>NC_090410.1:11762061-12062061 GCF_036365525.1 Heterodontus francisci | reverse complement strand
GGTTAATCAACGGCTCAATGCAGCGAGCGACTGACAGTCCTCCAGCAGCTCCCATTGCTGCTGGCAACATCCAGACCAGTCATCCTAGGCGGTGACTTCAATTGCATCATTAACGCAGCTGGATGATCCGGCAGGGACGACAGCAAACTGGACGCTACATCCAGATTCCTAATGGAAACAGTAAAACTTGCCAAGCTGCAGGACGTCTTCAGCAACCCTGCAGACGGAGCGCAGCGTAGATACACCTGATCAAAACCGGACGGGTCTGCCTGTTCCAGGATTGACTTTCTGTTTGTGTCCCTTGCTTTCACGGTCAGATCCACCGACGTCAAGCCGGTGTTCTTCTCTGACCACTGCCTATGTACGGGACAGGGGGGTGGACACCTGCCTCATCAGCTTGGACCAGGAGAAGGCTTTTGACAGGATATTGCACACCTACATGATGGACGTGTTCTCCAAAATGGGGTTTGGGGAGGGAATCTGCAATTGGATCAAACTGCTCTACACAAAGATCAGTAGCGCAGTCTCAATCAATGGGTGGGAATCAGAAAGTTTCCTGACCAAATCTGGAGTCAGACAGGGCTGTCCTCTCTCCCCTGTCTTGTTTGTTTGCTGTATCAAACCCTTTGCTGAGTCCATTAGGAAGGATGTGGGCACAAGAGGAGTGACAATCCCAGGCAGCGGAGGCACTCAGGTCAAAGCCTCCCAGTATATGGACAACGTTGCCGTTTTCTGCTCGGATCCGCTGTCCGTTCGCAGACTGATGAGCATCTGCGACCAGTTCGAATTGGCCTCGGGAGCCAAAGGTAACCACGGCAAGAGTGAGGCCATGTTCTTTGGGAACTGGGCCGACCGATCCTTTGTCCCCTTCATCGTCAGGTCAGACTACCTGAAGATGCTGGGGATATGGTTCGGAAGGACCGGGGCGTGCTCCAAAACCTGGAAGGAGTGAGTAGCCAGGGTACACCATAAACTGAGCATGTGGGAGCAGCAATCTCTCTCCATTGTGGGTAAGAACCCAGTCATTAGGTGCGAGGCGCTCACTTTGTTGCTGTACGTGGCGTAGGTCTGGCCCATACCCCACTCCTGCGTCGTGGCGGTCACCCGAGCCATTTTCCGCTTTGTCTGGAGATCCAAAATGGACTGGGTCCGGAGGGACACGATGTTCAAACCTCTGGATAAGGGCGGGAAAAACGTACCCAACGCCGCCCTCATCCTGATGACCACCTTCGTGTGCGGCTGCATCAAGCTTTGCATAGAGCCCCAGTACACAAACACCAAGTGTCACTGCGTGCTGAATTCTATCTGTCCCTGATGTTGCGAAGAATGGGTCTGGTCACATTGCCACGGAACTCTCCATTCAGTTGGACCGTGCCGTACCACCTAACCTTCGTGGGAAATTTCTGTGGGAAAACACCTTTGACCATGAATCCATCAGGCAGTGGTCTGCACGGAATGTCCTTGAGCAGATTGCCAAAGTCATTTGGCAGAATGCCTCATCACCAGAACAAGACGTAGCTTGGCTGGTGGTGGTAAGGGCCCTCTCTGTCAGATCCTTCCTGCACGCCTGGAGTCTCACCCCCTCCGCACGCCGCTCTCGAGGTGGCCGTGGTGGGGAAGAGACAGTTGCCCACTTCCTTCTGGAATGTGTCTTTTCAAAGCAGGTGTGGAAAGAGATGCAGTGGTTTTTGTCGAGGTTCATCCCAAGCAGCTCTGTAACACGGGAGTCTGTGCTGTTCGGGCTGTTCCCAGGGACACACACCGAGACAAACATCAGCTGCTGCTGGAGGACCATCAATTCGGTGAAAGACGTTCTTTGGTCTGCCGGAAACTTGCTGGTCTTCTAGCGCAAAGAGTTGTCCACGACCGAATGTTGCAAACTGGCACATTCCAAGGTCCAGGACTACGTGCTGAGGGATGCACTGAAGCTTGGGGCAGCCGCTGCAAAGGCTCAATGGGGAAAGACCACAGTGTAAGGTCCCCCCACCAAGCTGAACTGAGGGACTGGACCCATGGCAAACCCCTCGGGCTGTATACACCAAATATGGGTTTGCTGTAAAATGGAATGGAAGAGTTGTGAGGCAACTCCCTCCTGTATCGAAGAAAACTGATTTCCTTTGCACTTTTTGGAATGTCAACTTGGTGCTGTTTTGAACTGTTTTTTTTTTACAGATTTTTATGAATAAAGTATATTTTTGGGAAAAAAAACACCCACCCAGTTACCTTCCTCAGCCCGGGGGTGGGGGGGAGGTGGAGAACCTTATCACAATCCAGGCACTGATGCTAGAAATTTCCGCACATCCATAGGCTTGGCTGTGATGTAATTGAACAGCCTGCCAACATTTACGGTGAATGCTCACACATTGCATGAGGTGCCCGAGGGTGTTTAAATATCCGTGGAAGCGGCCCATAGTGTTAGTTTGGTTAGTTAGTACAATCCAATTATAAGATGCCTCCAGGTTGTTGCTATAGAGATATTAATTTCCACTTCAAGTCATTAAACATATAAGAAATCGAAAACTGCTCATTTTTATCTGTGACAATCTCGTGTCTGGAATTAGATATCAACACATAATTGTCAATGACCAGAATTTCACTGTGTCCAGAATGAAAATTGTGTTTTCACATTTCTTTTTGGTCAGTTAACCTCAGTAATTCCAATAAATTCAGACCAATTAACTAAACACAATACACAACAGATAAAATTATCAAAATAGCACGTGACGACAAGAACTTAGTAAATTACGCCATTGTTCTCTCCGTTCTTTAGACATCTTTCCAACAAACTGTAAGAATACTGCCACTGAAGAAAAAAAGTCTTTGCAACTAAATTAATTTTTTGTCATCTTCTCACACGTTGAGAAAAGGGGAAAGAGCCATCACAGTGGTACCAAAACCTTCACAGTACCCTGTAAACAAAAGAATATAAGAAATAGGAGCTGGAGTAGGCTATTTGGCCTGTGGGGTCTGCTCCACCATTCAATAAGGTCATGGTTGATGATGTACCTCAACTCCACTTTCCCACACTATCCCCATACCCCTTAACTCCCTTACTACCCCAAAATATATCTACCTCTGCCTTGAATATACTCCATGACTGAGCATCCATAGCTCTGTGGGATAGAGAGTTCCAAAGATTACAATCCTTAGAACGAAGAAATTTCTCATCCCAGTCCAAAGTGACTGACCCCTTATTCTGAAACTGTGACCTCGCATTCTAGATTCCCGGTCAGAGGAAATATTTTTTCAGCATCTACCCTGGCAAGCCCCTGAAGAATGTTTCAGTTAGATTTTTTATTCCTTCATGGGATGTGGGCTTCGCTGGTTAGGCCAGCATTTGTTGCCCATCCCTAATTGCCCTTGGGAAGATGGTGGTGAGCCACCTTCTTGAACGGCTGAGTCCTTAGGGTTTTGGTACACCCACAGTGCTGTTAGGAAGGGGGTTCCAGGATTTTCATAGAATCATAGAAAGTTTACGGCACAGAAAGAGGCCACTTGGCCCATCGTATCTGTGCCAGCCAAAAAACGTTCCATCCATTCTAATCCCACCTTACAGCATTTGGTCTGTAGTCCTGCATATCCAGACTTCTTTTGAATGAGTTGAGGGTTTCTGCCTCAACTACCCTTTCAGGCAGTGAGTTCCAGACCCCCCACCACCCTCTGGGTGAATAAACCTTTCCTCATCTCCCTTCTAATCTTTCTACCTCTCACTTTAAATCTATGTCCCCTAATCACTGACCTCTCTGCTAAGGTAAATAGGCCCTTCACCTCCACTCTATCCAGGCTCCTCAAATTTTATACACTTCAATCAGATCTTCCCTCAGCCTTCCAAGGAGAACAAGCCCAGCTTTTCAAATCTTTCCTCATAGCTCTGTGGAGAGCTGGAAGGGACTCGATGAGCCAATTGGCCTTCTTCTGTGACCCTGCAACAGTGAAGGAACGGCGATATAGTTCCAATTCAGGATGGTGTGTGGCTTGGAGGGGAACTTGCAGGTCCTCATTCTTCTAAACTCCAGGAAATATCGGCCTAATCTACTCAATCTCTCCTCATAGGATGTTCCCGATGGGGGAGTCCAGAACCAGGGGTCATAGTCTAAGGATACGGGGTAAACCTTTCAGGACTGAGATGAGGAGAAATTCCTTCACCCAGAGAGTGGTGAGCCTGTGGAATTCGCTACCATAGAAAGCAGTTGAGGCCACAACATTGTATGTTTTCAAAAAGGAGTTAGATATAGCTCTTGGGTCTAAAGGGATCAAAGGGTATGGGGCGAAAGCCGGAACAGGCTACTGAGTTGGATGATCAGCCATGATCATAATGAATGGCGGAGCAGGTCGAAGGGCCAAATGGCCTACTCCTGCTCCTATTTTCTATGTTTCATAGGACAATCCCCTCATCCCAGGAACAGTCCAGTGAACCTTTGTTGCATTCCCTCTCGGGCAAGTATGTCCTTCCTTCGGTAAAACTGCCGATAGTACTCCAGATGTGGCCTCACCACTGCCCTGTATAATTGTAGCAAGACTTCTTTATTGTTACACTCCAAACACTTTGTAACAAAGCTAACATACCATTTGACTTCCTTATTGCTTGCTGTGATTCATGTATAAAGACAATCAGGTCTCTCTAAATGCAAACATTTCCCAGTCCCTCACCATTCAAATAATATCCTTTTTATTTTTCCTACCAAAGTGGATAACTTCATACTTCACCACATTATATTCCATCCACCATGTTCTTGCCTACTCACCAAGCCTGTCTATATCCCTCTGCAGCCTCTTTACATCCTCCTCATTGTCTTGGATAAGTTACATTCAGTCCCCTCATCTAAGTCATTAATATAGATTGTAAATAGCCGAGGCCCAAGTACTGATCATTGTGGTACCCTGCTAGTTACAGCCTGCCAACCCAAAAATGTTCCATTTTTCCTACTTTGCTTTTTGTCCATCAACCTATCCTCAATCCATGCTAATATACTACCCCAAATCCCATGAATCTTACTTTTGTGTAATAACCATGTGTGTGGCACCTTTTTGAATGCTTTTCCAATTACACTACATCCACTGGATCCCCCTCATCCACCCTGCTAGTTACATGCTCAAAAACCACTGACAAGATTTGTCAAAACACTATTTCCCTTTCATAAATCCACGTCGACTCTGTTTAATGATTATGAACTTTTTTAAAATACTCTCTTACCACATCTCTAATAATAGATTCTAGCATCTTGCCTACTACTGATGTTAGCCTAACTGGCCTATAGTTCCCAATTTTCTTTCTTCCTCTTAAATACTGAGGTTATGTTTGCTACCTTCCAATCCTTGGGAACTGTTCTCGAATCTAATGAATTCTGGAAGATCAAATCCAATGCATCCACGATCTCTGCAGCTACCTCTTTTAAAATCCTAAGATGCAGCTCGTCAGGTCCAGGGCATTTGTCACCACTTAGTCCTGTTAATTTCTACGGTACTATTTCTTTACTTAGATTGATTTTTTTTTTTTAAATCCTCGTTCTTGCTAGACCCTTGGGTCCCCATTATTTTCAGAAAGTCTTTTGTGCCTTCTCTTCTTCTTAGGCAGTCCCTCGGGACAGAGGATGACTTGCTTCCAGTGCGGTTCAGTGAGTTCTAACATGGCTACCATAAAAGTATTTGTTTAATGTCTCTGCCATTTCCTTACTCCCCATTATAATTTCACCTGTTTCTATCTCTAATGGGCCCACATTTATCTTTACTAATCTCTTCCTATTTACAAACCAACACTTTCACAATGTTTTTATCTCTCTTGCTAGTCTAAAGGACAGCAAATACATGGAAACACCACCACCTGCAAGTTCCCCTCCAAGTCACACACCATCCTGACTTGGAACTATATCGCCGTTCCTTCACTGTCGCTGGGTCAAAATCCTGGAACTCGCTTCCTAACAGCACTGTGGGTGTACCTACCCCAAATGGACTGCAGCGGTTCAAGAAGGCAGCTCACCACCACCTTCTCAAGGGCAATTAGGGATGGGAAATAAATGCTGGCCTGGCCAGTGTCACCCACATCCCATGAATGAATAAAAAAAAAAGTTCATATTTTTTTCCTCATCAATTTCTTGGTCCTCCTTTGCTGAATTAGTCAGCACAGAAAACGGCCAGTCTATTTCTCTCAGGTGGCCATCCAACTTTCTCTTCAAATCATTGATCGTTTCCGCTTCCACCACCCTTGTGGGCAGCAAGTTCCAGGTCATTGCCACCCGCTGTGTAAAAAACATTCTTCCTCACATTCTCCCTGCATCTCTTGCCCAAAACTTTCAATCTTTGTCCCCTAGTCCTTGTACTATTTGTTAATGGGAACAGCTTTTCCTTGTCTAACTTATCTAAGCCTGTCATAATCTTATACACCTCTATCAAATCTCCCCTCAATCTCCATGTTCTAAGGAGAACAAACCCAACTCCTCCAACTGAACTTTGTAGCTAAAATCCCCCATCCCTGGAACCATTCCAACAAATCTCCACCACACCCTCCCAAGTGCCCCCACATCCCTCCTGAAGTACGGTGACCAGTACCGCATGCAACACTCCAGCTGGGGCCCAACCAGAGCTCTACAAAGGTTCAGCATAACATTTACCATCGTCCCGCTCTACCTCTGTGACACCTCCTGTTCCCCCTCGCCACCACCCTCAAGTCTCCCAAAGCCCCCTCCTCTCCCTTCCTCATCCCAGTTTCACCTCTCTCCCTCAATGCCCAACCCTTCTCATCTTTGTTTTCAAATCTCTCCATGGCCTCCTCTCCCACCTCCCACCCCCCAATCTCTGTAACCTCTTCAGCCCTACAGTCCTCCGGTTCTAAAATCCTTCCAATCCTCAGGCTTACTACTCCTTCTGGTAACATTATAAGCCTCTTGCTTTGATCTAATACTATCTTTAACTCCACGTGCAGAGAGCTGGCATGAACACAATGGTCTGAATGGACTCCTTCTGCATTGCAACCATCCTATGATTGTCAGACACGGTTGAACCACTTTTGCCGTGGGCTTTTTGTGCCTTAAAGCAATGTATATTTGTTGCAAATTATCTATTAATTCTTTAAATGCTAGCTATTGCCTGTCAACCATATATTTTAATTTAGTCTCCCAATCTACCTTAGCCAACTCGTCCCTCATACCCACATAGTTTGCTTTGTTTAGATTTAAGACCTGTTTTGGACTTCACTAAATCAGTTTCAAACTCAGTATAAAGTTCTATCATATTATGGTGCCTGGAGACCCCTTTACTACACAACACCTGCAGCTTTTGACAGTAGAAAAGGGACAGAATCTTTAACTTTTTCCTATCACATTCAGGGCTTTCTCTCAAACCAACCTGTAATTTTAAATGATTGCTACTTAGCCCCATTTGGAAAAACAGTCAGTTATAGCCAAGATATATTCGTTATCCTGCTGAGTCCTTTGATCGCCATGCCCAAGGTAATCAATCTGCAGAATTTCTCCATGGCAACTGGGCATTTTAACACTGGGCCTAGGATCAAACTGGGCATGCATGAAGCAGTCATTAATAGTTACATTTACCCTCTGATCCACACAAGGCAACCTCGTTGCTATAGTCGCCTTTTCACTGGTCTTTGAGTTTCCAAACTGTCTTTAGTTCATGCAAAGAGACAAGATTCATCCTGTGACATGCCCTCCGCCCCCACTCCTGCCTTCACTGTCTGACTAAAATGCTGCAGCACAGCAAGCTGGGATACCCCAGCTATTTCGGGCACCTTAGAATATTCTAACACATACCAAGAATCAGGAGGGGAATGAATCAAACAGCACAGCAGGAGGCCCTTCAGCCCATCATGACTTGCCAGTGCTTTGAAAGAGATAGTCCATTAGTCTGACTACCCCTGCTTTTTCTCTACAGCCCTACACATTTCTCCCTTTCAAATATGGGCCATGAAAGGAACAGACAGAGTAAATCAGATGTCGCCAAGTTTGGGTCTGTGTCATCACTAAGACCGCCCGTTTCCATCTCTAACATAACCTACCTCAGCTCATCTGCTGCTCAAACCCTCATTGGCTTCTTTGTTATGTCCAGACCTGACTATTCCAATGCACTCCTGGCCAGCCTCCCAGATTCTACCCTCTGGAGAGTTCACATAATCCAAAATTCTGCTGCCCATGTCCTAATTCGCACCAAATCTCATTCACCCATCATCCCTGTGCTTGCTGAACCGCACCGATTCCCAGTTAAGCAACACCTCGATTTTAAAAATCTCATCCTTGTTTTCACATCCCTCCATGGCCTCACCCCTCCCTATCTCTGTAATCTCCTCCAGCCCCACAACCCTGAGATATCTGCACTCCTCTAATTCTGGCCTCTTGAGCATCCCCGATTTTAATTACTCCACCATTGGTGTCCACACTTTCAGCTGCCTAGGCCCTGGAAATGCCTCTCTTTCCTCCTCTAAGACATTCCTTAAAATCTCCCTCTTTGACCAAGCTTTTGGTCATCTGCCCTAATATTGCCTTATGCGGATTGCTGTCAGATTTTGCTTTATAATGCCCGTGAAGCGCACTGGGAAATTTTATTATGTTAAAGGTGCTACATAAATACAACTTGTTTTAAAAACCTGTAGATTGTAGAAGGAGGAACAAGGACTTAAAGCAGCAAGGAGTTCCCCAGTATTGTGATCCTGCACCAAGTAGGAGATAGTATCAGGGGACTCAATTTTAGCAAAGTAAAACCAGAGAACTATAATTGCAACTTCAGAATTATGCTCTTATATTCCAAACGTTTATTGCATTTTAAGTATGGTATTAACATATTGCCAAAATAATTTTACTGAAGAGAAGTGAATAAACACCAGTGTAGTTTGTATATCGGACCTCAGCCAGTCTGCATACCCCAAACAGAGAAAAAAGAGAACAGAAAAGGAAAATCCTGCCACTGCTTTGCTGGGCCTCAGTGGTGTGACTCAAACCAGACCCAGAATGGACCCCAGTAGCTATTAGAGGTACAATCTCCGTTCCTGTAAACAGTATAGACAGGTTAAAGTTTAAATGTATAGGCAATGATGTCTGGACATCGCAGCAGGGCTTCCTTCTGAATGCCCAACGGTGTCTGCAAATGAGAGACCTGGAAGTTCAGGATGTCGATGTCTGAAGCAGTGAATGTCGCAGTGACAGAGACCCTCTCGTACATGGTGAAGTTTACCGGCTTCCCCGCCATTGTAATCAGGCTGCGCAGGAACCGTTCCCGAAGGGCAGACCGCGATCGCTGCTCCTCCTTGAGGCTGGAACTGCAGCAATTGTTTGAAGCTTGAATGGAGGAAGGCGCAAGGGCATGGTACCGTGGGGATGTTGGATCAAAGCCTCGGCTCTGGCCATCAGGACCCCGAGGTAGACGTACGACTATCATAGGTGAAGAGATTTCAAGGAGCTACAGAGAAACAAAACAAAATGTCCAAAAATACCTTAATTGGTGGTGATTTGCTTCGTAATCACCATTAAAATCAGCTTTTTGCATCAACTGCAACAAGCCCTCTAGTCAAGGCTTGTCATTCCAACATTAGAACAAAAAGAACAAAGAAAATTACAGCACAGGAACAGGCCCTTCGGCCCTCCAAGCCTGCGTCGATCCAGATCCTCTATCTAAACATGTCGCCTATTTTCTAAGGGTCTGTATCTCTTTGCTTCCTGCCCATTCATGTATCTGTCTAGATACATCTTAAAAGACGCTATCGTGCCCGCGTCTACCACCTCCGCTGGCAACGCGTTCCAAGCACCCACCACCCTCTGCGTAAAGAACTTTCCACGCATATCCCCCCTAAACTCTTCCCCTCTCACTTTGAACTCGTGACCCCTAGTAATTGAATCCCCCACTCTGGGAAAAAGTTTCTTGCTATCCACCCTGTCTATACCTCTCATGATTTTGTACACCTCAATCAGGTCCCCCCTCAACCTCCGTCTTTCTAAGGAAAATAATCCTAATCTACTCAACCTCTCTTCATAGCTAGCGCCCTCCATACCAGGCAACATCCTGGTGAACCTCCTCTGCACCCTCTCCAAAGCATCTACATCCTTTTGGTAATGTGGCGACCAGAACTGCACGCAGTATTCCAAATGTGGCCGAACCAAAGTCTTATACAACTGTAACATGACCTGCCAACCCTTGTACTCAATACCCCGTCCGATGAAGGAAAGCATGCCGTATGCCTTCTTGACCACTCTATTGACCTGCGTTGCCACCTTCAGGGAACAATGGACCTGAACACCCAAATCTCTCTGTACATCAATTTTCCCCAGGACTTTTCCATTTACTGTATAGTTCACTCTTGAATTGGATCTTCCAAAATGCATCACCTCGCATTTGCCCTGATTGAACTCCATCTGCCATTTCTCTGCCCAACTCTCCAATCTATTTATATTCTGCTGCATTCTCTGACAGTCCCCTTCACTATCTGCTACTCCAACAATCTTAGTGTCGTCTGCAAACTTGCTAATCAGACCACCTATACTTTCCTCCAAATCATTTATGTATATCACAAACAACAGTGGTTCCAGCACGGATCCCTGTGGAACACCACTGGCCACACGTCTCCATTTTGAGAAACTCTCTTCCACTGCTACTCTCTGTCTCCTGTTGCCCAGCCAGTTCTTTATCCATCTAGCTAGTACACCCTGGACCCATGCGACTTCACTTTCTCCATCAGCCTACCATGGGGAACCTTATCAAACGCCTTACTGAAGTCCATGTATATGACATCTACAGCCCTTCCCTCATCAATCAACTTTGTCACTTCCTCAAAGAATTCTATTAAGTTGGTAAGACATGACCTTCCCTGCACAAAACCATGTTGCCTATCACTGATAAGCCCATTTCCTTCCAAATGGGAATAGATCCTATCCCTCAGTATCTTCTCCAGCAGCTTCCCTACCACTGACGTCAGGCTCACCGGTCTATAATTACCTGGATTATCCCTGCTACCCTTCTTAAACAAGGGGACAACATTAGCAATTCTCCAGTCCTCCGGGACCTCACCCGTGTTTAAGGATGCTGCAAAGATATCTGTTAAGGCCCCAGCTATTTCCTCTCTCGCTTCCCTCAATAACCTGGGATAGATCCCATCCGGACCTGGGGACTTGTTCACCTTAATGCCTTTTCGAAGACCCAACACTTCCTCCCTCCTTATGCCGACTTGACCTAGAGCAATCAAACATCTGTCCCTGACCTGAACATCCATCATGTCCCTCTCCTCGGTGAATACCGATGCAAAGTACTCGTTTAGAATCTCACCCATTTTCTCTGACTCCACGCATAACTTTCCTCCTTTGTCCTTGAGTGGGCCAATCCTTTCTCTAGTTACCCTCTTGCTCCTTATATATGAATAAAAGGCTTTGGGATTTTCCTTAACCCTGTTTGCTAAAGATATTTCATGACCCCTTTTAGCCCTCTTAATTCCTCGTTTCAGATTGGTCCTACCTTCGTCTTTTTTCAGCCTCCTAGACCTTATGTATGCTTCCTTTTTCCTCTTAGCTAGTCTCACAATTTCACCTGTCATCCATGGTTCCCTAATCTTGCCATTTCTACCCCTCATTTTCACAGGAACATGTCTCTCCTGCACGCTAATCAACCTCTCTTTAAAAGCCTCCCACATATCAAATGTGGATTTACCTTCAAACAGCTGCTCCCAATCTACATTCCCCAGCTCCTGCCGAATTTTGGTATAGTTGGCCTTCCCCCAATTTAGCACTCTTCCTTTAGGACCACTCTCGTCTTTGTCCACGAGTATTCTAAAACCTACGGAATTGTGATCACTATTCCCAAAGTAGTCCCCTACTGTAACTTCAACCACCTGGCCCGGCTCATTCCCCAACACCAGGTCCAGTAAGGCCCCTTCCCGAGTTGGACTATTTACATACTGCTCTAGAAAACCCTCCTGGATGCTCCTTACAAATTCTGCTCCATCTAGACCTCTAACACTAAGTGAATCCCAGTCAATGTTGGGAAAATTAAAATCTCCTATCACCACCACCCTGTTGCTCCTACATCTTTCCATAATCTGTTTACATATTTGTACCTCTATCTCACGCTCGCTGTTGGGAGGCCTGTAGTACAGCCCCAACATTGTTACCAATGTCAAGTCATTGCTATTTCCCCAGCACACCACCCCCACCCCGTCCTGAAACTCCTGACTGGTCCTGTGTACGGCTTCACCACTGTGTGAGCCAAGGCAGCCAGTGTCTTGCGTTGCTGCGTGGCTCAGCATTAGCTTTCCACCAGTCAGTCAGTCTGGTGCCTTCACCCATTCAGTCCCCGAGGTAGCCAGCGGTCACATCTTCACTGAGCTGCTTGAATCAGGTCTCAATAACTGGGATCAGGTGGTGGCCAAAGCTACAGAGAAATGACTGATAGAAATGTGATTCTGTGAATCTGCCGTCAGGACCACCTGAGAGAGTGAGGGAAATGGTGGTTTGCATGGCTACGCAATCCTTGGTGTGATACCCCAGAAGCAACACTCAGCAGGAGTCAGAAGGGGTGTGAATGGGGAGAGATAAGGAGTAAATCAGATGACATCAAGCTTAGCTTTTAAAATCTGTAGATTTTCAGAGGAACAAGAACTTAAAGTAAAGGAGTTCCCCACTATTGAGGATCTTGAAAAGGAGGAATAAGTTGACAGTCTCAATTTTGGAAAAGAGAACCCAGGAAGTAATGATCAGCAGCTTGGGATCATGCTCTGTTGCCCAGAGATCCCATGGCTCCCATCCCCTCAGACCCAAGTCCAGTCCCTTTATATCCCCCCTCCCCTCCCTCCTCAAACCCATGGGAGTTCCCTGCCACCTCTCAAACCCCCAGAGGCTTCCATTCTGTTTGCCTTTCACAATGAGGGGATCCCCTGTCCCCCCTCAGACACCTGAGGGGGCCCCCTCCCGCCTGAGCAACCCTTCAACCCTGAAGGATCCCCCCCCGCCCCTCGCCACTGAACCCCCCCCTGGGAATTCCCCCTTCCCCTCCCGCAGACCCCTGGGTTTTCCCCCTTCAGGAGACCCCTCTCCCGACACTCTCAGATGCCAGGATTCCCTCTCCTGCTCTCTGACCCCCGAATTACTTCCCCAACGCACCCACCCCAGATGTCTGGGTACTCCCTCCGTCCCTCTGACCTCCAAGTACTCCTCCACTCCCTCAGACCTTCAGGTACAACCTCCCCCTCTCACAGACCTACGGATACAAACTCCCCCTTCCTCCGACCCCTCGGGTACTCTCCCTTGCCTCCCTCCAAACACACCCCGCCCCCGGGTACCCTCCTCCCTCAGACGCACCCCCACCCCTCAGGACTATCAATATTTTTTCTGCCTACTCCTTGCCTGTTAGTCACTCCCGGAGCCTCTGCCTAAATCGCAGTGAATTTAATCCGAATCTGGACCGAATGCCACCTCTCACAGGGTCAGACACCGGACCAGGGCTTCCGGTCCCTCACTGAACCCACTCCCCTGCTCCCACACTGAACCCGCTCCCCTGCTCCCACACCCCTCCACATTGGGTCCGGGCCGATGCAGCGCCCCATGCGTCTCCTGCCGGTACTGATTTTGCTTCTCCACAGTCAACAGCTTCAAACAGGCAAAATATATTATTTCTCACACAAATATGCCAGGGGCCAGAACCAGTGCAATTTTTATCCATTCATGGGATGTGGGCATCGTTGGCTAGCCCAGCAAATCTTGCCCATCCCTAACTGCCCTTGAGAAGGTGGTGGTGAGCTGCCTTCTTGACCCGCTGTCATCTTTGGGGTGTAGGTACACACACAGTGCTGTCAGGGAGGGAGTTCCAGGATTTTGAACCAGCGACAGTGAAGGAATGATGATATAGTTCCATGTCAGGATGGTGTGTGACTTGGATGGGAACTTGCAGACGCTGGTGTTCCCATGCGTCTGTTGCTCTCGTCCTTCTAGGTGGCAGAGGGTGCGGGTTTGGAAGGTGCTGTTCAAGAAGACTTGTCGAATTGCTGCAGTGCACCTTGTAGATGATACACACTGCTGCCACTCTGCACTGGTGGTGGATGGAGTGAATGTTTAAGGTGGTGGATGGGATGTCAGTCAAGCGGGCTGCTTTGTCCTGGATGGTATCCAGCTGCTTCAGCGCTGTTGAAGCTGTACTCATTGCTCAGGAAACACACTGCAAGCAGCCTGTCAAAACTGGCATTGTTACCCCTCTGAAAAAATTCACCCAACACAAGGCCCATCTCTAACCTCCCTTTCCTCTCTAAAGGCTTTGAACTTCTCTCCCAAATTCATGAAAAAATGTAAACATTAGGATGAGAGTCGTAAATTGGAGGCAAGGGGGATTGATACTCAGCCAGGACAGGAGTAGGACTGCGAGACAATGTACGTCAGCCAGTGCAGGAGTGATGGGTGAGCCGATGCAGGAATAGGAAATGGGCAGCAAGGGTTTTGGAAGAGCTGAATTTTAAGGATGGTGTGATTTGGGAGGAGAACATTGGATGAGTGTTTCAGCAGCAGATGGGCTGAGGCGGGAGATGTTATGGAGGTTGTCAAAGGTGGTCCCTGTGGTACAGGATATGCAGCAACAACAACTGATATTTATATAGAGCCTTTACCATAATAAAACATCCCAAGGCGCTTCACAGGAGCATTATAAAACAAAGTATGACACTGAGCCACAAAAGGAAATATTAGGGCAGATCACCAAAAGCTTGTTCAAAGAGCTGGGTTTTAAGGAGTGTCTTAAAGGAGGAAAGTGCGGCACAGAGGCGGAGGGATGGCTTGGGGCCCAGGCAACTGAAGGCGTGACCATCAATGGTGAAACGATTAACGTCAGGGATGCACAAGAGGCCAAAATTAGATGAGCACAGATATCCTGGAGGGTTGCACAACATTGTTACCCCTCTGAAAAAGTTCACCCAACACATGGCCCATCTCTAACCTCCCTTTCCTCTCTAAAGGCTTTGAACTTCTCTCCCAAACTCCCTGTGGAAACAACTCACCTTTAACATAAAATATTGTGCACATTTTGGCTCTCCATATATTTTTTTAAAATATACAGGTAATGGAGAAGGTGTTTTCATTTGTGGCAGAGTCCAAAACTTGGGGCCGTAAATATATGATAGTCACTGATAAATCCAAAAGGAAATCAGGATAAACCTCTTTGTGAGAGTGCTTAACACGTGGAACTCATTACCATTTGGAGTAGTTGAGGTGAATAGCATAAATGCCTTTAAGGGAAAGCTAAATAAGTACATATGAGAGAAAGGGTTCAGAGGTTACAATGATGAAGATGAAGAGGGGTAGGAGGAGGCTCATGTGGAGCATAAACACAGCCATGGACCTGTTGGTCCACATATCCTGTTTCTGTGCTGTAAATTCTCTGCAATTCAAAAACATTCCTGTGCAAGTCACAGAAACCTGAGGGAAAAAGGATGACCAGGACAAAGAACGAGGAATCAGAAGGGATAGGCAAAAGACTGGCCAAACAGTTGGGGGTTAAGCTGCCTCCTAAAGGAGGAGACAGAGGTGGAGAGGCTGAGGGTGAGAACTGCAGAGCCTGGGGCCTGCACAGCTGAAAGCACAGCTGAAGGGACTGGTAATGCACAAAAAAATCAAAGTCAGAGGGCAGAGGGTTTGAAGAGGGAATTGAAGGGCTGCAGGAGATTAGAGAGATAGGGAGTCACAAGTACCTGAAAAAATGTAAACATTAGGATGAGAGTCGTAAATTGGAGGCAAGGGGGATTAAAACTCAGCCAGGACAGGAGCGGGACTGCGAGACAATGTACATCAGCCAGTGCAGGAGTGATGGGTGAGCCGATGCAGGAATAGGAAATGGGCACCAAGGGTTTTGGAAGAGCTGAATTTTAAGGAGGGTGTGAGATGGGAGGAGAACATTGGATGAGTGTTTCGGCAACAGATGGGCTGAGGCGGGAGATGTTATGGAGGTTGACAAAGGTGATCCCTGTGGGACAAGATATGCAACAACAACTAAACTAAACATAAACTGATATTTATATAGAGCCTTTACCATAATAAAACATCCCAAGGCGCTTCACAGGAGCATTACACAACAAAGTATGACACTGAGCCACAAAAGGAAATATTAGGGCAGAACACCAAAAGCTTGGTCAAAGAGCTGGGTTTTAAGGAGTGTCTTAAAGGAGGCAAGTGCGGCAGAGAGGCGTAGGGATGGCTTGGGGCCCAGGCAACTGAAGGCGTGACCATCAATGGTGAAATGATTAACCTCAGGGATGCACAAGGGGCCAAAATTAGATGAGCATAGATATCCTAGAGGGTTGCACAACTGGAGAAAATTACAGAGATAGGGAGGGGAGAGACCACCGAGGGATTTGAAAACAGGGTGAGAATTTTAAAATCAAGACGTTGCTTGACTGGGAGCCATTATAGGGCAGCGAGCATGGGGGTGATGTGAGGAATGGGACATGTTGCAAGTTAAGACGTGGGCAACAGAGTTTTGGGTGGGATCAAATACTCAGTTTAGGATCAAAAAGCCCGCAGAGATTGCAAATCTTTGGTTCATATTTGAGACAGAGTGAGGGGGATCCAAATCAGAGACGGACAGTTGAACTTTGTGGTGGGGTACAAGACGAGAGTAGAACGGGAGAAACTATTTTCACTGGCGGAAAACCAGAGGCACTGATTTAAGGTGATTGGCAAAAGAACCAACAGTGACATGAGGAAAAACATTTTTACGCAGCGAGTGGTTAGGATCTGGAATGCACTGAGAGTGTGGTGGAGTCAAATACAATCGGGGATTTCAAAAGGAAAGTAGATAAGTACCAGAGGAGAAAAAATTTTGCAGAACTACGGGAAAAAGGTGAGGGACAGGGACTAACTGAATTGCTCTTGCAGAAAGCTGGCACACACACGATGGGCCAAATGGCCTCCTTCTATGCTGGAACAATTCTATGACTCTATAAGTTTCAGTCTTCCCAATGTTTACTCAGAGGAAATCTTCCCAAAGGGAAGACTGTGGTCACTGCACCTCCGTGAGGCTGGAACTGGAGCAGATGTCTGAAGCTTAAATGGAGGAAAGGGCATGTTACCATGGGGACATCGGATCAAAGTGTCAGCTCTGGCCATCAGGACCCTGAGGGAGAGGCAGAATGATCATAGATGACAATGTTCCAAGGAGCTGTGGAGAATCAAACTGAATGTTGAAAAATAAGACAATTAGTGGCGATTTGCATCGCAATCATCATGAAAACCATCATTTTACATAAACTGCAACAAACCCTCCAGTCAAGGTTTGTCATTCCAACTTGATATATTTTCACACGTCACTGCCAATTTGCCCAGCACACGCTGTCAATTCCCCGTCCCCTGCCTCCTGAAACTGACCCCCAGTGAGAGTCAGCATCTCCTGAAACTCCCAACTATTCCCCACACAGGACAATATCCCTCACACCAGCGGACATTCCTCATCCCTGGGGTGAAAGTACCGATGCTCTCTGAGCAACAGTCCCTCCAGGTACTGACTCTCTTTGGGGTACACTTCCTGAAGGTGCGGACTCTCACTGGGGTACACTTCCTGAAGGTGCTGATTCTCACTAGGGTACACTTCCTGAAGGTGCTGATTCTCACTGGAGTACACTTCCTGAAGGGGCTGACTCTCACTGGGGTACACTTCCTGAAGGGGCTGATTCTCACTGGAGTACACTTCCTGAAGGGGCTGATTCTCACTGGGGTACAGTTACTGAAGGTGCTGACTCTCACTAGGGTACAGTTCCTGAAGGTGCTGACTCTCACTGGGATACAGTTCCTGAAGGTGTTATCTCCAACTGGGGTACAGCTGTTACATCAATGATCTTCCCTCCCTCCCGTTCGGAAGTGGGGATATTCCTGGATGATTTCAGTGTCCAGCTCCACTTGAAACTCCTTTGATTCTCTATCAGTCTGTGCCCGTAGGCTACAACACCTGGGTAACATTCAGGCTTGGCCTGATAAGTGGGAAGTAACATTTGTGCCATACAAGTACCAGGCAATGACCATCTCCAACAAGAGAAAATGTAACTACTTCTCCTTGACATTCAACAGCATTACCATTGCTGAATCCCTACCATCAACATCCTGAGAGCCACCACTGACATGAAACTTAACTGGACCAGCCTCATAAATACTGTGGCTGCAAGAGCAAGGCAGAGGCTGGCAATTCTGCAGTGAGTAACTCACTTCCTGACTCCCCAAAATGTGTCCACCATCTACAAGGCATAAGTCAGGAATGTGATGGAATACTCTCCACTTCCCTGGATGGGTGCAGCTCTAACAACACTCAAGAAGCTTGACACCATCCACGACAAAGCAGCCCACTTGATTGGCATTCCATCCACCAACTTCAACTCCCTTCACTACTGATGCACACTGGCACTTAGAATGATACTCATATATGGTTTGCTGCATCATATTGGGGTCAGTTAGCTCATTTGTCTAGATGGCTTGAGTATGATGCAGAATAACACCAATAGCGTGGGTTCAATCCATATAACCAACTGTGGTACCTCATGCAGAACTGCCTCCTCACCTTGCCCCATGCTTGCGGAGTGGTGACCCTCAAGCTATACATTACCAACTGTCTCTCTCTAATAGAGAGTGATGTCGATGGTCCTTTGGGATTACAACAACAACTGTAATGTGTCTGTGATTCATTGTTTTCAACAGTGTGGAAGGAATATTAAAACATTAGAGACCCCTGCAGCATTAGTGGCTGACTCCAACATTAAGGATGGTTCACAGCTTTCGTACCCAATTAACATTAGGCGCCCCCTGAACTATTATGGACAACCTCACAGCATTAAGGGGCCTGCAACATTAAAGGTACCCATGACATTTGGGATCCTCACATAGTATGTTAACTATCATGTGTATATTACCGTGTCTCTTACAGTGTGTATTTTTGTTTGTACTCTCCTCTTTTATAGGTAATTCATGGCTCTGATGGTTCCAATGCAGTAACGAGATGTGCAAATCTAATATCACAGATGTCAAGTGCTTGAGAAAGCATAGCGATATATTCAACAAAACCTTTGTGGATTATGATCAGGATTTGTGTCAGACCCTCCCAAGCTCCGACTAGCAGTGAGACAGTGGAGATATGATTGAAAGTCACACTGCCAAACGCCTCTCCAATGGAATATTCCAGGTCTGATTGATGGCATTCCTCTTCACTGTCTCACTGATTTCTTGGTCACTGAGCGTCTCTCATGCCTCCGTTTTGTTGCTATTTTCCCTATAATTCCTTGAAAATAGTTTACAATTGCTGTGAAACAAAATACAGTGAAGTAGCCTCTGCTACTCAAACTGATTGGAACATGCAGTTCTGTGAGTGGGATTCTTTGTGAACACAGGAATCGGCCATGGCTTAGGCCAACAGGACCCTGAGGGAGACGAACACCTACCACAGGTGAAGCCATTCCGATGAACCGCAGAGAAACAAAACAGAATGTAGAAAAATAAGACAATTAGCAGAAATTTGCATCATAATTATGGATGAAGTCATCACTTTACATAAACTGTAACCAATGCCCCCAGTCAGGGCTTGTCTAATTTGTACATCATCACATATCACTGCTAATTCCACAGCACGCAAGCTTGAATTTCCTCCCACTCAGGCCTAAAGCTAGACCCCAGTGACAGGCAGTACATCCAGACCTCCTGACTATTCCTCAGTATAGGGCAGCACAATGGCGCAGTGGTTAGCATCACAGTTCCAGTGACCCAGGTTCAATTCTGGGTACTGCCTGTGCGGAGTTTGCAAGTTCTCCCTGTGACTGCGTGGGTTTTCGCCGGGTGCTCTGGTTTCCTCCCACAGCCAAAGACTTGCAGGTTGATAGGTAAATTGGCCATTATAAATAGCCCCTAGTATAGGTAGGTGGTAGGGGAATTGAGGAAAGGTGGGGATCTGGTAGGAATATGGGATTAATGTAGGATTAGTATGAACGGGTGGTTGACGGTCGGCACAGACTCAGTGGGCCAAAAGGGCCGGTTTCAGTGCTGTATCTCAATAAAAAATAAATAAAATAAAAAATAGCTCCCACATGACAATATCCCTCACATCAGAGGTCATTCTCCATGTGCGAGCTACAGGTCCTGACTCTCACACAAAGACAACTCCTATAACTGGAGTACAGTTCTTGAAGGTTATGACTCTGACTGGGTTACAGTTCCTTAAAGTGCTGACTCTGATAGGGGTACAGTTCCTGAAAGTGCTGACTCTCACTGGCATATAGTTCCTGAAGCTGCAGATTTCACTGGGGTTTCTGTCGATGAAGGAGCTGACTCTCACTGGATAACAGTTCCTGAAAGTGCTGACTCTCACTGGGATACAGTTCCTGAACCTGCAGATTTCACTGGGGTTTCTGTCGATGAAGGAGCTGACTCTCACTGGAATACAGTTCCCGATGGTGCTGACTCTCACTGGGATACAGTTCCTGAAGGGGCTGTCTCTCACTGGATAACAGTTCCTGAAGGTGCTGACTCTCACTGAGGCACAGTTCCTGAAGATGCTGACTCTCACTGGGGGACAGTTCCTGAAGGTGCTGCCTCTCACTGGGGGACAGTTCCTGAAGGTGCTGCCTCTCACTGGGGGACAGTTCCTGAAGGTGCTGACTCTTGCTGAGGTACAATTCTACCAGATGCCAGTTACCCTCCTGTAACTCACTGGTCTCCAGTTTTCCGTGTGTGAGTGCTGACTTCAAGTGTTAGCTGGATATTTTTCCATTTTCTGCATCACAACCTATCTGAAACTTCTGCATACTGAACAACCCTACACAGATCCCCACAGAAATCCTCAGCAGTAAACTCACTAACCTAATGAATGTCCCATGCTCAGCTCTGCAGGGAGGTACAGACTTGTGTAGCTGAGTACAACACTATGCAGTAAATTTACACACTGAATAATGAGGGGAGATCTTTAATCAGACTGTCATAATTAAATGAATTAGACTGGCAATTGTTTAGCACGTACAGTTGAGTGGCTCTCTGTCCTGCACATTGTGCACTGTGACACGTTACCATTGATCACACCTGTAAGTAGTTAGGTAAGAGAAGCTAAGCCCACCTGCCCCACCCCACATCAGTCATTTCAAAGCTCTCACACTTTGGGTAATGGTAAGATGGTGCCCCAAGGTTATCGTCATCCTATTTGCATTTTCAGAGCTAGTATGGGATGGAACATCTCGGACAGCATAAAAAGCGGCAGAACCGCGGATGAGTCAAACGCTGAACTCTCAAAGGAAACGAGAAATGATGGAGTCCACAAAGCTCATTGCTGTCCTCGTTCTGTTGGGAGGTAAGTGATGAGTGAGCAGCTGCAGACCTCAGGGATGTGGTGGAGGAGTTGGGGTAACAGCAAGTGCGACAACAGCCAAAACTGTACATAATTTGGATCTGATAAAGTTGGCAATTGCAGAGAACGTAAAAGGAAAGGGACTACCCTCCCAGAGAGTGTTTGATGGGACAGTGTAGAGGGAGCTTTACTCTGTATCCCCCATTCTCATTCATGCTGTACCTGTCCTGGGAGTGTTTGATAGGACAGTGCAGAGGGAGCTTTATGCTATAACTAACCTGTGCTGTACCTTGGAAAATACTGCCTTTCAAACTCAGTCTCTCTCCTTGCAGAATCACACAGCCTGCAGCCGACAACACACAGCCACAGTCAGCTGCACCTCGCTGATGCACTCAGCACCTCTAATTAGACAGCAGCAAACCCCGTGCTGTCCCAGTCCTGGGAGTGTTTGATGGGGACAGTGTAGAAGGAGCTTTACTCTGTATCTAACCCCGTGCTGTATCTGCCCTGGGAGTATTTGGTGAGATTAGTTCATGGGAATGTCACTCTGCATGTAACCCACACTTCACTAGATGTGTCTGAAAGACCCAGTAATACATGAGGGAGAGAATATATCCAATAACTCCAAGGATTCTTTCATCCATTCTTCCTACGGGGTGAGGCTGGGGCAGGGTCAGTTGATGGCAACGGAAATAACTGTAGTTACATTTCAGGACTGGCGCTACCGTTAATGGTAGACAATTGCACTGAAGCTTCTACATGTACCCACCCTCCCTCACATACAATTTAGACTGATCGCATAGGGCTATTGCCACATCCATCCCACACAGTGGTGGCTGATAAAGTCGGAGGATGAGTCAGTGCGCTTGTCAAATGATTGGATTTATTAGTGACTGTTTCAGAATCAATCAGAAATTCAGGAGAAATGTCTTTACCCAGGGAGCTCTGAAAATGAAAAACTCGCTACCGCAGGGAGTGGTTGAGGTGAATAGAAGAGATGCCTTTAAGGGGAAGCTAGATAAGTACATGAGGCAGAAAGGAATAGAAAGCTGTGCTGATAAGGTTAGAGAAAGAGAGATAGGAGGAGGCTTGTAAGGCATTAAACTGTTGGGCCAAATGGCCTGTTTCTCAGATTCAATTTGCACAGAATTCACGGATATTCTTTTAGAGGTTGTTTTGTTTGTAAATCCACATGTTGTCAAATTGTCCACTTGCTCACTCTAATTTTCAGGGGTTCAATGATGCACTGATTTTTTGTTGTTTTCTTGCAGAAGTGTTGATTCCTGCTCAGAGCGCTATGATTCAGGGAAAAAACATGGTAAACTTCGCAAACACTGTGAATTGTGCCAACCCAAATACTCTCGTGCAAAACGCGCGCTTCGCCGACTATGGCTGCTTCTGCGGGAAGGGAGGAAATGGCAACCAGCCACTAGATGAACTTGACAGGTAATATAAAGTGATGTTTGTATTTAAAATAATCGTCCGTTCAACATGAAGCCAGTGCTGGGACAGGTGCCCTGGGTGAGAAGCAGCAATGGCCTGTTTTAATGACATCAAATTGAATTTCTGCAGTTCAGAATGGGATGTAGCTCCTGGAAAGCAAGGAGAAAACAATGTAATTCATTAGGGAAAGAAGGAACTTGCATTGCTAGAGCACCATTCACTGCTTCAAGGTGTCCCAAAACACTTTGCAACCAATAAAGTATTTTCAAATTGTGATCACAGTGGCAAGATAGGGAATCACAGCAGTCAATTTGTGCACAGCAAAGTCCCACAGCTATGAAATAAGTACCAGATCATCTGTTTTAGTGATCAATATCTGCCAGGACACAGGGAGAATTCTCCTGCACTCCTTCCAAATAGTGCCCTCGGATAATTTCCATCCACTGTAGAAGGCAGACAGGGCCTTAGTTTAACATTTTGTCCAAAAGACAGTGCCTCCAACAGTGCAGCACTCCCTCAGTGCTACACTGTGTGCTCAAGTCTTTGATACTTTAACCGATGACCTTCTGACTTGAAGGGAAGGGTGCTACCTACTGAGCCAAGAATGACACATAGATAGTTAAATCAATCGACATTCCTCTGCCAACCTGTATTGTTGGAAACAAAGCAACTTTATTGGAGCAGCAGCCAGAAAATTAAACTCCAGTCTCGAGTGTGCAGGGTGCCAGAAGGCACAGTGCCTTCAAAGGCACATCTTTGGCACTTGCTCCTGCCCCGTGCACCAGGCTGCCCACTCACGAGGGGATACCTTTGTGGGCCTGGTCACATTTCTAGCCTGGACCGCACCACACCAACCCCTCACTACACCACTTCCACCAATACCGTTGGGTGGACATGTGCTCTTGGCATGTAGGTACATCTCATCTCACTCAGTGTACTGGTTGTTGCTGATACCCTGTGTTCTAATCCAGGGCCAGAAGCAGAATCTCCCAGCTCAATGATCCCTACACCTGACCTGCTATTTGTCTTTTAAGGGTCTGTTGAAAGCTGACAGATACCACGAACGACTCAATGGAACTGGGAGTTCCAATAATCCTCTACAAGACAAATATAAAAACAAGATAAAACAGGCATGCAATATTGTCTTGTAAGGGTAAAACACCAAAAAATTCAGATGGCCTTGTTTATAGTGGGCAGAGCGTGATCGAGCAGGATGCCATATTGCTTGTGGGTAGGGTGCTGTGTTTGTTTCAGAAAATATTTGGTCTGATGATCGGGATGCCAATTCTAATTGGATGTATTCCTGGAGTGTTCATCACATCACCTCCCACCTCCAAACATCCCACAACACAGCCATCCCGCATGCTCCCCATCATTGGTCGGCTGGCATGCCTATGCTTGGAGTGCCTTCCTTCCCTATTAATTGGAAAGCAAACAGACTCTTTGTCATCTGATTGGATGTTTCTCGACTGTCAGTCAAACATCCTTTCCCCGGACTCCCCAATCCGTCTCCAATAAACAGTTATCAAAAGCAATTGACAAAACACTAGTTTTTAAAGCAGTTGTTTGCAGTGAGTGCCCAGGAGATTAATCTTCAATTCCAGAAGATTCCAGGACAATTCTATAGAGTTGGCGACACTCTCAGAGGCTCTGTTGGAATGATTAGGCACTGACTGAGTTTCACTTTGTTTAAAAAGACTTAGTTCTATGAAATGATATTTCTTGTTTGTCAACCCTCCCAGGTGCTGCTTCGTGCACGATCACTGTTATGGTGAAGCTGAAACCAAAATGGATTGCCCCGTTTGGACCACATACTACTATCATGACTGCACTGATGCGGTCCCTGTGTGCAGTAAGTAAAACCTCAAACGAAACACGTTCAGATCTTAGGAACCAAATCCTTGTCCCCTCACTTCCTTCAACAGGTGAATGTGAATAAATAACGTTCGGTCTGTATAAACCTCAAATTCCCAGATTTGAAGAGGAGAATATTCACAGTGACAACAAGGTTTTAGATGGTTTGCTGCTTCTCAACTGTTGTGTGACTCCAATTGGTTGATTTCACCAGCACATTAGGATTAGCCACAGAAATCACCATGTCAGGGATCCCCAACACATTCGGGACTCGACAGCATTAGGGACCCGCCTCCCCAACAATATTAGGGAACCCCCACAACATTAGGGACATTCCCCAACGTTAGGTATACCAACTGTGACCGCCCAACTATTATGGACCATGCACAACATTGAGGAGCCACAACATTAAAGACTTTTCCAACATTGAGGATTCCTACATTTTAAGGCGCACCCACAACATTAGTGTGTGCATTAATGTGTATATAATCGAGTGTACATTATAATGTTTATATTACAATACGTATATTTGTCTATATCCTCTCTTGCAGATAATGGAATGTTCGCAAGTTGGTTCCCATGCATGGACAAGCTATGTGAATGTGATGCCGCAATTGCTTTGTGCTTCAAAAAGCATTACAATAGTTTCAATGACAACTATCTGGACTACGATCAAACGCAGTGCAAGACCGTCTAAGCTGCAACTAGCAATGAGGTGGTGGAGATGTGATTGAGAGTCGCATGCCAAGCGTCTCTCCAATGGAATATTCGGGGTGTGGTTGATGGGATTTCTCTTCAAAGTCTCACTGATTACTTGGTCACTGAGCATCTCTCACGCCTCAGTTTTCTTGCTGTTTTACCTTTAAATTCATTGAAAATGTAGTTCACAATTCTGGTGAAATAAAGTACAGTGAAGTAGCCTCTGCTACTCTCACTGCTTGGAGCATGCAATCCTGGGTTTGGAAATGTTTGTTCATAACTGACACCGAAATCGACAATACGGAGCAGGCACACTGCACAGAATCAGCATCATCCCAATAGTTTAGGAAACAGATTTATAAATGTTGCCAAATCTTCAGTTGAAAACACATCTTGACCCAAGCTGTCATCTGTGACGTCTAAAACCAAGAGTAGGTTGACTCATGGAGGGTGGGGTCAGTGGATGTTTGTGGAGAGAACTGGTGGTGTCGCAGTTGGGGATGGGAGCAGAGTAGAGAAGGAGATGGGATTACAGTCAACTGAAGGAAGGTGAAGGGTGGAGCTTGTATTCATTTGTGGGGTGAGAGGGGTTGGATGAGGGAGGGATGGGAATACGGAGGAGAGCAATCAGGGAGACACAGGGTGGGATTGGCAAGGGGTCGAACTGGGGAGGGGCGTGTTACCTGAAGTGATCGGCACTCTGTGAATCAAGGTTTAGTGCCCTGAAATCAGATTAAACTGACATTGATAATAGTAGACGTCACCCATGAGCAATACATGCAGGCGATACATCGATACACCTACCCTGCAGGAGACCAAAGAGCAAAACCAGTCTCGGCTGTACCTAACGCTGAGATTGTCTGCGAGTGAGCTCTAATAGAGTCATAGGGAGACACAGCACTGAAACAGGCCCTTCGGCCAACCGAGTCTGTGCCAACCATCAACCACTCATTTATACTAATCCTACATTAATCCCATATTCCTTACCACATCCCCACCTTCCCTCAATTCTCCTACCACCTACCTACTCGAGGGGCAATTTACAATGGCCAATTTACCTATCAACCTGCAAGTCTTTGGCTAATACATCTTTTTTATCTTTCTTGAGACATCCAGACTGAGAAAGCATCTTTCAAAGTGGCTCAGTAGATAGCACTCTGGCCTCTGAGTCAAAAATGATTGTGGGTTCAAGTCCCACTCTCGGACTTAAGCACAAAAATCTACATTGATACTCCAGCTCAATAGTGAGGGAGTGCTGCACTGTCAAAGGTGTCGTCTTTCGGATCAGACGTTAAACTAAGGCCCCATCTGCCTTCTCTGGTGACATAAAAGATGCCCTGGCAACATTTGGAAGACGACCAGGGGAGTTATCCCCAGTGTCCTGGACAATATTTATCCCTCAAATAAACATCACAAAACAGATAATCTGGCATTATCACACTTCTGTTTCTGGGGCCTTTCTATACACAAAATTGGCTGCCTTATTTCCTACAATGCACCAGTACTACACTTCAAAAGTACTTCATTGGCTCTAAAGTGTTTTGAGGCACCCGGTGGCCGTGAAAGTCGATGTATAATTGCAAGTCCTTTTTTTCTGCAACTGTCAAACTGACTTAACAGATGTCATCCATTGACAGGTCCTGGCAGCGTGTAGTCAAGGGGACTATTCGATCCAACTGCACAGCCTTGTCCGCGTCCGTGTTTCCCTGGAGAGGGAACACATAGTGTCGACTGGTACTTGAGGCCTTCTGCAACAAGACGTTCCTCTTCCTGCAGCCAAATACCTGAGCCTTGTCCTAACACCTTGTAATCCAGGGTATACTTTCATGCACTGGTCAGTCTTTGAACCCTGGGAATCTAGCAGCTTTGACCTGTCTTCTTTAATTATTTATCACTGTTGGCACCAGTTCCTATCTCTCTTCTAATAGGGCAGGGGTCAGTGCGACTGTGCCATAATGGGCTGAGTGTGACTCTGTTCAATACAGAATTCAGTGTGAGTCTGTCGCAAGCAAGGATGAATTGGTGAGAGTTTGCCAAGGTGGTGGTGGTTCCCTCGTTGGGGTGGTTCCGGGTCTCCTGTTTGTTTGGGCGGGAGGCAGGACTTCCTCCATAATATTGCGAGAAGCAGGCATTTAAGAGCCGACGGGCTGGGTAGATGGCCAATTCAGGATGGCGAGTGGGCCTCCCACACTTCTGGCCCAACCAGAGGGGTCTGTAGCCTGGGCAGCGCCATTGAGAGTGGTGGCCACTGCTGAGGCAGCAAGGAGAATGTGAGGGCACCTTAAACTAGAGACACCCTCAGAAGGGTGAGCATTATGTACACTTTTAAATTGGCTAAGCGGGCCGCCCCGAAGAACGGAAGGGAAACCCCTCCTTCCGTCTTTGCTGCCCCTCCCTGGGCGAAAGTGCTTCCGGTTCTGATGGCTACCCCTGCCTCCCATCAACCCCCTCCCCGGGAAGCTGCTTGGAGACCACCTCCATGCAGCTGGCAGCCTTCACATGCAACAGGAGCCCCTCTGTCACTGGCAACAAACAAATTGCCCTTAATTGGGCCTTTAAGTTTTCAAATTGGCTTTCCATCTCCGCTTGGTGCCATAGTGTCTGCTCCATGCAGGGGTAAATGTGACTCCCATACAGGAGTCAGTGTGAGCCTGTCCAATTAAAGGCCCAATGGCTGGGCATTCTCGTTTAGGTTGTGATCCTGACATGGTGTCATATCAGGGTCACAACACTCTCTACCCGCATATGGTGGGACTGCTGGACGTATCTTGCACTATGTGGCCAATTAACAGCGGTGCCAAACAATAAAGTTTAGCGGGCAGGAGTTAGTGCTGACAGCAAGCGTGAGGGCGCCATCTTTAAAGGGCCTTCATATTGGCTGCACACAGAGAAGGCTCAGGAAGGGGTGTTGCAGAAGGCAATGTGTGGAGGAATGGAAAGAACCAGAGGATGGGTAGCTCCACGATTTAGTGACATGTCCCTGGAGCTACTCCTACAGGCGGTGAGGGATAGGAAGTGGGCCCTTTTGCCAGAGGAGGGGAGGGGGAGCTGTAGGCAGCCTCACGGAGAAGGTTAGCAGCCGCAGTGTGGTCGCAAGAACCTGGGTGCCAGAAGTGCTTCAATGACCTTGTAAAGGCTGGCAAGGTGGCAGCCCTCCGTGTGTTATACGGCTGCCATGCATACTGTGTCGTGGAATATCCATGCACAGGGACTCAAAGGGACCACTGTGTGCGTCAGGACAGAGGGAAGCATTACACCAGAGCACCATGGCCAATCATTTGCACACATATACATGCCAAGCATGGATAAATGCCAGCACCAGGCCTCCCAATGCCACAATGATGACCACTGAAAGTGGAACAGGGGCAGGTACATTGTGTGAGACTATTTCTTTGTGTCTTTGCAGGAGAAGAGAGCTCACAATGCACGAGACGTGGACAGGTGGCAGTCCCTTCATTGTAATTGTAACATCGATGGAGGAGGAGGCGATGGAAATTGGTTGGTTGGCAGCAGGCCAGTCTGTCACCAATGTCAATCAGGATTGGGGCCCAGACAGAGTGAGAGCTGCGCTGGTTGCGGACACCAGTACTTCTCAGTTGACTCATCAGTGTCACCAATGTAGTCCATGAAGACCATCTGACACTCAGGAGCATATAGAGGCAAGGGGTGCTTAGGGATGGTATTAAATGTGCTGTTGTCTCTCCCACAAGGATAGAGGTGGAGGTGGCGCAGATGAGGCCATCGGAGCCAGCAAACAGTTCAGAGGAGGAGGTGCTTCTCTAAAGATGCACCACCTCATCAGTCCAGCACACCCTCCGCCATGACAGATACTACCTCGGTGGGGCCTGAAGGAGTGGCACCAGCTGGTGACCACGGCACATGCCCACTGGAGCAGGTGACAGAGGCAGTGACAGCTGTGGCCAGTACCCTTTAGAGAACGGAGGACAGGAGCAGTAATGCTCAGCTCCGACCAGATGCTAAGCCTCAGGGGTCATCTGCAAAGCAGGTGCTCCTGGAGCAGCAGAAGGAAATGTGTGGACATCTGTCAGAGTTCCCAGAGGCTGTTTCCTCCCATGCGCTCAATATGCGGGAGTCCATCCATGCCATGAGTGGCTTCCTCATTGAGAGGGTGGTGACCCTCATGGACAGCCTCATGTGACAGGCCTCTGAGCGCATGCAGGAGGTGTCAGTATGGTGTCAACCTTGAGCAGTTTTGATCGCTGTGTTGGCATCATCGCTCAGAGAAGCATAGACCACTTGTCAGGTGGCGTACCGAGACTGGTATGCAGGGGTGTGCAAGCTTGTGGCGCCCCTAGCGATGACAGTGGCCCCTTGAACACTCTGATGGTGACACACACGCTGCTCCCAGCCCGGATGACAGAGGTTGCCCCTGCATAGATGCAGGTGCCGCTGTCCACGCTGGGCCCCACAAGGGCCCAGCAACCTAGAGGATGTCTGCCATCTAATGGGCTTCTCAGGCGCTGGAGCAGCAAGGCTTCTTCCACAACAGATCCAACCACATGGGGAGCACAATGCAGAAGCACTGGATAGTGAACTTGTTAGCTCGCAAACTAGCTGCACAAAGGGACTTGCGGTGATGAATTTCTTTCATGTATGACACTGTATGTTGGCTTATTATTTAACACATATGTTATGCCTCAGCTCCATGTCTCCTGTGATTCTCACTTCCCGAGGAGGCCGTGCCCAAACGCTGGGACATGGAGCTGAAACGGGTGTCGGTGAGGATGCAAAAGGACCTTGGGAGGGTGTCCTCACAGGGCCTAGGACAGCATGGCTTTGCAGGTCACGAGGGCATCCGCAGGGAAGCAGCTGGCAAGAGTCCAGTGGCGGCATGGGGAGTCGCATGCTGAATTTCGTCTGGATGAGGGAGTCCCGGATTTCCCTGACATGTATGTCAACGGCTGCACCCAGCAACGGCACCTATGCACGTCCACTGCCCATCTGATTTTGCCTCCTGTCCCCTCCTCTTCATCATCACAGGAGATGCTGCACTTAATACAGTCATTCGGTGCCACTTCCACTCCTCTCTGCTGTGCTAGGTTCTGCAGAGTGCAGCATACCACCACAGTAAGGAAGACCTTTGATAGGCTGTATTGAAGGGCTCCCCCTGAACAGTGTAAGGTTCTGAATTGTATTTTCAAAAGTCCAATGGCTTGCTCAATGGTCGCCCTTAAGAGGTCCCGTGCGCCTCCCTGGTGGGGTTCCACACTGGTGTCAATAGTCATGTCTTCAGTGGATAACCCTTGTCACCCACAAGCCACAACTGTCATTCCACCAGACAGCCTGCGTGGATGGCAAATAAAGCGAGGGAAAACACAATTACTGGGAAGATATTGCGATGGGTAGAAGAAGTGAGAGACCTTGGAGTGCATGTCCACAGGTCCCCGAAGGTGGTAGGACAGGTACATAAAGTGAAGACGACATATGGAATGCTTTCCTTTATTGGCCAAGGTATAGAATACAAAAGCAGGGATGTAATGCTGGAACTGTATAAAACGCTGGTTAGGCCACAGTTGCAGTATTGTGAGCACTTCTGCTCACCACATTACAGGAAGAACATAATTGCTCTGGAGAGAGTACAGAGGAGATTTACAAGAATGTTGCCCGGGCTTGAAAGTTGCAGCTATGAAGAAGGAATGGATAGGCTAGGGTTGTTTTCCTTCAAACAGAGGAGGCTGAGGGGTGACTTAATTGAGGTGGATAAAACGGCCTGGATAGAGTAGACAGGAAAGACCTGTTTCCCCTAGCGGAGAGGTCAATTACCAGGGGGCACAGATTTAAGAGGAGGGTGGTGGGTGTCTGGAATTCACTGCCAGGAATGGTGGTGGAGGCAGAAACCCTCAATTCTCTTAAAAGCTACCTGGACATGCACCTGAATTGCTGTAACCTGCAAGGCTATGTAGCAGGTGCTGGAAGGTGGAATTAGATTGGGCGGCTACTTTTTCCGGCTGGCACGGACACGACGGACCCAATGGCCTCCTTCTGTGCCGTAAATTTTCTATGGTTCTAATTAATTGGTTTAAGGAATAAATCTAAGCTCATTTGATTAAATATATAAATGTTTAGTTGTCTTACTTTCTACATTATATATAGTAGAATCCTATCATACAATTACAATCTTGAGTATTGTGAAAACAGAGACATTTTATCGAAGCCTCTTCAGGACACATCGCAAGAATACCAAAGGAAGAGAAAGCAACAAATTTATACTGTATTGAGAAGAGAGTGCTGATTGGTGTCAAGTGTACCCTGATGGGTACAGGCTTTTCTGTGGACAATGTACCTGTTTATGGTGACTGACAGTTAACTGCCAAGCTTTGTTTGAAATTTAAACCAGAAAACTCTGATTGATCAAGGCATTGCTCTGAGGAACGAACCAGCGAATTGATTGGATCGAACAGCATGTTCCTTCCGCAGTTCGCAACAGGCAAAGTACAGACTGTACTCAACCAGCCTGTGCTGCAAAACTCAAAACACAGTGGCCAACTTTAGATGCGATTCTGCGATTGGACAACATTTGCTAAATAATCCCCCGGGTACTCTCCACTCCCTCCCTCCGACACCCCCGGGTACTCTCCACTCCCTCCCTCCGACACCCCCGGGTACTCTCCACTACCTCCCTCCGACACCCCCGGGTACTCTCCACTCCCTCCCTCCGACACCCCCGGGTACTCTCCACTACCTCCCTCCGACACCCCCGGGTACTCTCCCCTCCCTCCCTCCCTCCCTCCAACCCCCCGGGGGCACTCTCCCCTCCCTCCCTCCGACACCCCAGGGGCACTCTCCCCTCCCTCCCTCCGACACCCCCGGGTACTCTCCCCTCCCTCCCTCCGACACCCCCGGGTACTCTCCCCTCCCTCCTTCCGACACCCCGGATACTCTCCCCTCCCCTGAGGACTATCAATATTTTTTCTGCCTACTCCTTGCCTGTTAGTCACTCCCGGAGCTACTGCCTAAATCGCAGTGAATTTAATCCGAATCTGGACCGAGTGCCGCCACTCACAGGGACAGACCCGGACCAGGGCTTCCGGTCCCTCTCTGAACCTGCTCCCCTGCTCCCACACTGAACCCGCTCCCTTGCTCCCACACCCCTCAACATTGGGTCCGGGCCGATGCAGCGCCCCATACGTCTGCTGCTTCTCCACAGTCAATAGCTTCAAACAGGCAAAACATATAATTTCTCACTCAAATATGCCAGGGGCCAGAACCAGTGCAATTTTTATCCATTCATGGGATGTGGACATCGTTGGCTAGCCCAGCAATTCTTGCCCATCCCTAATTGCCCTTCAGAAGGTGGTGGTGAGCTGCCTTCTTGACCCGCTGTCGTCTTTGGGGTGTAGGTACACACACAGTACTGTCAGGGAGGGAATTCCAGGATTTTGAACCAGCGACAGTGAAGGAATGATGATATAGTTCCATGTCAGGATGGTGTGTGACTTGGATGGGAACTTGCAGACGCTGGTGTTCCCATGCGTCTGTTGCTCTCGTCCTTCTAGGTGGCAGAGGGTGCGGGTTTGGAAGGTGCTGTTCAAGAAGGCTTGTCGAATTGCTGCAGTGCATCTTGTAGATGATACACACTGCTGCCACTCTACACTTGTGGTGGATGGAGTGAATGTTTAAGGTGGTGGATGGGATGTCAGTCAAGCGGGCTGCTTTGTCCTGGATGGTATCCAGCTGCTTCAGCGCTGTTGAAGCTGTACTCACTGCTCAGGAAACACACTGCAAGCAGCCTGTCAAAACTGGCATTGTTACCCCTCTGAAAAAGTTCACCCAACACATGGCCCATCTCTAACCTCCCTTTCCTCTCTAAAGGCTTTGAACTTCTCTCCCAAACTCCCTGTGGAAACAACTCACCTTTAACATAAAATATTGTGCACATTTTGGCTCTCCATAGTTTTTAAAGAAAATATACAGGTACTGGAGAAGGTGGTTTCATTTGTGGTAGAGTCCAAAACTTGGGGCCGTAAATATATGATAGTCACTGATAAATCCAAAAGGAAATCAGGATAAACCTCTTTGTGAGAGTGCTTAACACGTGGAACTCATTACCATTTGGTGTAGTTGAGGTGAATAGCATAAATGTCTTTAAGGGAAAGCTAAATAAGTATATATGAGAGAAAGGGTTCAGAGGATACAATGATGAAGATGAAGAGGGGTAGGAGGAGGCTCATGTGGAGCACAAACACAGCCATGGACCTGTTGGTCCACATATCCTGTTTCTGTGCTGTAAATTCTCTGCAATTCAAAAACATTCCTGTGCAAGTCACAGAAACCTGAGGGAAAAAGGATGACCAGGACAAAGAACGAGGAATCAGAAGGGATAGGCAAAAGACTGGCCAAACAGTTGGGGGTTAAGCTGCCTCCAAAAGGAGGAGACAGAGGTGGAGAGGCTGAGGGTGAGAACTGCAGAGCCTGGGGCCTGCACAGCTGAAAGCACAGCTGAAGGGACTGGTAATGCACAAAAAATCAAAGTCAGAGGGCAGAGGGTTTGAAGAGGGGATTGAAGGGCTGCAGGAGATTAGAGAGATAGGGAGTCACAAGAACCTGAAAAAATGTAAACATTAGGATGAGAGTCGTAAATTGGAGGCAAGGGGGATTGATACTCAGCCAGGACAGGAGTGGGACTGCGAGACAATGTACGTCAGCCAGTGCAGGAGTGATGGGTGAGCCGATGCAGGAATAGGAAATGGGCACCAAGGGTTTAGCAAGAGCTGAATTTTAAGGAGGGTGTGAGATGGGGGGAGAACATTGGATGAGTGTTTCGGCAGCAGATGGGCTGAGGCGGGAGATGTTATGGAGGTTGACAAAGGTGATCCCTGTGGGACAAGATATGCAACAACAACTGATATTTATATAGAGCCTTTACCATAATAAAACATCCCAAGGCGCTTCACAGGAGCATTATAAAACAAAGTATGACACTGAGCCACAAAAGGAAATATTAGGGCAGATCACCAAAAGCTTGGTCAAAGAGCTAGGTTTTAAGGAGTGTCTTAAAGGAGGAAAGTGCGGCAGAGAGGCGTAGGGATGGCTTGGGGCCCAGGCAACTGAAGGCGTGACCATCAATGGTGAAATGATTAACCTCAGGGATGCACAAGGGGCCAAAATTAGATGAGCATAGATATCCTAGAGGGTTGCACAACTGGAAAAAATTACAGAGATAGGGAGGGGAGAAACCACCGAGGGATTTGAAAACAGGGTGAGAATTTTAAAATCAAGACGTTGCTTGACTGGGAGCCATTATAGGTCAGCGAGCACGGGGGTGATGTGAGGAATGGGACACGTTGCAAGTTAAGACGTGGGCAACAGAGTTTTGGGTGGGATCAAATACTCAGTTTAGGATCAAAAAGCCCACAGAGATTGCAAATCTTTGGTTCATATTTGAGACAGAGTGAGGGGGATCCAAATCAGAGACGGACAGTTGAACTTTGTGGTGGGGTACAAGACGAGAGTAGAACGGGAGAAACTATTTTCACTGGCGGAAAACCAGAGGCACTGATTTAAGGTGATTGGCAAAAGAACCAACAGTGACATGAGGAAAAACATTTTTACGCAGCGAGTGGTTAGGATCTGGAATGCACTGAGAGTGTGGTGGAGTCAAATACAATCGGGGATTTCAAAAGGAAAGTAGATAAGTACCAGAGGAGAAAAAAATTTGCAGAACTACGGGAAAAAGGTGAGGGACAGGGACTAACTGAGTTGCTCTTGCAGAAAGCTGGCACACACACGATGGGCCAAATGGCCTCCTTCTCTGCTGTAACCATTCTATGACTCTATAAGTTTCAGTCTTCCCAATGCTTACTCAGAGGAAACCTTCCCAAAGGGAAGACTGTGGTCACTGCACCTCCGTGAGGCTGGAACTGGAGCAGATGTCTGCAGCTTAAATGGAGGAAAGGGCATGTTACCATGGGGACATCGGATCAAAGTGTCAGCTCTGGCCATCAGGACCCTGAGGGAGAGGCAGAATGATCATAGATGACAATGTTCCAAGGAGCTGTGGAGAATCAAACTGAGAGTTGAAAAATAAGACAATTAGTGGCGATTTGCATCGCAATCATCATGAAAACCATCATTTTACATAAACTGCAACAAACCCTCCAGTCAAGGTTTGTCATTCCAACTTGATATATTTTCACACGTCACTGCAATTTGCCCAGCACACGCTGTCAATTCCCCGTCCCCTGCCTCCTGAAACTGACCCCCAGTGAGAGGCAGCATCTCCTGAAACTCCCAACTATTCCCCACACAGGACAATATCCCTCACACCAGCGGACATTCCTCATCCCTGGGGTGAAAGTACCGATGCTCTCTGAGCAACAGTCCCTCCAGGTACTGACTCTCTTTGGGGTACACTTCCTGAAGGTGCGGACTCTCACTGGGGTACACTTCCTGAAGGTGCTGATTCTCACTGGGGTACACTTCCTGAAGGTGCTGATTCTCACTGGGGTACACTTCCTCAAGGGGCTGATTCTCACTGGAGTACACTTCCTGAAGGTGCTGACTCTCACTGGGGTACAGTTCCTGAAGGTGCTGACTCTCACTGGGATACAGTTCCTGAAGGTGTTATCTCCAACTGGGGTACAGCTGTTACATCAATGATCTTCCCTCCCTCCCGTTCGGAAGTGGGGATATTCCTGGATGATTTCAGTGTCCAGCTCCACTTGAAACTCCTTTGATTCTCTATCAGTCTGTGCCCGTAGGCTACAACACCTGGGTAACATTCAGGCTTGGCCTGATAAGTGGGAAGTAACATTTGTGCCATACAAGTACCAGGCAATGACCATCTCCAACAAGAGAAAATGTAACTACTTCTCCTTGACATTCAACAGCATTACCATTGCTGAATCCCTACCATCAACATCCTGAGAGTCACCACTGACATGAAACTTAACTGGACCAGCCTCATAAATACTGTGGCTGCAAGAGCAAGGCAGAGGCTGGCAATTCTGCAGTGAGTAACTCACTTCCTGACTCCCCAAAATGTGTCCACCATCTACAAGGCATAAGTCAGGAATGTGATGGAATACTCTCCACTTCCCTGGATGGGTGCAGCTCTAACAACACTCAAGAAGCTTGACACCATCCACGACAAAGCAGCCCACTTGATTGGCATTCCATCCACCAACTTCAACTCCCTTCACTACTGATGCACACTGGCACTTAGAATGATACTCATATATGGTTTGCAGCATCATATTGGGGTCAGTTAGCTCATTTGTCTAGATGGCTTGAGTATGATGCAGAATAACACCAATAGCGTGGGTTCAATCCATATAACCAACTGTGGTACCTCATGCAGAACTGCCTCCTCACCTTGCCCCATGCTTGCGGAGTGGTGACCCTCAAGCTATACATTACCAACTGTCTCTCTCTAATAGAGAGTGATGTCGATGGTCCTTTGGGATTACAACAACAACTGTAATGTGTCTGTGATTCATTGTTTTCAACAGTGTGGAAGGAATATTAAAACATTAGAGACCCCTGCAGCATTAGTGGCTGACTCCAACATTAAGGATGGTTCACAGCTTTCGTACCCAATTAACATTAGGCGCCCCCTGAACTATTATGGACAACCTCACAGCATTAAGGGGCCTGCAACATTAAAGATACCCATGACATTTGGGATCCTCACATAGTATGTTAACTATCATGTGTATATTACCGTGTCTCTAACAGTGTGTATTTTTGTTTGTACTCTCCTCTTTTACAGGTAATTCATGGCTCTGATGGTTCCAATGCAGTAACGAGATGTGCAAATCTAATATCGCAGATGTCAAGTGCTTCAGAAAGCATAGCGATGTATTCAACAAAACCTTTGTGGATTATGACCAGGATTTGTGTCAGACCCTCCCATGCTCCGACGAGCAGTGAGACAGTGGAGATATGATTGAAAGTCACACTGCCAAACGCCTCTCCATTGGAATATTCCAGGTCTGATTGATGGCATTCCTCTTCACTGTCTCACTGATTTCTTGGTCACTGAGCGTCTCTCATGCCTCCGTTTTGTTGCTATTCTCCCTATAATTCCTTGAAAATAGTTCACAATTGCTGTGAAACAAAATACAGTGAAGTAGCCTCTGCTACTCAAACTGATTGGAACATGCAGTTCTGTGAGTGGGATTCTTTGTGAATAACATACACAGGAATCGGCCACGGCTGAGGCCAACAGGACCCTGAGGGAGACGAACACCTACCACAGGTGAAGCCATTCCGATGAACCGCAGAGAAACAAAACAGAATGTAGAAAAATAGGACAATTAGCAGAAATTTGCATCATAATTATGCATGAAGTCATCACTTTATATAAACTGTAACCAATGCCCCCAGTCAGGGCTTGTCTAATTTGTACATCATCACATATCACTGCTAATTCCACAGCACGCAAGCTTGAATTTCCTCCCACTCAGGCCTAAAGCTAGACCCCAATGACAGGCAGTACATCCAGACCTCCTGACTATTCCTCAGTATAGGGCAGCACAATGGCGCAGTGGTTAGCATCACAGTTCCAGTGACCCAGGTTCAATTCTGGGTACTGTCTGTGCGGAGTTTGCAAGTTCTCCCTGCGACTGCGTGGGTTTTCGCCGGGTGCTCTGGGTTCCTCCTACAGCCAAAGACTTGCAGGTTGATAGGTAAATTGGCCATTATAAATAGCCCCTAGTGTAGGTAGGTGGTAGGGGAATTGAGGAAAGGTGGGCATCTGGTAGGAATATGGGATTAATGTAGGATTAGTATGAACGGGTGGTTGACGGTCGGCACAGACTCAGTGGGCCAAAAGGGCCGGTTTCAGTGCTGTATCTCAATAAAAAATAAATAAAATAAAAAATAGCTCCCACATAACAATATCCCTCACATCAGAGGTCATTCTCCATGTGCGAGACACAGGTACTGACTCTCGCACAAAGACAAGTCCTATAACTGGAGTACAGTTCTTGAAGGTTATGACTCTGACTGGGTTACAGTTCCTTAAAGTGCTGACTCTGATAGGGGTACAGTTCCTGAAAGTGCTGACTCTCACTGGCATACAGTTCCTGAAGCTGCAGATTTCACTGGGGTTTCTGTCGATGAAGGAGCTGACTCTCACTGGAATACAGTTCCTGATGGTGCTGACTCTCACTGGGATACAGTTCCTGAAGCTGCAGATTTCACTGGGGTTTCTGTCGATGAAGGAGCTGACTCTCACTGGATAACAGTTCCTGAAAGTGCTGACTCTCACTGGCATACAGTTCCTGAACCTGCAGATTTCACTGGGGTTTCTGTCGATGAAGGAGCTGACTCTCACTGGAATACAGTTCCCGATGGTGCTGACTCTCACTGGGATACAGTTCCTGAAGGGGCTGTCTCTCACTGGATAACAGTTCCTGAAGGTGCTGACTCTCACTGAGGCACAGTTCCTGAAGATGCTGACTCTCACTGGGGGACAGTTCCTGAAGGTGCTGCCTCTCACTGGGGGACAGTTCCTGAAGGTGCTGCCTCTCACTGGGGGACAGTTCCTGAAGGTGCTGACTCTTGCTGAGGTACAATTCTACCAGATGCCAGTCACCCTCCTGTAACTCACTGGTCTCCAGTTTTCCGTGTGTGAGTGCTGACTTCAAGTGTTAGCTGGATATTTTTCCATTTGCTGCATCACAACCTATCTGAAGCTTCTGCATACTGAACAACCCTACACAGATCCCCACAGAAATCCTCATCAGTAAACTCACGAACCTAATGAATGTCCCATGCTCAGCTCTGCAGGGAGGTACAGACCTGTGTAGCTGAGTACAACACTATGCAGTAAATTTACACACTGAATAATGAGGGGAGATCTTTAATCAGACTGTCATAATTAAATGAACTAGACAGGCAACTGTTTAGCACGTACAGTTGAGTGGCTCTGTGTCCTGCACATTGTGCACTGTGACACGTTGCCATTGATCTCACATGTAAATAGCTAGGTAAGAGAAGCTGAGCCCACCTGCCCCACCCCACATCAGTCATTTCAAAGCTCTCACACTTTGGGTAATGGTAAGATGGTGCCCCAAGGTAATCTTCATCCTATTTGCATTTTCAGAGCTAATATGGAATGGAACATCTCGGACAGCATAAAAAGCGGCAGAACCGCGGATGAGTCAAATGCTGAACTCTCAAAGGAAACGAGAAATGATGGAGTCCACAAAGCTCATTGCTGTCCTCGTTCTGTTGGGAGGTAAGTGATGAGTGAGCAGCTGCAGACCTCAGGGATGTGGTGGAGGAGTTGGGGTAACAGCAAGTGAGGCAACAGCCAAAACTGTGCATAATTTGGATCTGATAAAGTTGGCAATTGCAGAGAAGGTAAAAGGAAAGGGACGACCCTCCCAGAGAGTGTTTGATGGGACAGTGTAAGAGGGAGCTTTACTCTGTATCCCCCATTCTCATTCATGCTGTACCTGTCCTGGGAGTGTTTGATAGGACAGTGCAGAGGGAGCTTTATGCTATAACTAACCTGTGCTGTACCTTACCTGGGACTGTTTGATGGGGACAGTGTAGAGGGAGCTTTGCTCTGTATCTAACCCCGTTTTTTCTTCCTGTTTTCTTCTTTCAGAATAAAGATAGATGGAAAAAACTTCCTTTCAAACTCAGTCTCTCTCCTTGCACAATCACACAGCCTGCAGCCGACAACACACAGCCACAGTCAGCTGCACCTCGCTGATGCACTCAGCACCTCTAATTAGGCAGCAGCAAACCCCGTGCTGTCCCAGTCCTGGGAGTGTTTGATGGGGACAGTGTAGAAGGAGCTTTACTCTGTATCTAACCCCGTGCTGTATCTGCCCTGGGAGTATTTGGTGAGATTAGTTCATGGGAATGTCACTCTGCATGTAACCCACACTTCACTAGATGTGTCTGAAAGACCCAGTAATACATGAGGGAGAGAATATATCCAATAACTCCAAGGATTCTTTCATCCATTCTTCCTACGGGGTGAGGCTGGGGCAGGGTCAGTTGATGGCAACGGAAATAACTGTAGTTACATTTCAGGACTGGCGCTACCGTTAATGGTAGACAATTGCACTGAAGCTTCTACATGTACCCACCCTCACTCACATACAATTTAGACTGCTCGCACAGGGCTATTGCCACATCCAACCCACACAGTGGTGGCTGATAAAGTCGGAGGATGAGTCAGTGTGCTTGTCAAATGATTGGATTTATTAGTGACTGTTTCAGAATCAATCAGAAGTTCAGGAGAAATGTGTTTACCCAGGGAGCTCTGAAAATGCGAAACTCGCTACCGCAGAGGGTGGTTGAGGTGAATAGAAGAGATGCCTTTAAGGGGAAGCTAGATAAGTACATGAGGCAGAAAGGAATAGAAAGCTGTGCTGATAAGGTTAGAGAAAGAGAGATAGGAGGAGGCTTGTAAGGCATTAAACTGTTGGGCCAAATGGCCTGTTTCTCAGATTCAATTTGCACAGAATTCACGGATATTCTTTTAGAGGTTGTTTTGTTTGTAAATCCACATGTTGTCAAATTGTCCACTTGCTCACTCTAATTTTCAGGGGTTCAATGATACACTGATTTTTTGTTGTTTTCTTGCAGAAGTGTTGATTCCTGCTCAGAGCGCTATGATTCAGGGAAAAAACATGGTAAACTTCGCAAACACTGTGAATTGTGCCAACCCAAATACTCTCGTGCAAAACGCGCGCTTCGCCGACTATGGCTGCTTCTGCGGGAAGGGAGGAAACGGCAACCAGCCACTAGATGAACTTGACAGGTAATATAAAGTGATGTTTGTATTAAAAAAAATCGTCCGTTCAACATGAAGCCAGTGCTGGGACAGGTGCCCTGGGTGAGAAGCAGCAATGGCCTGTTTTAATGACATCAAATTGAATTTCTGCAGTTCAGAATGGGATGTAGCTCCTGGAAAGCAAGGAGAAAACAATGTAATTCATTAGGGAAAGAAGGAACTTGCATTGCTAGAGCACCATTCACTGCTTCAAGGCGTCCCAAAACACTTTGCAACCAATAAAGTATTTTTAAATTGTGATCACAGTGGCAAGATAGGGAATCACAGCAGTCAATTTGTGCACAGCAAAGTCCCACAGCTATGAAATAAGTACCAGATCATCTGTTTTAGTGATCAATATCGGCCAGGACACAGGGAGAATTCTCCTGCACTCCTTCCAAATAGTGCCCTCGGATCATTTCCATCCACTGTAGAAGGCAGACAGGGCCTTAGTTTAACATTTTGTCCAAAAGACAGTGCCTCCAACAGTGCAGCACTCCCTCAGTGCTACACTGTGTGCTCAAGTCTTTGATACTTTAACCGATGACCTTCTGACTTGAAGGGAAGGGTGCTACCTACTGAGCCAAGAATGACACATAGATAGTTAAATCAATCGACATTCCTCTGCCAACCTGTATTGTTGGAAACAAAGCAACTTTATTGGAGCAGCAGCCAGAAAATTAAACTCCAGTCTCGAGTGTGCAGGGTGCCAGAAGGCACAGTGCCTTCAAAGGCACATCTTTGGCACTTGCTCCTGCCCCGTGCACCAGGCTGCCCACTCACGAGGGGTTAGCCCTGGCTCAACCCCAAAAACCTGTCATCACCCAATCGGTCCACGAAGCAAGTGGAACAATTGATTTTTAAATACCTTTGTGGGCCTGGTCACATTTCTAGCCTGGACCGCACCACACCAACCCCTCACTACACCACTTCCACCAATACCGTTGGGTGGACATGTGCTCTTGGCATGTAGGTACATCTCATCTCACTCAGTGTACTGGTTGTTGCTGATACCCTGTGTTCTAATCCAGGGCCAGAAGCAGAATCTCCCAGCTCAATGATCCCTACACCTGACCTGCTATTTGTCTTTTCAGGGTCTGTTGAAAGCTGACAGATACCACGAACGACTCAATGGAACTGGGAGTTCCAATAATCCTCTACAAGACAAATATAAAAACAAGATAAAACAGGCATGCAATATTGTCTTGTAAGTGTAAAACACCAAAAAATTCAGATGGCCTTGTTTATAGTGGGCAGAGCGTGATCGAGCAGGATGCCATATTGCTTGTGGGTAGGGTGCTGTGTTTGTTTCAGAAAATATTTGGTCTGATGATCGGGATGCCAATTCTAATTGGATGTATTCCTGGAGTGTTCATCACATCACCTCCCACCTCCAAACATCCCACAACACAGCCATCCCGCATGCTCCCCATCATTGGTCGGCTGGCATGCCTATGCTTGGAGTGCCTTCCTTCCCTATTAATTGGAAAGCAAACAGACTCTTTGTCATCTGATTGGATGTTTCTCGACTGTCAGTCAAACATCCTTTCCCCGGACCCCCCAATCCGTCTCCAATAAACAGTTATCAAAAGCAATTGACAAAACACTAGTTTTTAAAGCAGTTGTTTGCAGTGAGTGCCCAGGAGATTAATCTTAAATTCCAGAAGATTCCAGGACAATTCTATAGAGTTGGCGACCCTCTCAGAGGCTCTGTTGGAATGATTAGGCACTGACTGAGTTTCACTTTGTTTAAAAAGACTTAGTTCTATGAAATGATATTTCTTGTTTGTCAACCCTCCCAGGTGCTGCTTCGTGCACGATCACTGTTATGGTGAAGCTGAAACCAAAATGGATTGCCCCGTTTGGACCACATACTACTATCATGACTGCACTGATGCGGTCCCTGTGTGCAGTAAGTAAAACCTCAAACGAAACACGTTCAGATCTTAGGAACCAAATCCTTGTCCCCTCACTTCCTTCAACAGGTGAATGTGAATAAATAACGTTCGGTCTGTACAAACCTCAAATTCCCAGATTTGAAGAGGAGAATATTCACAGTGACAACAAGGTTTTAGATGGTTTGCTGCTTCTCAACTGTTGTGTGACTCCAATTGGTTGATTTCACCAGCACATTAGGATTAGCCACAGAAATCACCATGTCAGGGATCCCCAACACATTCGGGACTCTACAGCATTAGGGACCCGCCTCCCCAACAATATTAGGGAACCCCCACAACATTAGGGACATTCCCCAACGTTAGGTGTACCAACTGTGACCGCCCAACTATTATGGACCATGCACAACATTGAGGAGCCACAACATTAAAGACTTTTCCAACATTGAGGATTCCTACATTTTAAGGCGCACCCACAACATTAGTGTGTGCATTAATGTGTATATAATCGAGTGTACATTATAATGTTTATATTACAATACGTATATTTATCTATATCCTCTCTTGCAGATAATGGAATGTTCGCAAGTTGGTTCCCATGCATGGACAAGCTATGTGAATGTGATGCCGCAATTGCTTTGTGCTTCAAAGAGCATTACAGTAGTTTCAATGACAACTATCTGGACTACGATCAAACGCAGTGCAAGACCGTCTAAGCTCCAACTAGCAATGAGGTGGTGGAGATGTGATTGAGAGTCGCATGCCAAGCGTCTCTCCATTGGAATATTCCGGGTGTGGTTGATGGGATTTCTCTTCAAAGTCTCACTGATTACTTGGTCACTGAGCATCTCTCATGCCTCAGTTTTCTTGCCGTTTTACCTTAAATTCATTGAAAATGTAGTTCACAATTCTGGTGAAATAAAGTACAGTGAAGTAGCCTCTGCTACTCTCACTGCTTGGAGCATGCAATCCTGGGTTTGGAAATGTTTGTTCATAACTGACACAGAAATCGACAATACGGAGCAGGCACACTGCACAGAATCAGCATCATCCCAATAGTTTAGGAAACAGATTTATAAATGTTGCCAAATCTTCAGTATAAAACACATCTTGACCCAAGCTGTCCTCTGTGACGTCTAAAACCAAGAGTGGGTTGGCTCATGGAGGGTGGGGTCAGTGGATGTTTGTGGAGAGAACTGGTGGTGTCGCAGTTGGGGATGGGAGCAGAGTAGAGAAGGAGATGGGATTACAGTCAACTGAAGGAAGGTGAAGGGTGGAGCTTGTATTCATTTGTGGGGTGAGAGGGGTTGGATGAGGGAGGGATGGGAATACGGAGGAGAGCAATCAGGGAGACACAGGGTGGGATTGGCAAGGGGTTGAACTGGGGAGGGGCGTGTTACCTGAAGTGATCGGCACTCTGTGAATCAAGGTTTAGTGCCCTGAAATCAGATTAAACTGACATTGATATTAGTAGACGTCACCCATGAGCAATACATGCAGGCGATATGTCGATACACCGACCCTGCAGGAGACCAAAGAGCAAAACCAGTCTCGGCTGTACCTAACGCTGAGATTGTCTGCGAGTGAGCTCTAATAGAGTCATAGAGAGACACAGCACTGAAACAGGCCCTTCGGCCAACCGAGTCTGTGCCAACCATCAACCACCCATTTATATTAATCCTACATTAATCCCATATTCCGTACCACATCCCCACCTTCCCTCAATTCTCCTACCACCTACCTCCTCTAGGGGCAATTTACAATGGCCAATTTACCTATCAACCTGCAAGTCTTTGGCTAATACATCTTTTATATCTTTCTTGAGACATCCTGGCTGAGAAAGCATCTTTCAAAGTGGCTCAGTAGATAGCACTCTGGCCTCTGAGTCAAAAATGATTGTGGGTTCAAGTCCCACTCTCGGACTTAAGCACAAAAATCTACATTGATACTCCAGCTCAATAGTGAGGGAGTGCTGCACTGTCAAAGGTGTCGTCTTTCGGATCAGACGTTAAACTGAGGCCCCATCTGCCTTCTCTGGTGACATAAAAGATGCCCTGGCAACATTTGGAAGACGACCAGGGGAGTTATCCCCAGTGTCCTGGACAATATTTATCCCTCAAATAAACATCACAAAACAGATAATCTGGCATTATCACACTTCTGTTTCTGGGGCCTTTCTATACACAAAATTGGCTGCCTTATTTCCTACAATGCACCAGTACTACACTTCAAAAGTACTTCATTGGCTCTAAAGTGTTTTGAGACACCCGGTGGCCGTGAAAGTCGATGTATAATTGCAAGTCCTTTTTTTCTGCAACTGTCAAACTGACTTAACAGATGTCATCCATTGACAGGTCCTGGCAGCGTGTAGTCAAGGGGACTATTCGATCCAACTGCACAACCTTGTCCGTGTCCGTGTTTCCCTGGAGAGGGAACACATAGTGTCGACTGGTACTTGAGGCCTTCTGCAACAAGACGTTCCTCTTCCTGCAGCCAAATACCTGAGCCTTGTCCTAACACCTTGTAATCCAGGGTATACTTTCATGCAACTGGTCAGTCTTTTAACCCTGGGAATCTAGCAGCTTTGACCTGTCTTCTTTAATTATTTATCACTGTTGGCACCAGTTCCTATCTCTCTTCTAATAGGGCAGGGGTCAGTGCGACTGTGCCATAATGGGCTGAGTGTGACTCTGTTCAATACAGAATTCAGTGTGAGTCTGTCGCAAGCAAGGATGAATTGGTGAGACTTTGCCAAGGTGGTGGTGGTTCCATCGTTGGGGTGGTTCCGGGTCTCCAGTTCGTTTGGGCGGGAGGCAGGACTTCCTCCATAATATTGCGAGAAGCAGGCATTTAAGAGCCGACGGGCTGGGTAGATGGCCAATTCAGGATGGCGAGTGGGCCTCCCACACTTCTGGCCCAACCAGAGGGGTCTGTAGCCTGGGCAGCGCCATTGAGAGTGGTGGCCACTGCTGAGGCAGCAAGGAGAATGTGAGGGCACCTTAAACTAGAGACACTCTCAGAAGGGTGAGCATTATGTACACTTTTAAATTGGCTAAGCGGGCCACCCCGAAGAACGGAAGGGAAACCCCTCCTGCCGTCTTTGCTGCCCCTCCCTGGGCGAAAGTGCTTCCGGTTCTGATGGCTACCCCTGCCTCCCATCAACTCCCTCCCCGGGAAGCTGCTAGGAGACCACCTCCATGCAGCTGGCAGCCTTCACATGCAACAGGAGCCCCTCTGTCACTGGCAACAAACAAATTGCCCTTAATTGGGCCTTTAAGTTTTCAAATTGGCTTTCCATCTCCGCTTGGTGCCATAGTGTCTGCTCCATGCAGGGGTAAATGTGACTCCCATACAGGAGTCAGTGCGACCCTGTCCAATTAAAGGCCCAATGGCTGGGCATTCTCGTTTAGGTTGTGATCCTGACATGGGGTCATATCAGGGTCACAACACTCTCTACCCGCATATGGTGGGACTGCTGGACGTATCTTGCACTATGTGGCCAATTAACAGCGGTGCCAAACAATAACGTTTAGCGGGCAGGAGTTAGTGCTGACAGCAAGCGTGACGGCGCCATCTTTAAAGGGCCTTCATATTGGCTGCACACAGAGAAGGCTCAGGAAGGGGTGTTGCAGAAGGCAATGTGTGGAGGAATGGAAAGAACCAGAGGATGGGTAGCTCCACGATTTAGTGACATGTCCCTGGAGCTACTCCTACAGGCGGTGAGGGATAGGAAGTGGGCCCTTTTGCCAGAGGAGGGGAGGGGAAGCTGTAGGCAGCCTCACGGAGAAGGTTAGCAGCCGCAGGGTGGTCGCAAGAACCTGGGTGCCAGAAGTGCTTCAATGACCTTGTAAAGGCTGGCAAGGTGACAGCCCTCCGTGTGTTATATGGCTGCCATGCATACTGTGTCGTGGAATATCCATGCACAGGGACTCAAAGGGACCACTATGTGCGTCAGGTCAGAGGGAAGCATTACACCAGAGCACCATGGCCAATCATTTGCACACATATACATGCCAAGCATGGATAAATGCCAGCACCAGGCCTCCCAATGCCACAATGATGACCACTGAAAGTGGAACAGGGGCAGGAACATTGTGTGAGACTATTTCTTTGTGTCTTTGCAGGAGAAGAGAGCTCACAATGCACGAGACATGGACAGGTGGCAGTCCCTTCATTGTAATTGTAACATCGATGGAGGAGGAGGCGATGGATATTGGTTGGTTGGCAGCAGGCCAGTCTGTCACCAATGTCAATCAGGATTGGGGCCCAGACAGAGTGAGAGCTGCGCTGGTTGCGGACACCAGTACTTCTCAGTTGACTCATCAGTGTCACCAATGTAGTCCATGAAGACCATCTGACACTCAGGAGCATATAGAGACAAGGGGTGCTTAGGGATGGTATTAAATGTGCTGTTGTCTCTCCCACAAGGATAGAGGTGGAGGTGGCGCAGAAGAGGCCATCGGAGCCAGCAAACAGTTCAGAGGAGGAGGTGCTTCTCTAAAGATGCACCACCTCATCAGTCCAGCACACCCTCCGCCATGGCAGATACTATCACCTTGGTGGGGCCTGAAGGAGTGGCACCAGCTGGTGACCACGGCACATGCCCACTGGAGCAGGTGACAGAGGCAGTGACAGCTGTGGCCAGTACCCTTTAGAGAACGGAGGACAGGAGCAGTAATGCTCAGCTCCGACCAGATGCTAAGCCTCAGGGGTCATCTGCAAAGCAGGTGCTCCTGGAGCAGCAGAAGGAAATGTGTGGACATCTGTCAGAGTTCCCAGAGGCTGCTTCCTCCCATGCGCTCAATATGCGGGAGTCCATCCATGCCATGAGTGGCTTCCTCATTGAGAGGGTGGTGACCCTCATGGACAGCCTCATGTGACAGGCCTCTGAGCGCATGCAGGAGGTGTCAGTTTGGTGTCAACCTTGAGCAGTTTTGATCGCTGTGTTGGCATCATCGCTCAGAGAAGCATGGACCACTTGTCAGGTGGCGTACCGAGACTGGTATGCAGGGGTGTGCAAGCTTGTGGCGCCCCTAGCGATGACAGTGGCCCCTTGAACACTCTGATGGTGACACACACGCTGCTCCCAGCCCGGATGACAGAGGTTGCCCCTGCATAGATGCAGGTGCCGCTGTCCACGCTGGGCCCCACAAGGGCCCAGCAACCTAGAGGATGTCTGCCATCTAATGGGCATCTCAGGCGCTGGAGCAGCAAGGCCAGGAGGCTTCTTCCACAACAGATCCAACCACATGGGGAGCACAATGCAGAAGCACTGGATAGTGAACTTGTTAGCTAGCAAACTAGCTGCACAAAGAGACTTGCGGTGATGAATTTCTTTCATGTATGACACTGTATGTTGGCTTATTATTTAACACATATGTTATGCCTCAGCTCCATGTCTCCTGTGATTCTCACTTCCCGAGGAGGCCGTGCCCAAACGCTGGGACATGGAGCTGAAAGGGGTGTCGGTGAGGATGCAAAAGGACCTTGGGAGGGTGTCCTCACAGGGCTTAGGACAGCATGGCTTTGCAGGTCACGAGGGCATCCGCAGGGAAGCAGCTGGCAAGAGTCCAGTGGCGGCATGGGGAGTCGCATGCTGAATTTCGTCTGGATGAGGGAGTCCCGGATTTCCCTGACATGTATGTCAACGGCTGCACCCAGCAACGCCACCTATGCACGTCCACTGCCCATCTGATTTTGCCTCCTGTCCCCTCCTCTTCATCATCACAGGAGATGCTGCACTTAATACAGTCATTCGGCGCCACTTTCACTCCTCTCTGCTGTGCTAGGTTCTGCAGAGTGCAGCATACCACCACAGTAAGGAAGACCTTTGATAGGCTGTATTGAAGGGCTCCCCCTGAACAGTGTAGGGTTCTGAATTGTATTTTCAAAAGTCCAATGGCTTGCTCAATGGTCGCCCTTAAGAGGTCCCGTGCGCCTCCCTGGTGGGGTTCCACATTGGTGTCAATAGTCATGTCTTCAGTGGATAACCCTTGTCACCCACAAGCCACAACTGTCATTCCACCAGACAGCCTGCGTGGATGGCAAATAAAGCGAGGGAAAACACAATTACTGGGAAGATATTGCAATGGGTAGAAGAAGTGAGAGACCTTGGAGTGCATGTCCACAGGTCCCCGAAGGTGGTAGGACAGGTACATAAAGTGAAGACGACATATGGAATGCTTTCCTTTATTGGCCAAGGTATAGAATACAAAAGCAGGGATGTAATGCTGGAACTGTATAAAACGCTGGTTAGGCCACAGTTGCAGTATTGTGAGCACTTCTGCTCACCACATTACAGGAAGAACATAATTGCTCTGGAGAGAGTACAGAGGAGATTTACAAGAATGTTGCCCGGGCTTGAAAGTTGCAGCTATGAAGAAGGAATGGATAGGCTAGGGTTGTTTTCCTTCAAACAGAGGAGGCTGAGGGGTGACTTAATTGAGGTGGATAAAACGGCCTGGATAGAGTAGACAGGAAAGACCTGTTTCCCCTAGCGGAGAGGTCAATTACCAGGGGGCACAGATTTAAGAGGAGGGTGGTGGGTGTCTGGAATTCACTGCCAGGAATGGTGGTGGAGGCAGAAACCCTCAATTCTCTTAAAAGCTACCTGGACATGCACCTGAATTGCTGTAACCTGCAAGGCTATGTAGCAGGTGCTGGAAGGTGGAATTAGATTGGGCGGCTACTTTTTCCGGCTGGCACGGACACGACGGACCCAATGGCCTCCTTCTGTGCCGTAAATTTTCTACGGTTCTAATTAATTGGTTTAAGGAATAAATCTAAGCTCATTTGATTAAATATATAAATGTTTAGTTGTCTTAGGATTCTACAATATATAATGTAGAATCCTATCATACAATTACAATCTTGAGTATTGTGAAAACAGAGACATTTTATCGAAGCCTCTTCAGGACACATCGCAAGAATACCAAAGGAAGAGAAAGCAACAAATTTATACTGTATTGAGAAGAGAGTGCTGATTGGTGTCAAGTGTACCCTGATGGGTACAGGCTTTTCTGTGGACAATGTACCTGTTTATGGTGACTGACAGTTAACTGCCAAGCTTTGTTTGAAATTTAAACCAGAAAACTCTGATTGATCAAGGCATTGCTCTGAGGAACGAACCAGCGAATTGATTGGATCGAACAGCATGTTCCTTCCGCAGTTCGCAACAGGCAAAGTACAGACTGTACTCAACCAGCCTGTGCTGCAAAACTCAAAACACAGTGGCCAACTTTAGATGCGATTCTGCGATTGGACAACATTTGCTAAATAATCCCCCGGGTACTCTCCACTCCCTCCCTCCGACACCCCCGGGTGCCCTCCACTCCCTCCCTCCGACACCCCCGGGTACTCTCCACTACCTCCCTCCGACACGACCGGATACTCTCCCCTCCCTCCCTCCCTCCGACCCCCGGGGGCACTCTCCACTCCCTCCCTCCCTCCCTCCGACACCCCCGGGTACTCTCCCCTCCCTCCCTCCGACCCCCGGGGGCACTCTCCACTCCCTCCCTTCCTCCCTCCGACACCCCCGGGTACTCTCCCCTCCCTCCCTCCCTCCCTCCGACCCCCGGGGGCACTCTCCACTCCCTCCCTCCCTCCCTCCGACCCCCCGGATACTCTCCCCTCCCCTGAGGACTTTCAATATTCTTTCTGCCTACTCCTTGCCTGTTAGTCACTCTCGGAGCCTCTGCCTAAATTGCAGTGAATTTAATCCGAATCTGGACCGAGTGCCGCCTCTCACAGGGACAGACACCGGACCGGGGCTTCTGGTCCCACACTGAACCCGCTCCCTTGCTCCCACACCCCTCAACATTGGGTCCGGGCCGATGCAGCGCCCCATGCGTCTGCTGCTTCTCCACAGTCAATAGCTTCAAACAGGCAAAACATATAATTTCTCACTCAAATATACCAGGGGCCAGAACCAGTGCAATTTTTATCCATTCATGGGATGTGGACATCGTTGGCTAGGCCAGCAATTCTTGCCCATCCCTAATTGCCCTTCAGAAGGTGGTGGTGAGCTGCCTTCTTGACCCGCTGTCGTCTTTGGGGTGTAGGTACACACACAGTGCTGTCAGGGAGGGAATTCCAGGATTTTGAACCAGCGACAGTGAAGGAATGATGATATAGTTCCATGTCAGGATGGTGTGTGACTTGGATGGGAACTTGCAGACGCTGGTGTTTCCATGTGTCTGTTGCTCTCGTCCTTCTAGGTGGCAGAGGGTGCGGGTTTGGAAGGTGCTGTTCAAGAAGGCTTGTCGAATTGCTGCAGTGCATCTTGTAGATGATACACACTGCTGCCACTCTACACTTGTGGTGGATGGAGTGAATGTTTAAGGTGGTGGATGGGATGTCAGTCAAGCGGGCTGCTTTGTCCTGGATGGTATCCAGCTGCTTCAGCGCTTTTGAAGCTGTACTCACTGCTCAGGAAACACACTGCAAGCAGCCTGTCAAAACTGGCATTGTTACCCCTCTGAAAAAGTTCACCCAACACATGGCCCATCTCTAACCTCCCTTTCCTCTCTAAAGGCTTTGAACTTCTCTCCCAAACTCCCTGTGGAAACAACTCACCTTTAACATAAAATATTGTGCACATTTTGGCTCTCCATAGTTTTTAAAGAAAATATACAGGTACTGGAGAAGGTGGTTTCATTTGTGGCAGAGTCCAAAACTTGGGGCCGTAAATATATGATAGTCACTGATAAATCCAAAAGGAATTCAGGATAAACCTCTTTGTGAGAGTGCTTAACACGTGGAACTCATTACCATTTGGAGTAGTTGAGGTGAATAGCATAAATGTCTTTAAGGGAAAGCTAAATAAGTACATATGAGAGAAAGGGTTCAGAGGATACAATGATGAAGATGAAGAGGGGTAGGAGGAGGCTCATGTGGAGCATAAACACAGCCATGGACCTGTTGGTCCACATATCCTGTTTCTGTGCTGTAAATTCTCTGCAATTCAAAAACATTCCTGTGCAAGTCACAGAAACCTGAGGGAAAAAGGATGACCAGGACAAAGAACGAGGAATCAGAAGGGATAGGCAAAAGACTGGCCAAACAGCTGGGGTTTAAGCTGCCTCCTAAAGGAGGAGACAGAGGTGGAGAGGCTGAGGGTGAGAACTGCAGAGCCTGGGGCCTGCACAGCTGAAAGCACAGCTGAAGGGACTGGTAATGCACAAAAAAATCAAAGTCAGAGGGCAGAGAGTTTGAAGAGGGGAGTGTAGGGCTGCAGGAGATTAGAGAGATAGGGAGTCACAAGAACATGAAAAAATGTAAACATTAGGATGACAGTCGTAAATTGGAGGCAAGGGGGATTGATACTCAGCCAGGACAGGAGTGGGACTGCGAGACAATGTACGTCAGCCAGTGCAGGAGTGATGGGTGAGCCGATACAGGAATAGGAAATGGGCAGCAAGGGTTTTGGAAGAGCTGAAGTTTAAGGAGGATGTGAGATGGGAGGAGAACATTGGATGAGTGTTTCGGCAGCAGATGGGCTGAGGTGGGAGATGTTATGGAGGTTGACAAAGGTGATCCCTGTGGGATAAGATATGCAACAACAACAACTGATATTTATATAGAGCCTTTACCATAATAAAACATCCCAAGGCACTTCACAGGAGCATTACACAACAAAGTATGACACTGAGCCACAACAGGAAATATTAGGGCAGAACACCAAAAGCTTGGTCAAAGAGCTGTGTTTTAAAAAGTGTCTTAAAGGAAGAAAGTGCTGCAGAGAGGTGTAGGGATGGCTTGGGGCCCAGGCAACTGAAGGCGTGACCATCAATGGTGAAATGATTAACGTCAGGCATGCACAAGAGGCCAATATCCTGGAGCACAGATATCCTGGAGGGTTGCACAACTGGAGAAGATTACAGAGATAGGGAGGGGAGAAACCACCAAGGGATTTGAAAACAGGGATGAGAATTTTAAAATCAAGACGTTGCTTGACTGGGAGCCATTATCGGTCAGCGAGCACGGGGGTGATGTGGGGAATGGGACACGGTGCAAGTTAAGACATAGGCAACAGAGTTTTGGGTGGGATCAAATACTCAGTTTAGGATCAATAAGTCCACAGAGATTGTAAATGCTTGGTTCAGATTTGAGACAGAGTGAGGGGGATCCAAATCAGTGACAGACGGTTGAACTTTGTGGTGGGGTAGAAGATGAGAGTAGAACGGGAGAAACTATTTTCACTGGCGGAAAACCAGAGGCACTGATTTAAGGTGATTGGCAAAAGAACCAACAGTGACATGAGGAAAAACATTTTTACGCAGCGAGTGATTAGGATCTGGAATGCACTGAGAGTGTGGTGGAGGCAAATACAATCGGGGATTTCAAAAGGAAAGTAGATAAGTACCAGAGGAGAAAAAATTTGCAGAACTACGGGAAAAAGGTGGGGTCCGGGACTAGCTGAGTTGCTCTTGCAGAAAGCTGGCACACACACGATGGGCCAAATGGCCTCCTTCTATGCTGGAACCATTCTCTGACTCTATAAGTTTCAGTCTTCCCAAAGTTTACTCAGAGGAAACCGTCCCAAAGGGAAGACTGTGGTCACTGCACCTCCGTGAGGCTGGAACTGGAGCAGATGTTTGAAGCTTAAATGGAGGAAAGGGCATGTTACCGTGGGGACATCGGATCACAGTGTCAGCTCTGGCCATCAGGACCCTGAGGGAGAGGCAGAATGATCATAGATGACAATGTTCCAAGGAGCTGTGGAGAATCAAACTGAATGTTGAAAAATAAGACAATTAGTGGCGATTTGCATCGCAATCATCATGAAAACCATCATTTTACATAAACTGCAACAAACCCTCCAGTCAAGGTTTGTCATTCCAACTTGATATATTTTCACACGTCACTGCCAATTTGCCCAGCACACGCTGTCAATTCCCCGTCCCCTGCCTCCTGAAACTGACCACCAGTCAGAGTCAGCATCTCCTGAAACTCCCAACTATTCTCCACACAGGACAATATCCCTCACACCAGCAGTCATTCCTCATCCCTGGGGTGAAAGTACTGATTCTCTCTGAGCAACAGTCCCTCCAAGTACTGACTCTCAAAGGGGTACAATTCCTGAAGGTGCTGACTCTCACTGAGGTACAGTTCCTGAAGGTGCTGACTCTCACTGGGGTACAGTTCCTGAAGGGGCAGACTCTCACTGGGGTACAGTTCCTGAAGGGCAGACCCTCACAGAGGTACAGTTCCTGAAGGGGCTGACTCTCACTGGGGTACAGTTCCTGAAGGGGCAGACTCTCACTGAGGTACAGTTCCTGAAGGTGCTGACTCTCACTGAGGTACAGTTCCTGAAGGTGCTGACTCTCACTGCGGTACAGTTCCTGAAGGGGCTGACTCTCACTGGGGTAGACTTCCTGAAGTTGCTGACTCTCACTGCGGTACAGTTCCTGAAGGGGCTGACTCTCACTGGGGTAGACTTCCTGAAGGTGCTGACTCTCACTGGGGTACAGTTCCTAAAGGTGCTGACACTCACTGGGGTACAGTTCCTGAAGGTGCTCTCACTGCGGCACAGTTCCTGAAGGGGCTGACTCTAATTGGGTTACAGTTCCTGAAGGTGCTGACTCTCACTGGAGTACAGTTCCTGAAGGTGTTATCTCCAACTGGGATACAGCTGTTACATCAATGATCTTCCCTCCATCATAAGTACGGAAGTGGAGATGTTCCTGGATGATTGCATTGTCCAGTTCCACTCGCAACTCCTTTGATCCTCTAGCAGTCTGTGCCCGTAGGCTACAACACCTGGGTAACATTCAGGCTTGGCCTGATAAGTGGGAAGTAACATTTGTGCCATACAAGTACCAGGCAATGACCATCTCCAACAAGAGAAAATGTAACTACTTCTCCTTGACATTCAACAGCATTACCATTGCTGAATCCCTACCATCAACATCCTGAGAGTCACCATTGACATGAAACTTAACTGGACCAGCCTCATAAATACTGTGGCTGCAAGAGCAAGGCAGAGGCTGGCAATTCTGCAGTGAGTAACTCATTTCCTGACCCCCCAAAGTGTGTCCACCATCTACAAGGCATAAGTCAGGAATGTGAGAGAATACTCTCCACTTCCCTGGATGAGTGCAGCTCCAACAATTGCTGGACACCATTCAGGACAAAGCAGTCCGCTTGATCAGTATCCCATCCACCTTCTTAAACATTCACTTCTTCCACCACCAGTGCTCTGTGGCAGCGGTGTGTACCATCTACAAGATGCACAGCAGCAACTCACCAATTCTCCTTCGACAGCACCTTTTGACCCATGCACATGCTACCACTTAGAAGAACAAGGGTAGCAGGCGCATGGGACCATCACCAACTGCAAGTTCCTTCCAAATGACACACCATCCTGACTTGGAAAAATATCATCGTTCCTTCACTGTTGCTGGGTCAAAATCCTGGAACTCCTTCCCTAACAGCAGTGTGGCTGTACCGACACAAGGAAAGCAGTGGTTCAAGAAGGCGTCTCACCACTACCTTCGCAGGGCAATTACAGATGGGCAATAAATGCTGCTCTTGCCACCGACACTCAAATTTCATGAAAAATTTTTTCAAATGTTTCCGAAGGTGCTGACTCTTGCTGGGGTACAGATCCTGAAGGTGCTGACTCTGACTGGGGTATAGATCCTGAAGGTGCTGACTCTGACCGGGGTATAGATCCTGAAGGTGCTGACTCTGACCGGGGTACAGATCCTGAAGGTGCTGACTCTGACAGGGTACAGATCCTGAAGGTGCTGACTCTGACTGGCGTACAGATCCTGAAGGTGCTGACTCTGACCGGGGTATAGATCCTGAAGGTGCTGACTCTGACTGGGGTATAGATCCTGAAGGTGCTGACTCTGACCGGGGTATAGATCCTGAAGGTGCTGACTCTGACCGGGGTATAGATCCTGAAGGTGCTGACTCTGACCGGGTACAGATCCTGAAGGTGCTGACTTTGACAGGGTACAGATCCTGAAGGTGCTGACTCTGACTGGGGTATAGATCCTGAAGGTGCTGACTCTGACTGGGGTACAGATTCTGAAGGTGCTGACTCTGACTGGGGTACAGATCCTGAAGGTGCTGACTCTGACTGGGGTACAGATCCTGAAGGTGCTGACTCTGACTGGGGTACAGATCCTGAAGGTGCTGACTCTGACTGGGGTACAGATCCTGAAGGTGCTGACTCTGACTGGGGTATAGATCCTGAAGGTGCTGACTCTGACTGGGGTATAGATCCTGAAGGTGCTGACTCTGACCGGGGTATAGATCCTGAAGGTGCTGACTCTGAATGGGGTACAGATCCTGAAGGTGCTGACTCTGACTGGGGTACAGATCCTGAAGGTGCTGACTCTGACTGGGGTATAGATCCTGAAGGTGCTGACTCTGACCGGGGTATAGATCCTGAAGGTGCTGACTCTGAATGGGGTACAGATCCTGAAGGTGCTGACTCTGACCGGGGTATAGATCCTGAAGGTGCTGACTCTGACTGGGGTACAGATCCTGAAGGTGCTGACTCTGAATGGGGTATAGATCCTGAAGGTGCTGACTCTGACTGGGGTATAGATCCTGAAGGTGCTGACTCTGAATGGGGTACAGATCCTGAAGGTGCTGACTCTGACCGGGGTATAGATCCTGAAGGTGCTGACTCTGACCGGGGTATAGATCCTGAAGGTGCTGACTCTGACTGGGGTATAGATCCTGAAGGTGCTGACTCTGACTGGGGTATAGATCCTGAAGGTGCTGACTCTGACCGGGGTATAGATCCTGAAGGTGCTGACTCTGACTGGGGTATAGATCCTGAAGGTGCTGACTCTGACCGGGGTATAGATCCTGAAGGTGCTGACTCTGACCGGGGTACAGATCCTGAAGGTGCTGACTCTGACCGGGGTACAGATCCTGAAGGTGCTGACTCTGACAGGGTACAGATCCTGAAGGTGCTGACTCTGACTGGGGTATAGATCCTGAAGGTGCTGACTCTGACTGGGGTACAGATCCTGAAGGTGCTGACTCTGACTGGGGTACAGATCCTGAAGGTGCTGACTCTGACTGGGGTATAGATCCTGAAGGTGCTGACTCTGACTGGGGTACAGATCCTGAAGGTGCTGACTCTGACTGGGGTACAGATCCTGAAGGTGCTGACTCTGACTGGGGTACAGATCCTGAAGGTGCTGACTCTGACTGGGGTACAGATCCTGAAGGTGCTGACTCTGACTGGGGTTCAGATCCTGAAGGTGCTGACTCTGACTGGGGTACAGATCCTGAAGGTGCTGACTCTGACTGGGGTATAGATCCTGAAGGTGCTGACTCTGACTGAGGTATAGATCCTGAAGGTGCTGACTCTGAATGGGGTACAGATCCTGAAGGTGCTGACTCTGACCGGGGTATAGATCCTGAAGGTGCTGACTCTGACCGGGGTATAGATCCTGAAGGTGCTGACTCTGACCGGGGTATAGATCCTGAAGGTGCTGACTCTGACTGGGGTACAGATCCTGAAGGTGCTGACTCTGACTGGGGTACAGATCCTGAAGGTGCTGACTCTGACTGGGGTACAGATCCTGAAGGTGCTGACTCTGACTGGGGTACAGATCCTGAAGGTGCTGACTCTGACTGGGGTATAGATCCTGAAGGTGCTGACTCTGACTGAGGTATAGATCCTGAAGGTGCTGACTCTGACTGGGGTACAGATCCTGAAGGTGCTGACTCTGACTGGGGTACAGATCCTGAAGGTGCTGACTCTGACTGGGGTACAGATCCTGAAGGTGCTGACTCTGACTGGGGTATAGATCCTGAAGGTGCTGACTCTGACTGGGGTACAGATCCTGAAGGTGCTGACTCTGACTGGGGTACAGATCCTGAAGGTGCTGACTCTGACTGGGGTACAGATCCTGAAGGTGCTGACTCTGACTGGGGTATAGATCCTGAAGGTGCTGACTCTGACTGGGGTACAGATCCTGAAGGTGCTGACTCTGACTGGGGTACAGATCCTGAAGGTGCTGACTCTGACTGGCGTATAGATCCTGAAGGTGCTGACTCTGACTGGGGTACAGATCCTGAAGGTGCTGACTCTGAATGGGGTACAGATCCTGAAGGTGCTGACTCTGACTGGGGTACAGATCCTGAAGGTGCTGACTCTGACTGGGGTATAGATCCTGAAGGTGCTGACTCTGACTGGGGTATAGATCCTGAAGGTGCTGACTCTGAATGGGGTACACATCCTGAAGGTGCTGACTCTGACTGGGGTACAGATCCTGAAGGTGCTGACTCTGACTGGGGTATAGATCCTGAAGGTGCTGACTCTGACTGGGGTACAGATCCTGAAGGTGCTGACTCTGAATGGGGTACAGATCCTGAAGGTGCTGACTCTGAATGGGGTACAGATCCTGAAGGTGCTGACTCTGAATGGGGTACAGATCCTGAAGGTGCTGACTCTGAATGGGGTACAGATCCTGAAGGTGCTGACTCTGACCGGGGTATAGATCCTGAAGGTGCTGACTCTGAATGGGATACAGATCCTGAAGGTGCTGACTCTGACTGGGGTATAGATCCTGAAGGTGCTGACTCTGAATGGGGTACAGATCCTGAAGGTGCTGACTCTGAATGGGGTACAGATCCTGAAGGTGCTGACTCTGAATGGGGTACAGATCCTGAAGGTGCTGACTCTGACTGGGGTATAGATCCTGAAGGTGCTGACTCTGAATGGGATACAGATCCTGAAGGTGCTGACTCTGACTGGGGTATAGATCCTGAAGGTGCTGACTCTGAATGGGGTACAGATCCTGAAGGTGCTGACTCTGAATGGGGTACAGATCCTGAAGGTGCTGACTCTGACTGGGGTACAGATCCTGAAGGTGCTGACTCTGACTGGGGTATAGTTCCTGAAGGTGCTGACTCTGACTGGGGTATAGATCCTGAAGGTGCTGACTCTGACCGTGGTACAGATCCTGAAGGTGCTGACTCTGACTGGGGTATAGATCCTGAAGGTGCTGACTCTGACTGGGGTACAGATCCTGAAGGTGCTGACTCTGACCGGGGTACAGATCCTGAAGGTGCTGACTCTGACTGGGGTACAGATCCTGAAGGTGCTGACTCTGACTGGGGTACAGATCCTGAAGGTGCTGACTCTGACTGGGGTATAGATCCTGAAGGTGCTGAATCTGACTGGGGTACAGATCCTGAAGGTGCTGACTCTGACCGGGGTATAGATCCTGAAGGTGCTGACTCTGACCGGGGTACAGATCCTGAAGGTGCTGGCTCTGAATGGGGTACAGATCCTGAAGGTGCTGACTCTGACTGGGGTACAGATCCTGAAGGTGCTGACTCTGACTGGGGTATAGATCCTGAAGGTGCTGACTCTGACTGGGGTACAGATCCTGAAGGTGCTGACTCTGACTGGGGTATAGATCCTGAAGGTGCTGACTCTGACTGGGGTACAGATCCTGAAGGTGCTGACTCTGACTGGGGTACAGATCCTGAAGGTGCTGACTCTGACTGGGGTACAGATCCTGAAGGTGCTGACTCTGACTGGGGTATAGATCCTGAAGGTGCTGAATCTGACTGGGGTACAGATCCTGAAGGTGCTGACTCTGACCGGGGTACAGATCCTGAAGGTGCTGACTCTGACTGGCGTATAGATCCTGAAGGTGCTGACTCTGACTGGGGTATAGATCCTGAAGGTGCTGACTCTGACTGGGGTACAGATCCTGAAGGTGCTGACTCTGACTGGGGTACAGATCCTGAAGGTGCTAACTCTGAATGGGGTACAGATCCTGAAGGTGCTGACTCTGAATGGGGTACAGATCCTGAAGGTGCTGACTCTGACTGGGGTACAGATCCTGAAGGTGCTGACTCTGACTGGGGTATAGATCCTGAAGGTGCTAACTCTGAATGGGGTACAGATCCTGAAGGTGCTGACTCTGACTGGGGTACAGATCCTGAAGGTGCTGACTCTGACTGGGGTATAGATCCTGAAGGTGCTAACTCTGAATGGGGTACAGATCCTGAAGGTGCTGACTCTGACTGGGGTACAGATCCTGAAGGTGCTGACTCTGACTGGGGTATAGATCCTGATGGTGCTAACTCTGAATGGGGTACAGATCGTGAAGGTGCTGACTCTGACTGGGGTACAGATCCTGAAGGTGCTGACTCTGACTAGGGTATAGTTCCTGAAGGTGCTGACTCTGACTGGGGTATAGATCCTGAAGGTGCTAACTCTGAATGGGGTACAGATCCTGAAGGTGCTGACTCTGACTGGGGTACAGATCCTGAAGGTGCTGACTCTGACTAGGGTATAGTTCCTGAAGGTGCTGAATCTGACTGGGGTACAGATCCTGAAGGTGCTGACTCTGACCGGGGTACAGATCCTGACGGTGCTGACTCTGACTGGGGTACAGATCCTGAAGGTGCTGACTCTGACTGGGGTATAGATCCTGAAGGTGCTGACTCTGACTGAGGTATAGATCCTGAAGGTGCTGACTCTGACCGGGGTATAGATCCTGAAGGTGCTGACTCTGACTAGGGTATAGTTCCTGAAGGTGCTGACTCTGACTGGGGTACAGATCCTGAAGGTGCTGACTCTGACCGGGGTACAGATCCTGACGGTGCTGACTCTGACTGGGGTACAGATCCTGAAGGTGCTGACTCTGACTGGGGTACAGATCCTGAAGGTGCTGACTCTGACTGGGGTATAGTTCCTGAAGGTGCTGACTCTGACTGGGGTACAGATCCTGAAGGTGCTGACTCTGACCGGGGTACAGATCCTGAAGGTGCTGACTCTGAATGGGGTACAGATCCTGAAGGTGCTGACTCTGACTGGGGTACAGATCCTGAAGGTGCTGACTCTGACTGGGGTACAGATCCTGAAGGTGCTAACTCTGAATGGGGTACAGATCCTGAAGGTGCTGACTCTGACTGGGGTACAGATCCTGAAGGTGCTGACTCTGACTGGGGTATAGATCCTGAAGGTGCTAACTCTGAATGGGGTACAGATCCTGAAGGTGCTGACTCTGACTGGGGTACAGATCCTGAAGGTGCTGACTCTGACTGGGGTATAGATCCTGAAGGTGCTAACTCTGAATGGGGTACAGATCGTGAAGGTGCTGACTCTGACTGGGGTACAGATCCTGAAGGTGCTGACTCTGACTAGGGTATAGTTCCTGAAGGTGCTGACTCTGACTGGGGTATAGATCCTGAAGGTGCTAACTCTGAATGGGGTACAGATCCTGAAGGTGCTGACTCTGACTGGGGTACAGATCCTGAAGGTGCTGACTCTGACTAGGGTATAGTTCCTGAAGGTGCTGAATCTGACTGGGGTACAGATCCTGAAGGTGCTGACTCTGACCGGGGTACAGATCCTGACGGTGCTGACTCTGACTGGGGTACAGATCCTGAAGGTGCTGACTCTGACTGGGGTATAGATCCTGAAGGTGCTGACTCTGACTGAGGTATAGATCCTGAAGGTGCTGACTCTGACCGGGGTATAGATCCTGAAGGTGCTGACTCTGACTAGGGTATAGTTCCTGAAGGTGCTGACTCTGACTGGGGTACAGATCCTGAAGGTGCTGACTCTGACCGGGGTACAGATCCTGACGGTGCTGACTCTGACTGGGGTACAGATCCTGAAGGTGCTGACTCTGACTGGGGTACAGATCCTGAAGGTGCTGACTCTGACTGGGGTATAGTTCCTGAAGGTGCTGACTCTGACTGGGGTACAGATCCTGAAGGTGCTGACTCTGACCGGGGTACAGATCCTGAAGGTGCTGACTCTGAATGGGGTACAGATCCTGAAGGTGCTGACTCTGACTGGGGTACAGATCCTGAAGGTGCTGACTCTGACTGGGGTACAGATCCTGAAGGTGCTGACTCTGACTGGGGTACAGATCCTGAAGGTGCTGACTCTGACTGGGGTACAGATCCTGAAGGTGCTGACTCTGACTGGGGTACAGATCCTGAAGGTGCTGACTCTGACTGGGGTACAGATCCTGAAGGTGCTGACTCTGACCGGGGTATAGATCCTGAAGGTGCTGACTCTGACCGGGGTACAGATCCTGAAGGTGCTGACTCTGACTGGGGTACAGATCCTGAAGGTGCTGACTCTGACTGGGGTACAGATCCTGAAGGTGCTGACTCTGACTGGGGTACAGATCCTGAAGGTGCTGACTCTGACCGGGGTATAGATCCTGAAGGTGCTGACTCTGACCGGGGTACAGATCCTGAAGGTGCTGACTCTGAATGGGGTACAGATCCTGAAGGTGCTGACTCTGACTGGGGTATAGATCCTGAAGGTGCTGACTCTGACCGGGGTACAGATCCTGAAGGTGCTGACTCTGAATGGGGTATAGATCCTGAAGGTGCTGACTCTGAATGGGGTATAGATCCTGAAGGTGCTGACTCTGACTGGGGTATAGATCCTGAAGGTGCTGACTCTGACTGGGGTATAGATCCTGAAGGTGCTGACTCTGAATGGGGTATAGATCCTGAAGGTGCTGACTCTGAATGGGGTATAGATCCTGAAGGTGCTGACTCTGACTGGGGTATAGATCCTGAAGGTGCTGACTCTGACTGGGGTATAGATCCTGAAGGTGCTGACTCTGAATGGGGTATAGATCCTGAAGGTGCTGACTCTGACTGGGGTACAGATCCTGAAGGTGCTGACTCTGACCGGGGTACAGATCCTGAAGGTGCTGACTCTGACTGGGGTACAGATCCTGAAGGTGCTGACTCTGAATGGGGTACAGATCCTGAAGGTGCTGACTCTGACCGGGGTACAGATCCTGAAGGTGCTGACTCTGAATGGGGTATAGATCCTGAAGGTGCTGACTCTGAATGGGGTATAGATCCTGAAGGTGCTGTCTCTGAATGGGGTATAGATCCTGAAGGTGCTGACTCTGACTGGGGTATAGATCCTGAAGGTGCTGACTCTGACTGGGGTATAGATCCTGAAGGTGCTGACTCTGAATGGGGTATAGATCCTGAAGGTGCTGACTCTGAATGGGGTATAGATCCTGAAGGTGCTGACTCTGACTGGGGTATAGATCCTGAAGGTGCTGACTCTGAATGGGGTACAGATCCTGAAGGTGCTGACTCTGAATGGGGTACAGATCCTGAAGGTGCTGACTCTGACTGAGGTACAGATCTTGAAGGTGTTGACTCAGACCGGGGTACAGATCCTGAAGGTGCTGACTCTGAATGGGGTACAGATCCTGAAGGTGCTGACTCTGACTGGGGTACAGATCCTGAAGGTGCTGACTCTGACCGGGGTACAGATCCTGAAGGTGCTGACTCTGACTGGGGTACAGATCCTGAAGGTGCTGACTCTGAATGGGGTACAGATCCTGAAGGTGCTGACTCTGAATGGGGTACAGATCCTGAAGGTGCTGACTCTGAATGGGGTACAGATCCTGAAGGTGCTGACTCTGACCGGGGTACAGATCCTGAAGGTGCTGACTCTGAATGGGGTACAGATCCTGAAGGTGTTGACTCTCAATAGTATAAAAACACCTGAAGGAACTAACTGTCACTAGTATACAGGTCCTGAAGGTTCTGCCTCTTACTGGAGCACAGTTGTACCACTGCCAGTCATCCTCCTGTAGCTCATTGGATTTCCAATGGTTTGTGTGTGTGAGCCTTGACTGCAAATGTCCACAGAATATGTGACCATGAGGTGCATCACAACCTGTCCCAGATCTGTCCACATGCAACATCCTTACACAGATCCCCACAGTAATCCTTGGCAGTAAACTCACTAACCTAATGAACTGTCCCTGGCTCAGCTCTGCTGGGAGGTGCAGAGTTGTACCACCTGAATACCACCCTATTCAGCAAATTTACACACTTATGAATGAGGCAAGATCTGACTGTCATAATTAAATGAATTGAACTGCGAATTGTGCAGGACATACAGTTGAGTGGCTCCATGTGCCCCAGACCACAATATCAGTCTTTTCAAAGGACTCAAACTTTGGAGAACGGCAAGATGGCAGAATGAATACCCCAAGTTGATCTTCATCCTATTTGCATTTTCAGATTTTCTAATGGGGTGGAACATCCCTGACATCATAATAAAAGTGGGAAAACCACGGATGACGCAGACACCGAACTCTCAAAGGAAACAAGAAGCCATGGAGTCCATGAAGCTCATTGCTGTCCTCATTCTGTTGGGAGGTAAGTGATGAGTGAGCAGCTGGAGACCTCAGGCAGGTGGTGGAGGAGTCGGGGGAACAGCAAGTGAGGCAACACCCAAAAGTGTGCACAATTCGGAACTGATAAAGTTGCCAATCGCAGAATACCTTCCCTGGGATCGCAGAATACCTTCCCTGGGAGTGTTTGATGGGACAGTGAAGAGGGAGCTTTACTATGCATCGAACCCATGCTGTACCTGCCCTGGGAGAGTGTGATGAGATTGGTTCATTGGAATGTCACTCTGCATGTAACCCAAACTGAACTTGGTGTGTCTGTAGGACCCAGCAAAACACGAGGCAGTGAATATATCCCATAACTCCAAGGATTCTTTTAGCCATTCTTCCTAAGGGAAGAGGGTCATTTGATGGTCATGGTAATAGCTGCAGTTACGTTTCAGGACTGATGCTACAGTTAATGGTAGTCAATCACTCTGAAGCTTCTACCTGTACCCACCCTCACTCACACACAAGTTAGACTGTTCACACAGGGCTATTGCCACCTCCGACCCACACAGTGGGGGCTGTTAAAGTCAGAGGATGAGGCAGTGCGCGTGCCACGTGACTAATCCTGCAACTGTCACTCATAAATGCAATCAGGAATTCAGGAGCAACTTCTTTACTGAGAGAATGGTTGAGAAATTGATTAAAAAGATATACAGGATACTGAACCTTATAAATAGAGGTATAGACTACAAAAGCAAGGATATGATGATGACATTTTCTAAAACAATGGTTCGACCTCAACTGGTGTATTGCATCCAGTTCTGGGCACCACACTTTAGGAAAGATATGAAGGCTTTACAAAGGGTGCAGAAGATATTTACAAGAGTGGTTCCAGGGATGAGGGACTTCAGTGATGTGGATAGATTGTAGAAGCTGGGGTTGTTCTCCTGAGAGGAGAGACGTTTCGGAGAAGTTTGATACAGGTGTTCAAAATCAATGAGGATCGAGACAGAGAAGATCGAAAAAAACTGTTCCCATTGGCAGAAGAGTTGAAATGCAGATGATTCCAATATGAAGTGATTGGCAACAGAACCAATGGCGACGAGAGAAAAAACGTTTTTATGCAGTGAGTGGTAACGATCTAGAATGCACTGCCTGAGAGTGAAGTGGAGGCAGATTCAATCATGGCTTTCAAGAGGGCACTGGATAAGCATCTGAAGGAATAAAATTTGCAGGGCTACAAGGAAAGGGTGGGGGAGTGAGACTAGCTGAGTTTCTCTTGTGGAGAAGCGGCAAGGACTCAACAGGCTGGATGGCCTCCTTCTGTGTTGTAACCATTCCAAGATTCTATGATTATTACCAATCTGCAGTTGCCCTTGAGAAGGTGGTGGTGAGCTGCCTTCTTGAATACAACTGAGTGGCTTGCTAGGTCATTTCAGAGGGTCAGGCACATTGCTGTGGCTCTGAAGTAACATATAGACCAGACCGAGCAAGGATGGCAGATTGCCTTCCCTAAAGGACATTAGTGAACCAGATGGGTTTTTACAACAATCTGGTAGTTCCTTGTTCGCCGTTTCTGATACTGGCCTTTTATTCCAGATTTTATTTAATTAATTGAATTTAAATTCCCCAGCTGCCCAGCGGGTGGGATTGGAAGACATGTCTCTGGCTCATTAGTCCAGGCCTCTGGATTACTAGTTCAGTAACATAAGCACTAAGCTATCGTACCCACTAAACGAAGGGGTTGCAAGGTACACTGATTTTCTTTTGTTGTATTTTTGCAGCAATGTTGATTCCTGTTCTGGGTGTTGCAATTCAGGACAGAAAGATGACCAACTTGGCAACTATTATTCATTGCACCAACCCAGGTGTCAATAACATGCGCTACTCCGACTATGGCTGCTCCTGCAGTATTGGAGGAAATGGCAACCAGCCAGTAGATGCAATTGACAGATAAAGTGAAGTAATGCTGTGTATAAAAAGTACACTCTGTTCAAAACAACAACAACTTGTATTTTGGTAGTGCCTTTAAAGTATTAAAATGTTCCAAGGCATTTAACCGAAGCTTTATGAAGCAAAATATGACACCGAGCCACATAATAAGATATCAGGACAGATGGCCAAAAGCTTGGTCAAAGTGGTAGGTTTCAAAGAGTGTCTTAAAGGAGGACAGTGATGTAGAAAGGCCGAGAGGTTGAGGGAGGGAATTCCAGAGCTTGTGGCCTTGGCAGCTGATGGCACAGCCACCAATGGTGGAATGATTAAAATAGGGGATTCTCAAGAGGCCAGAATAAGAGGAGTGCAGATATCTCAGAGGGTTTGGAGGGGATTTCAGAGTTGAGTGGGGTAGATGGGGGGCAGGGGTGAGGTCATGGAGGGATTTGAAAAATGGATGAGAATTTTAAAATAAAGGCATGTCTTATTCGGGAGTCAGTATAGGTCAACTTGCACAGGGGTGATGGGTGAAAGGGATTTGGTGTGAATAAGGGCACAGACAGAAGACTTTTGGATGACCTCAAACTTACAGAAGGTAGAATGTGGGACACTGGCCCAGAGTGCATTGGAATTGTCAAGTCTAGTGGTAACAAAGGCATGGATGAGGGTTTCAGCAGCAGATGAGCTGAGGCAGTGGTGGAGTCGGGCGATGTTATGAAGGTGAAAACAGGCGGTCTTAGTGATGGTACGGAGCTCATCTGCATGTCCAATATGACATCAAGGTTGTGAACAGTCTGGTTCAGCCTCAGACAGTTGCCAGGCTGAACCAGACTGGTTCAGTACCGAGTCAGTACCGAGGGATGGAGTCAGTACCGGGAGACAATGGCTTCAGTCTTCCCAATATTTAATTGGATGAAATTTCTGTTCACCCATTACTGCAGTCTGACAATTTAGTGACAGTGGAGGAATTTGAGAGAGGTGGTAGTCAGGAGCAGAACCTCCCACAGTCATCTTACTGTGTGCTAGCTATGACTCCAACCAGCGGAGAGCTGGATCACAACTCCTGACCTGTCAATTGTTTTATGAGGCTTTGTCAAAAACTGCCAAACATCACAAAAGACCCAATGAAGCCGGGTGTCTGCTGTTTTCTCGGGGGTTTCGCCGATGAAAAGGAATAAGCTAAAACAGGCATGTAGTATTGCACTGTAAGTGTAAAACACCAAAAAAGAAATCAGATGGTCTTATTTACTGTAGGCTTGACACCATCTACATTGTGAGCAGAATGCCACGTTTGTTGTTGGCTGGGTGCCATGTTTGTTGTGGGAAGAGCTCCACGTGAGAGTGACTTCCCTTGACATCAAGGCAGCATTTGACCCAGTATGGCATCAAGGAGCCTTGCAAAACTGGAGTCAATGGGAATGGGGGGTGGGGGGTGGGTGGTGGTGGGGAAAACTCTCCGCTGGTTGGAGTCATAGTTAGCACACAGTAAGATGACTGTGGGTGAATGAAAGCAAAATACTGCAGATGCTGTAAATCTGAAATTAATACAAAATATGCTGGCAATACTCAGCAGGTCTGGCAGCATCTGTGGAGAGAGAAGCAGAGTTAACGTTTCAGGTCAGTGACCTTTCATCAGAACAGATGACCTGAAACGTTTACTCTGCTTCTCTCTCCAGAGAAGATGGTTGTGGTTGTTGCAGGTCAATGATCTCAGTCCCAGGACATCACTGCAGGAGTTATAGAGTCATAGAGTTATACAGGACAGAAACAGGCCCTTTGGCCCATCGTGTCTGTGCCAGCCATCAAGCACCTAACTATTCTAATCCCATTTTCAGGCACTTGGCCCGTAGCCTTGTATGCTATGGCGTTTCAAGTGCTCATCTAAATACTTCTTAAATGTTGTGAGGGTTCCTGCCTCTACCACCCCTTCAGGCAGTGCATTCCAGATTCCAACCAGCCTCTGAGTGAAAAATCTTTTCCTCAAATCCCCTCTAAACCTCCTGCCCCTTACCTTAAATCTATGCCTCCTGGTTATTGACCCCTCCGCTAAGGGAAAACGTTTCTTCCTATCTAACCGATCAATGCCCCTCTTAATTTTGTATACTTCAAGCATGTCCCCCCTCAGCCTTCTCTGCTCAAGGTTATGTCCTAGGCCCAACCATCTTCAGCTGCTTCATCAATGACCTTCCCTCCATCATAAGGTCAGAAGTGGGGATGTTCGCTGATGATTGCACCATGTTCAGTACCATTCACGACTCCTCAGATACTGAATCAGCCCGTGCCCAGATACAGCATGACCTGGACAACATCCAGGCTTGGGCTGATAAGTGGCAAGTAACATTTGCTCCACACAAGTTCCAGACAATGACCATCTCCAACAAGAGAGAATCCAACCATTTCCCCTTGATGTTCAATGGCATTACCATTGCTGAACCCCCTACTATCAACATCCTGGGGGTCACCATTAACCAGAAACTGAACTGCAGCAGCCACATAAATACTGTGTTTACAAGAGCAGGTCAGAGGCTGGGAATTCTGTGGCAAATAACTCACCTCCTGAACCTCCAGTGCCTGTCCACCATCTACAAGGCACAAATCAGGAGTGTGATGGAATACTCCCCACTTGCCTGGATGGGTGCAGGTCCAACAACACTTAAGAAGCTTGACACCATCCAGGACAAAGCAGTCCACTTGATTGGCATTCCATCCACCACCTTCAACTCCCTTCACTACTGATGCACACTGGCAGCAGTGTGTACCATCTACAAGATGCACTGCAGCAACTCACCAAGGCACATTCGAAAACACCTTGCAACCCGTGACCTCTACCTAGAAGAACAAGGGCAGCAGATAACACCACCTTCAAGTTCCCCAAGTCACACACCATCCTGACTTAGAACTATATCACTGTTCCTTCACTGTCACTGGATCAAAATCCTGGAACTCCCTTCCTAACAGCATTGTTGGTGTACCTACACCCTAAGAACAAGCAGCTCACCACCACCTTCTCAAAGGCAATAAGGGGTTAGCAGTAACTGCTGGCCTTGCCAGCCAAGCACACATCCCATGAACAAATAAAAAATGTTAGTTGCGGGCAGTGTGCCATGTTTGTTGTGGGAAGGGTTCCATGTTTGTTATAGAAAACATTTGCTCCGAGGATAGGGATGCCAATACTATTTGCATGCGTTTCCGAAGTTTAAATCACATCAGCTCATGCTTCCAAATGACTCGCTCCATACTCCCACCATTGGTCGGCTGACATGTCCATCCCCCAACTTCCTACAAATAGGAAAGTGAACACACGCTGTCATGTGATCGGATGTTTCTTGACTGTCGGTCAAACAGCCTCCCCTTCCCTTCAAACCCCACCCCACTGCATCTCCAATAAATGATGTACAAATTAAATGGGAAAACATTTTAAAACTCCCTTATGATTTTTTTCCCCCTTGGTTGCTTGCAGTGATGCCCAGGCGATTCAGCTTATGTTCCTGGAGACTCCATGACAATTCTCTAGAGTTGGCGACCCTCTCTGAGGCTATGTTGGAATGATTAGGCACTGACTGAGTTTCAGTTTCTTTAGAAAGACTTACTTCTGTGAAATGATATTTCCTGTTTGTCAACCCTCCCAGATGCTGCTATGTGCATGATCAATGTTATGGTGAAGCCATTAACATGGGCTGCTCCATTTAGACCACACTCTATCTTTCTCACTGTATAATGAGGGCCCCGTGTACGGTAAGTAAAACACCAAATCAAACATATTTTAATCTAACCTAGTCGACTGACTCCCTGTCACCTCCATTCCTTCAATGGGTCAGTGGGTATAGGCACCATCCAGTCTCTTCAAACCACAATTTCCCAGGTTTGAGGAGGAGAACATTCATTGTAACAAGGTTTTCATAAAATCAAAGGATCACAGAATGGTTACAGAACAGAAGGAGGCCATTCAGCCTGTCGTGTCCAGGCTGCCTCACTGCAAGAGAAACTCAGCTAGTCCCACTCTCCCACCATTCCTCTGTAGCCCTGCAAATGTTTTCTCTTCAGGAGCTTATCCGATTCCTTTTTGAAAGCCACAATCGAATCTGCCTCCGCCACACTCTCAGGCAGTATATTTTAGACCATAACCACTCGCTGTGCGATGAAGAATTTCCTCATTGTTGCCATCGGTTCTTTTGCCAATCATTTTAAATCTGTGGCCTCTGGTTCTCGACCCTTCCACCAATGGGAACAGTTTCTCTCTATCTGCTGTGTCTCAACCCCTCATGATTTTGAACACCGCTATCAAATCTCGTCTCAAACTTCTCTAAGGAGAACAAACACAGCTTCTCCAATCTTCCCTCGTTCCTGGAACCATTCTCATAAATCTCTTCTGCACCCTCCATAATGCCTTCACCTCTGTCCTAAACTGTGGTGCCCACACAGTCGGCGGTGGCGTAATGGTATTATCACTGGACTTGTAACCCAGAGACCCAGGGTATTCCTCTGGGGACATGGGTTCGAATCCCACCACAGCAGAAGGTGGAATTTGAATTTAATTAATAAATCTGGAATTATAACTAGTCTAATGATGGCCATGAAACCATTGTCAATTGTTGTAAAAACCCATCTGGTTCACTAATGTCCTTTAGGGAAGGAAGTCTGCTGTCCTTACCTGGTCTGGCCTACATGTTACTCCAGACCCACAGCAATGTGGTTAACTCTTACATGCCCTCTGAAATGGCCTAGCAAGCTGAGTAGCAAGCCACTCAGTTGTACCTAACTGCTGCAAAGTCTATAAAAAGGAATGAAACCGGACGGACCACCCGGCATCGACCGAGGCACCGGAAACGACAACAGCAAACCCAGCCCTGTCGACCCTGCAAAGACCTCCTTACTAACATCTGGGGGCTTGTGCCAAAGTTAGGAGAGCTGTCCCACAGACGAGTCAAGCAACAGCCTGACGTAGTCATACTCACGGAATCATACCTTACAGACAATGTCCCAGACACTGCCATCACCATCCCCGGGTACGTCCTGTCCCACTGGCAGGACAGACCCAGCAGAGGTGGTGGCGCAGTGGTATACAGTAGGGAGGGAGTTGCCCTGGGAGTCCTCAACATCGACTCCGGACCCCATGAAGTCTCATGGCATCATGGCATCAGGTCAAACATGGGCAAAGTAACCTCCTACTGATTACCACCTACCGCCCTCCCTCAGCTGATGACTCAGTACTCCTCCATGTTGAACACCACGTGGAGGAAGCACTGAGGGTGGCAAGAGCACAAAATGTACTCTGTGTGGGGGACTTCAATGTCCATCACCAAGAGTGGCTCGGTAGCACCACTACTGACCGGGCTGGCCGAGTCCTAAAGGACATGGCTGCTCGACTGGGTATATGGCAGGTGGTGGGGGAACCAACACGAGGGAAGAACATACTTGACCTCGTCCTCACCAATCTGCCTGCCGCAGATGTATCTGTCCATGACAGTATTGGTAGGAGTGACCACCGCACAGTCCTTGTGGAGACGAAGTCCCGCCTTCTCATTGAGGATACCGTCCATCGTGTTGTGTGGTACTATCACCGTGCTAAATGGGATAGATTTCAAACAGATCTAGCAATGCAAAACTGGGCATCCATGAGGCGCTGTGGGTCATCAGCAGCAGCAGAATTGTACTCAACCACAATCTGTAACCTCATGGCCTGGCATATCCCCCACTCTACCATTACCATCAAGCCAGGAGACCAGCCCTGGTTCAATGAAGAGTGCAGGAGGGCATGCCAGGAGCAGCACCAGGCATACCTCAAAATGAGGTGTTAACCTGGTGAAGCTACAACACAGGACTACTTGCGTGTCAAACTGCGTAAGCAGCATGCGATAGACAGAGCTAAGCGATCCCATAACCAACGGATCAGATCCAAGCTCTGCAGTCCTGCCACATCCAGCCGAGAATGGTGGTGGACAATTAAACAACTAACTGGAGGAGGTGGCTCCACAAATATCCCCATCCTCAATGATGGGGGAGTCCAGCACATCAGTGCGAAAAATAAGGCTGAAGCATTTGCAACAATCTTCAGCCAGAAGTGCCGAGTTGATGATCCATCTCGGCCTCCTCCTGAAGTCCCCATCACAGACACCAGACTTCAGCCAATTCAATTCACTCCACGTGATATTAAGAAACGACTGAAGGCACTGGATACTGCAAAAACTATGGGCCCTGACAATATTCCGGCAATAGTACTGAAGACCTGTGCTCCAGAACTTGCCTCACCCCTAGTTCCAGTACAGCTACAACACTGGCATCTACCCTGCAATGTGGAAAATTGCCCAGGTATGTCCTGTACACAAAAAGCAGGACAAATCCCACCCAGCCAACTACCGCCCCATTAGCCTACTCTCAATCATCAGTAAAGTGATGGAAGGTGTCATCAACAGTGCCATCAAGCGGCACTTGCTTAGCAACAACCTGCTCAGTGACGCTCAGTTTGGGTTCCGCCAGGGCGACTCAGCTCCTGACCTCATTACAGCCTTGGTTCAAACATGGACAAAAGAGCTGAACTCAAGAGGTGAGGTGAGAGTGACTGCGCTTGACATCAAGGCAGCATTTGACCGAGTATGGCATCAAGGAGCCCTAGCAAAACTGAGGTCAATGGGAATCAGGGGGAAAACCCTACGCTGGTTGGAGTCATACCTAGCACAAAGGAAGATGGTTGTGGTTGTTGGAGGTCAATCATCTGAGCTCCAGGACATCACTGCAGGAGTTCCTCAGGGTAGTGTCCTAGGCCCAACCATCTTCAGATGCTTCATCAATGACCTTCCTTCAATCATAAGGTCAGAAGTGGGGATGTTCGCTGATGATTGCACAATGTTCAGCACCATTCGCGACTCTTCAGATACTGAAGCAGTCCGTGTAGAAATGCAGCAAGACCTGGACAATATCCAGGCTTGGGCTGATAAGTGGCAAGTAACATTCGCGCCACACAAGTGCCAGGCAATGACCATCTCCAACAAGAGAGTATCTAACCATCCCCCCATGACATTCAACGGCATTACCATCGCTGAATCCCCCACAATCAACATCCTAGGGGCAACCATTGACCAGAAACTGAACTGGAGTAGCCATATAAATACCGTGGCTACAAGAGCAGGTCAGAGACTAGGAATCCTGAGAAGAGTAATTCACCTCCTGACTCCCCAAAGCCTGTCCACCATCTAAAAGGCACAGGTCAGGAGTGTGATGGAATACTCTCCACTTGCCTGGATGGGTGCAGCTCCAACAACACTCAAGAAGTTCGACACCATCCAGGACAAAGCAGCCCGCTTGATTGGCGCCCCATCTACAAACATTCACTCCCTCCACCACCGACGCACAGTGGCAGCAGTGTGTACCATCTACAAGATGCACTGCATCAATGCACCAAGGCTCCTTCGACAGCACCTTCCAAACCCGCGACCTCGACCAACTAGAAGGACAAGGGCAGCACATACATGGGAACACCACCACCTGCAAGTTCCCCTCCAAGTCACACACCATCCTGACTTGGAACTATATCGGCGATCCTTCACTGTCGCTGGGTCAACATCCTGGAACTCCCTTCCTAACAGCACTGTGGGTGTACCTACCCCACATGGACTGCAGCGGTTCAAGAAGGCAGTTCACCACCACCTTCTCAAGGGCAATTAGGGATGGGCAATAAATGCTGGCCTGGCCAGCAAAGCCTACATCCCATGAAAGAAAAAAAAACAACTGGGCACAATACTCTAGTTGAGGTCAAACCAATGTTTAGTAAAGGTTCATCATAACTTCCTTGCCTTTTTATATGAAGCCTGAACATCTCAAACACATTTTCCATAAGCCTTTTTAACCACTTTCTCAACCTGCCTCTGGGTCTCTGTTCTTGCAACCGTTTTGGAATGGTAATCATATATGGTTTGAACAAAGAACAAAGAAAATTACAGCACAGGAACAGGCCCTTCGGCCCTCCAAGCCTACGCCGATCCAAATCCTCTATCTAAACCTGTCGCCTATTTTCTAAGGGTCTGTATCTCTTTACTTCCTGCCCATTCATGTATCTGTCTAGATACATCTTAAAAGACACTATCGTGCCCGCGTCTACCACCTCCACTGGCAATGCGTTCCAGGCACCCACCACCCTCTGCGTAAAGAACTTTCCACACATATCTCCTCTAAACTTTTCCCCTTTCACTTTGAACTCGTGACCCCTAGTAATTGAATCCCCCACTCTGGGAAAAAGCTTCTTGCTATCCACCCTGTCTATACCTCTCATGATTTTGTACACCTCAATCAGGTCCCCCCTCAACCTCCGTCTTTCTAACGAAAATAATCCTAATCTACTCAACCTCTCTTCATAGCTAGCACCCTCCATACCAGGCAACATCCTGGTGAACCTCCTCTGCACCCTCTCCAAAGCATCCATATCCTTTTGGTAATGTGGCGACCAGAACTACACGCAGTATTCCAAATGTGGCCGAACCAAAGTCCTATACAACTGTAACATGACCTGGCAATTCTTGCACTCAATACCCCGTCCGATGAAGGAAAGCATGCCGTATGCCTTCTTGACCACTCTATTGACCTGCGTTGCCACCTTCAGGGAACAATGGACCTGAACACCCAAATCTCCCTGTACATCAATTTTCCCCAGGACTTTTCCATTTACTGTATAGTTCACTCTTGAATTGGATCTTCCAAAATGCATCACCTCGCATTTGCCCTGATTGAACTCCATCTGCCATTTCTCTGCCCAACTCTCCAGTCTATCTATATTCTGCTGTATTCTCTGACAGTCCCCTTCACTATCTGCTACTCCACCAATCTTAGTGTCGTCTGCAAACTTGCTAATCAGACCACCTATACTTTCCTCCAAATCATTTATGTATATCACAAACAACAGTGGTCCCAGCACGGATCCCTGTGGAACACCACTGGTCACACGTCTCCATTTTGAGAAACTCCCTTCCACTGCTACTCTCTGTCTCCTGTTGCCCAGCCAGTTCTTTATCCATCTAGCTAGTACACCTTGGATCCCATGCGCCTTCACTTTCTCCATCAGCCTACCATGGGGAACCTTATCAAACGCCTTACTGAAGTCCATGTATACGACATCTACAGCCCTTCCCTCATCAGTCAACTTTGTCACTTCCTCAAAGAATTCTATTAAGTTGGTAAGACATGACCTTCCCTGCACAAAACCATGTTGCCTATCACTGATAAGCCCATTTTCTTCCAAATGGGAATAGATCCTATCCCTCAGTATCTTCTCCAGCAGCTTCTCTACCACTGACGTCAGGCTCACCGGTCTATAATTACCTGGATTATCCCTGCTACCCTTCTTAAACAAGGGGACAACATTAGCAATTCTCCAGTCCTCCAGGACCTCACCCGTGTTTAAGGATGTTGCAAAGATATCTGTTAAGGCCCCAGCTATTTCCTCTCTCGCTTCCCACAGTAACCTGGGATAGATCCCATCCGGACCTGGGGACTTGTCCACCTTAATGCCTTTTAGAATACCCAACACTTCCTCCCTCCTTATGCCGACTTGACCAAGAGCAATCAAACATCTGTCCCTAACCTCAACATCCGTCATGTCCCTCTGCTCGGTGAATACCGATGCAAAGTACTCGTTTAGAATCTCACCCATTTTCTCTGACTCCACGCATAACTTTCCTCCTTTGTCCTTGAGTGGGCCAATCCTTTCTCTAGTTACCCTCTTGCTCCTTATATATGAATAAAAGGCTTTGGGATTTTCCTTAACCCTGTTTGCTAAAGATATTTCATGACCCCTTTTAGCCCTCTTAATTCCTCGTTTCAGATTGCGCCTACAATCCCGATATTCTTTCAAAGCTTCGTCTTTCTTCAGCCGCCTAGACCTTATGTATGCTTCCTTTTTCCTCTTAGCTAGTGTCACAATTTCACCTGTCATCCATGGTTCCCTAATCTTGCCATTTCTACCCCTCATTTTCACAGGAACATGTCTCTCCTGCACGCTAATCAACCTCTCTTTAAAAGCCTCCAACATATCAAATGTGGATTTACCTTCAAACAGCTGCTCCCAATCTACATTCCCCAGCTCCTGACGAATTTTGGTATAGTTGGCCTTCCCCCAATTTAGCACTCTTCCTTTAGGACCACTCTCGTCTTTGTCCATGAGTATTCTAAAACTTACGGAATTGTGATCACTATTCCCAAAGTAGTCCCCTACTGAAACGTCAACCACCTGGCCCGGCTCATTCCCCAACACCAGGTCCAGTATGGCCCCTTCCCGAGTAGAACTATTTACATACTGCTTGAGAAAACCCTCCTGGATGCTCCTGACAAATTCTGCTCCATCTCGACCTCTAACACTAACACTAAGTGAATCCCAGTCAATGTTGGGAAAATTAAAATCTCCTATCACCACCACCCTGTTGCTCCTACATCTTTCCATAATCTGTTTACATATTTGTACCTCTATCTCACGCTCGCTGTTGGGAGGCCTGTAGTACAGCCCCAACATTGTTACCGCACCCTTCCTATTTCTGAGTTCTGCCCATATTGCCTCACAGCTCGAGTCCTCCATAGTGCCTTCCTTCAGCACAGCTGTGATATCCTCTTTGACCAGTAATGTAACTCCTCCACCCCTTTTACCTCCCTCTCTATCCCGCCTGAAGCATCGGTATCCTGGGATATTTAGTTGCCAATCATGCCCTTCCCTTAACCAAGTCTCAGTAATCGCAATAACATCATACTCCCAGGTACTAATCCAAGCCCTCAGTTCATCTGCCTTACCTACTACACTTCTTGCATTAAAACAAATACACCTCAGACCACCAGTCCCTTTGCGTTCATCGTTTGCTCCCTGCCTACTCTTTCCCTCAGTCACGCTGACTTCATTATCTAGTTCCTTACAGGCTTTAGTTACTACCTCCTTACTCTCCACTGACCTCATTTGGTTCCCATCCCCCTGCCACATTAGTTTAAACCCTCCCCAACAGCGTTAGCAAAAGCACCCCCAAGGACATTGGTTCCAGTCCGGCCCAGGTGTAGACCGTCCAATTTGTAATAGTCCCACCTCCCCCAATGTCCCAAAAATCTGAACCCCTCCCTCCTGCACCATCTCTCAAGCCACGCATTCATCCTGACTATTCTTTCATTTCTACTCTGTCTATCACGTGGCACTGGTAGCAATCCTGAGATTACTACCTCTGAGGTCCTACTTTTTAACTTGGCTCCTAACTCCCTAAATTCTGCTTGTAGGACCTCATCCCGTTTTTTACCTATATCATTGGTGCCTATGTGCACAACGACAACTGGCTGTTCACCCTCCCCCTTCAGAATGTTCTGCAGTCGATCTGAGACATCCCTGACCCGTGCACCTGGGAGGCAACATACCATTCGGGAGTCTCGTTTTCGACCACAGAACCGCCTATCTACTCCCCTTACAATCGAATCCCCTATGACTACAGCCCTTCCACTCTTTTTCCTGCCCTTCTGAACAGCAGAGCCAGCCACGGTGCTGTGAACCTGGCTACTGCTGCCTTCCCCTGGTGAGCCATCTCCCTCAACAGTATCCAAAACGGTATACCTGTTGTGGAGGGAGATGACCGCAGGGGACACCTGCGCTGCCTTCCTGCTCTTTCTCTGCCTTTTGGTCACCCATTCCCTTTCTCCCTCAGCAATCCTAATCTGCGGTGTGACCAATTTGCTAAACGTGCTATCCACTACCTCCTCAGCATCGTGGATGCTCCAAAGTGAGTCCATCCGCAGCTCCAGAGCCGTCATGCGGTCTAACAAGAGCTGCAGCTGGACACACTTCCTGCACGTGAAGGAGTCAGGGACATCAGCCATGTCCCTGAGCTCCCACATTGAGCAAGAGGAGCATGTCACGGGTCTGATATCTCCTGCCATTTTTAATCTTAAGCTTAAACATAGTTAAATGAAAAAGGAACGAAAAGTTTTTAACCAATCACACGTTTAAAAAAAAAGAGAAATAGAAAAAGCCTTACCTTATCTACACACCACCGAGTCCTTTTTTTTTGGTTAGAGGAGGAGGGCGGGTGGGAGACACTATAGGTGTAGTGGCTCGGGTTCAGAAACAGCCCAAATATATAGGGTTTTACTTACCCAGCAGCCCCCTGGTCTCCGCCGAAAACAAAAAGAAATTAAGTTTACTTTAAACTGACCTTCCCAGCTGCTCACTCGCTCGCACTCTCTGCTCCCGAAAAAGCTGCTGCACTGAAAGGCAAGTTATTTTAAACGGCCCAAATATATAGGGTTTTACTTACCCAGCAGCCCCCTGGTCTCTGCCGAAAACAAAAAGAAATTAAGTTTACTTTAAACTGACCTTCCCAGCTGCTCACTCGCTCGCACTCTCTGCTCCCGAAAAAACTGCTGCAATGAAAGGTGCATTTTATTGGGGTCAGTTAGCTCGATGGCTTGAGTATGATGCAGAATAACACCAATAGCATGGGTTCAATCCATATAACCAACTGTGGCAGCTCACGGAGGCCTGCCTGCTCACCTTGCCCCATGATTGCAGAGTGGTGACCCTCAAGCAATACATTACCAAATGTCTCTCTCTAATAGAGAGTGATGTCGTGTGACTGTGATTCATTGTTTTCAACAGTGTGGGAAGATTATTAAAACATTAGGGACCTCTGCAGCATTAATGGCTGACTCAAAAATTAACGATGGTTCACAGCTTTAGTACCCGATTAATATTAGGGGCCCCCTGAAATGTTATGGACACCCTCACAGCATTATGGGGCCTGCAACATTAAAGATACTCACATAGTACGTTAACTATCATGTGTATATTACCGTGTCTCTAACAGTGTGTATATTTGTTTGTACTCTCCTCTTTTACAGGTAATTCTTGGCACTGATGGTTCCAATGCAGTAACGAGATGTGCAAATCTAATATCGCAGATGCGAATTGCTTCAGAAAGCTCCCAAGCTCCGACTAGCAGTGAGACAGTGGAGATATGATTGAAAGTCACACTGCCAAATGCCTCTCCAATGGAATATTCCAGGTCTGATTGATGGCATTCCTCTTCACTGTCTCACTGATTTCTTGGTCACTGAGCATCTCTCATGCCTCGGTTTTGTTGCTATTCTCCCTATAATTCCTTGACAATAGTTCACAATTCCTGTGAAACAAAATACAGTGAAGTAGCCTCTGCTATTCAAACTGATTGGAACATGCAGTTCTGTGAGTGGGATTCTTTGTGAATAACATACACAGGAATCGGCCACGGCTGAGGCCAACAGGACCCTGAGGGAGACGAACACCTACCACAGGTGAAGCCATTCTGATGAACCGCAGAGAAACAAAACAGAAGGTATAAAAATAAGACAATTAGCAGAAATTTGCATCATAATTATGGATGAAGTCATCACTTTACATAAACTGTAACCAATGCCCCCAGTCAGGGCTTGTCTAATTTGCACATCATCACATGTCACTGCTAATTCCAAGGCATGCAAGCTTGAATTTTCTCCCAACCAGGCCTAAAGCTACATCCAGACTTCCTGACTATTCCTCAGTATAGGGCAGCACTGTGACGCAGTGGTTAGCATCACAGCTCCAGTGACCCGGGTTCAATTCTGGGTACTGCCTGTGCGAAGTTTGCAAGTTCTCCCTGTGACTATGTGGGTTTCCGCCGGGTGTTCCAGTTTCCTCCCACAGCCAAAGACTTGCAGGATGATAGGTAAATTGGCCATTATAAATTGCCCCTAGTATAGGTAGGTGGTAGGGGAATTGAGGGAAGGTGGGGATGTGGTAGGAATATGGGATTAATGTAGGATTAGTATAAATGGGTGGTTGATGGTCGGCAGAGACTGAGTGGGCCAAAAGGGCTAGTTTCAGTGCTGTATCTCTAAATAAAATAAATAAAATAAAAAATAGCTCCCACATGACAATATCCCTCACATCAGAGGTCATTCTCCATGTGCGAGCTACAGGTCCTGACTCTCACACAAAGTCAACTCCTATAACTGGAGTACAGTTCTTGAAGGTTATGACTCTGACTGGGTTACAGTTCCTTAAAGTGCTGACTCTGATCGGGGTACAGTTCCTGAAAGTGCTGACTCTCACTGTCATATAGTTCCTGAAGTTGCGGATTTCACTGGGGTGTTGTCCCTGAAGGTGCTGACTCTCACTGGGATACTGTTCCTGAAAGTGCTGACTCTCACTGGGGTACAGTTCCAGAAGGTGCTGACTCTCACTGGGGTACAGTTCCTGAAGGTGATGCCTCTCACTGGGGGACAGTTCCTGAAGGTGCTGACTCTCACTGGGGTACAGTTCTTGAAGGTGCTGACTCTCACTGGGGTACAGTTCCTGAAGGTGATGCCTCTCACTGGGGGACAGTTCCTGAAAGTGCTGACTCTCACTGGGGTACAGTTCCAGAAGGTGCTGACTGTAACTGGGACACAGTTCCAGAAGGTGCTGACTCTCACTGGGACACAGTTCCAGAAGGTGCTGACTCTCACTGGGACACAGTTCCAGAAGGTGCTGACTCTCACTGGGGTACAGTTCCTGAAGGTGATGCCTCTCACTGGGGGACAGTTCCTGAAGGTGCTGACTCTCACTGGGGGATAGTTCCTGTAGGTGCTGACTCTTGCTGAGGTACAATTCTACCAGATACCAGTCACCCTCCTGTAACTCACTTGTCTCCATTTTCCCGTGTGTGAGTGCTGACTTCAAGTGTCAACTGGATATTTTTCCATTTGCTGCATCACAACCTATCTGAAACTTCTGCATACTGAACAACCCTGCACAGATCCCCACAGAAATCCTCAGCAGTAAACTCACTAACCTAATAAATGTCCCATGCTCAGCTCTGCAGGGAGGTACAGACTTGTGTAGCTGAGTACAACACTATGCAGTAAATTTACACACTGAATAATGAGGGGAGATCTTTAATCAGACTGTCATAATTAAATGAACTAGACAGGCATTTGTTTAGCACGTACAGTTGAGTGGCTCTGTGTCCTGCACATTGTGCACTGTGACACGTTGCCATTGATCTCACCTGTAAATAGTTAGGTAAGAGAAGCTGAGCCCACCTGCCCCACCCCACATCAGTCATTTCAAAGCTCTCACACTTTGGGTAATGGCAAGATGATGCCCCAAGGTAATCTTCATCCTATTTGCATTTTCAGAGCTCATATGGAATGGAACATCTCAGACAGCATAAAAAGCGGCAGAACCGCGGATGAGTCAAACGCTGAACTCTCAAAGGAAACGAGAAATGATGGAGTCCACAAAGCTCATTGCTGTCCTCGTTCTGTTGGGAGGTAAGTGATGAGTGAGCAGCTGCAGACCTCAGGGATGTGGTGGAGGAGTTGGGGTAACAGCAAGTGAGGCAACAGCCAAAACTGTGCAGAATTTGGAACTGATAAAGTTGGCAATTGCAGAGAAGGTTAAAAGAAAGGGACTACCCTCCCAGAAACAAAAATAAATTAAGTTTACTTTAAACTGACCTTCCCAGCTGCTCACTCGCTCGCACTCTCTGCTCCCGAAAAAGCTGCTGCAATGATAGGTGCATCTTATTGGGGTCAGTTAGCTCAGTTAGCTAGATGGCTTGAGTATGATGCAGAATAACACCAATAGCATGGGTTCAATCCATATAACCAACTGTGGTAGTTCACGGAGGCCTGCCTGCTCACCTTGCCCCATGATTGCAGAGTGGTGACCCTCAAGCAATACATTACCAAATGTCTCTCTCTAATAGAGAGTGATGTCGTGTGACTGTGATTCATTGTTTTCAACAGTGTGGGAAGATTATTAAAACATTAGGGACCTCTGCAGCATTAATGGCTGACTCAAAAATTAATGATGGTTCACAGCTTTAGTACCCGATTAATATTAGGGGCCCCCTGAAATGTTATGGACACCCTCACAGCATTATGGGGCCTGCAACATTAAAGATACTCACATAGTACGTTAACTATCATGTGTATATTACCGTGTCTCTAACAGTGTGTATATTTGTTTGTACTCTCCTCTTTTACAGGTAAGTCTTGGCACTGATGGTTCCAATGCAGTAACGAGATGTGCAAATCTAATATAGCAGATGCGAATTGCTTCAGAAAGCTCCCAAGCTCCGACTAGCAGTGAGACAGTGGAGATATGATTGAAAGTCACACTGCCAAATGCCTCTCCAATGGAATATTCCAGGTCTGATTGATGGCATTCCTCTTCACTGTCTCACTGATTTCTTGGTCACTGAGCGTCTCTCATGCCTCGGTTTTGTTGCTATTCTCCCTATAATTCCTTGACAATAGTTCACAATTCCTGTGAAACAAAATACAGTGAAGTAGCCTCTGCTACTCAAACTGATTGGAACATGCAGTTCTGTGAGTGGGATTCTTTGTGAATAACATACACAGGAATCGGCCACGGCTGAGGCCAACAGGACCCTGAGGGAGATGAACACCTACCACAGGTGAAGCCATTCTGATGAACCGCAGAGAAACAAAACAGAAGGTATAAAAATAGGACAATTAGCAGAAATTTGCATCATAATTATGGATGAAGTCATCACTTTACATAAACTGTAACCAATGCCCCCAGTCAGGGCTTGTCTAATTTGCACATCATCACATGTCACTGCTAATTCCAAGGCATGCAAGCTTGAATTTCCTCCCAACCAGGCCTAAAGCTACATCAGACTTCCTGACTATTCCTCAGTATAGGGCAGCACTGTGACGCAGTGGTTAGCATCACAGCTCCAGTGACCCGGGTTCAATTCTGGGTACTGCCTGTGCGAAGTTTGCAAGTTCTCCCTGTGACTATGTGGGTTTCCGCCGGGTGTTCCAGTTTCCTCCCACAGCCAAAGACTTGCAGGATGATAGGTAAATTGGCCATTATAAATTGCCCCTAGTATAGGTAGGTGGTAGGGGAATTGAGGGAAGGTGGGGATGTGGTAGGAATATGGGATTAATGTAGGATTAGTATAAATGGGTGGTTGATGGTCGGCAGAGACTGAGTGGGCCAAAAGGGCTAGTTTCAGTGCTGTATCTCTAAATAAAATAAATAAAATAAAAAATAGCTCCCACATGACAATATCCCTCACATCAGAGGTCATTCTCCATGTGCGAGCTACAGGTCCTGACTCTCACACAAAGTCAACTCCTATAACTGGAGTACAGTTCTTGAAGGTTATGACTCTGACTGGGTTACAGTTCCTTAAAGTGCTGACTCTGATCGGGGTACAGTTCCTGAAAGTGCTGACTCTCACTGTCATATAGTTCCTGAAGTTGCGGATTTCACTGGGGTGTTGTCCCTGAAGGTGCTGACTCTCACTGGGATACTGTTCCTGAAAGTGCTGACTCTCACTGGGGTACAGTTCCAGAAGGTGCTGACTCTCACTGGGGTACAGTTCCTGAAGGTGATGCCTCTCACTGGGGGACAGTTCCTGAAGGTGCTGACTCTCACTGGGGTACAGTTCTTGAAGGTGCTGACTCTCACTGGGGTACAGTTCCTGAAGGTGATGCCTCTCACTGGGGGACAGTTCCTGAAAGTGCTGACTCTCACTGGGGTACAGTTCCAGAAGGTGCTGACTGTAACTGGGACACAGTTCCAGAAGGTGCTGACTCTCACTGGGACACAGTTCCAGAAGGTGCTGACTCTCACTGGGACACAGTTCCAGAAGGTGCTGACTCTCACTGGGGTACAGTTCCTGAAGGTGATGCCTCTCACTGGGGGACAGTTCCTGAAGGTGCTGACTCTCACTGGGGGATAGTTCCTGTAGGTGCTGACTCTTGCTGAGGTACAATTCTACCAGATACCAGTCACCCTCCTGTAACTCACTTGTCTCCATTTTCCCGTGTGTGAGTGCTGACTTCAAGTGTCAACTGGATATTTTTCCATTTGCTGCATCACAACCTATCTGAAACTTCTGCATACTGAACAACCCTGCACAGATCCCCACAGAAATCCTCAGCAGTAAACTCACTAACCTAATAAATGTCCCATGCTCAGCTCTGCAGGGAGGTACAGACTTGTGTAGCTGAGTACAACACTATGCAGTAAATTTACACACTGAATAATGAGGGGAGATCTTTAATCAGACTGTCATAATTAAATGAACTAGACAGGCATTTGTTTAGCACGTACAGTTGAGTGGCTCTGTGTCCTGCACATTGTGCACTGTGACACGTTGCCATTGATCTCACCTGTAAATAGTTAGGTAAGAGAAGCTGAGCCCACCTGCCCCACCCCACATCAGTCATTTCAAAGCTCTCACACTTTGGGTAATGGCAAGATGATGCCCCAAGGTAATCTTCATCCTATTTGCATTTTCAGAGCTCATATGGAATGGAACATCTCAGACAGCATAAAAAGCGGCAGAACCGCGGATGAGTCAAACGCTGAACTCTCAAAGGAAACGAGAAATGATGGAGTCCACAAAGCTCATTGCTGTCCTCGTTCTGTTGGGAGGTAAGTGATGAGTGAGCAGCTGCAGACCTCAGGGATGTGGTGGAGGAGTTGGGGTAACAGCAAGTGAGGCAACAGCCAAAACTGTGCAGAATTTGGAACTGATAAAGTTGGCAATTGCAGAGAAGGTTAAAAGAAAGGGACTACCCTCCCAGAAACAAAAATAAATTAAGTTTACTTTAAACTGACCTTCCCAGCTGCTCACTCGCTCGCACTCTCTGCTCCCGAAAAAGCTGCTGCAATGATAGGTGCATCTTATTGGGGTCAGTTAGCTCAGTTAGCTAGATGGCTTGAGTATGATGCAGAATAACACCAATAGCATGGGTTCAATCCATATAACCAACTGTGGTAGTTCACGGAGGCCTGCCTGCTCACCTTGCCCCATGATTGCAGAGTGGTGACCCTCAAGCAATACATTACCAAATGTCTCTCTCTAATAGAGAGTGATGTCGTGTGACTGTGATTCATTGTTTTCAACAGTGTGGGAAGATTATTAAAACATTAGGGACCTCTGCAGCATTAATGGCTGACTCAAAAATTAATGATGGTTCACAGCTTTAGTACCCGATTAATATTAGGGGCCCCCTGAAATGTTATGGACACCCTCACAGCATTATGGGGCCTGCAACATTAAAGATACTCACATAGTACGTTAACTATCATGTGTATATTACCGTGTCTCTAACAGTGTGTATATTTGTTTGTACTCTCCTCTTTTACAGGTAAGTCTTGGCACTGATGGTTCCAATGCAGTAACGAGATGTGCAAATCTAATATCGCAGATGCGAATTGCTTCAGAAAGCTCCCAAGCTCCGACTAGCAGTGAGACAGTGGAGATATGATTGAAAGTCACACTGCCAAATGCCTCTCCAATGGAATATTCCAGGTCTGATTGATGGCATTCCTCTTCACTGTCTCACTGATTTCTTGGTCACTGAGCGTCTCTCATGCCTCGGTTTTGTTGCTATTCTCCCTATAATTCCTTGACAATAGTTCACAATTCCTGTGAAACAAAATACAGTGAAGTAGCCTCTGCTACTCAAACTGATTGGAACATGCAGTTCTGTGAGTGGGATTCTTTGTGAATAACATACACAGGAATCGGCCACGGCTGAGGCCAACAGGACCCTGAGGGAGATGAACACCTACCACAGGTGAAGCCATTCTGATGAACCGCAGAGAAACAAAACAGAAGGTATAAAAATAGGACAATTAGCAGAAATTTGCATCATAATTATGGATGAAGTCATCACTTTACATAAACTGTAACCAATGCCCCCAGTCAGGGCTTGTCTAATTTGCACATCATCACATGTCACTGCTAATTCCAAGGCATGCAAGCTTGAATTTCCTCCCAACCAGGCCTAAAGCTACATCAGACTTCCTGACTATTCCTCAGTATAGGGCAGCACTGTGACGCAGTGGTTAGCATCACAGCTCCAGTGACCCGGGTTCAATTCTGGGTACTGCCTGTGCGAAGTTTGCAAGTTCTCCCTGTGACTATGTGGGTTTCCGCCGGGTGTTCCAGTTTCCTCCCACAGCCAAAGACTTGCAGGATGATAGGTAAATTGGCCATTATAAATTGCCCCTAGTATAGGTAGGTGGTAGGGGAATTGAGGGAAGGTGGGGATGTGGTAGGAATATGGGATTAATGTAGGATTAGTATAAATGGGTGGTTGATGGTCAGCACAGACTGAGTGGGCCAAAAGGGCTAGTTTCAGTGCTGTATCTCTAAATAAAATAAATAAAATAAAAAATAGCTCCCACATGACAATATCCCTCACATCAGAGGTCATTCTCCATGTGCGAGCTACAGGTCCTGACTCTCACACAAAGTCAACTCCTATAACTGGAGTACAGTTCTTGAAGGTTATGACTCTGACTGGGTTACAGTTCCTTAAAGTGCTGACTCTGATCGGGGTACAGTTCCTGAAAGTGCTGACTCTCACTGGCATACAGTTCCTGAAGTTGCGGATTTCACTGGGGTGCTGTCCCTGAAGGTGCTGACTCTCACTGGGATACTGTTCCTGAAAGTGCTGACTCTCACTGGGGTACAGTTCCAGAAGGTGCTGACTGTAACTGGGACACAGTTCCAGAAGGTGCTGATTCTCACTGGGACACAGTTCCAGAAGGTGCTGACTCTCACTGGTGTACAGTTCTTGAAGGTGCTGACTCCCACTGGGGTACAGTTCCTGAAGGTGATGCCTCTCACTCGGGGACAGTTCCTGAAGGTGCTGACTCTCACTGGGGGACAGTTCCTGAAGGTGCTGACTCTTGCTGAGGTACAATTCTACCAGATGCCAGTCACCCTCCTGTAACTCACTCGTCTCCATTTTTCCGTGTGTGAGTGCTGACTTCAAGTGTCAACTGGATATTTTTCCATTTGGTGCATTACAATCTATCTGAAACTTCTGCATACTGAACAACCCTGCACAGATCCCCACAGAAATCCTCAGCAGTAAACTCACTAACCTAATAAATGTCCCATGCTCAGCTCTGCAGGGAGGTACAGACTTGTGTAGCTGAGTACAACACTATTCAGTAAATTTACACACTGAATAATGAGGGGAGATCTTTAATCAGACTGTCATAATTAAATGAACTAGACAGGCAATTGTTTAGCACGTACAGTTGTGTGGCTCTGTGTCCTGCACATTGTGCACTGTGACACGTTGCCATTGATCTCACCTGTAAATAGTTAGGTAAGAGAAGCTGAGCCCACCTGCCCCACCCCACATCAGTCATTTCAAAGCTCTCACACTTTGGGTAATGGCAAGATGATGCCCCAAGGTAATCTTCATCCGATTTGCATTTTCAGAGCTCATACGGAATGGAACATCTCAGACAGCATAAAAAGCGGCAGAACCGCGGATGAGTCGAACGCTGAACTCTCAAAGGAAACGAGAAATGATGGAGTCCACAAAGCTCATTGCTGTCCTCGTTCTGTTGGGAGGTAAGTGATGAGTGAGCAGCTGCAGACCTCAGGGATGTGGTGGAGGAGTTGGGGTAACAGCAAGTGCGGCAACAGCCAAAACTGTACATAATTTGGATCTGATAAAGTTGGCAATTGCAGAGAAGGTTAAAAGAAAGGGACTACCCTCCCAGAGAGTGTTTGATGGGACAGTGTAGAGGGAGCTTTACTCTGTATCCCCCATTCTCATTCATGCTGTACCTGTCCTGGGAGTGTTTGATAGGACAGTGCAGAGGGAGCTTTATGCTATAACTAACCTGTGCTGTACCTTACCTGGGACTGTTTGATGGGGACAGTGTAGAGGGAGCTTTGCTCTGTATCTAACCCCATTTTTTCCCCCTGTTTTCTTCTTTCAGAATAAAGATAGATGGAAAATACTACCTTTCAAACTCAGTCTCTCTCCTTGCAGAATCACACAGCCTGCAGCCTACAACACACAGCCACAGTCAGCTGCACCTCGCTGATGCACTCAGCACCTCCAATTAGACAGCAGCAAACCCCGTGCTGTCCCAGTCCTGGGAGTGTTTGATGGGGACACTGCAGAAGGAGCTTTACTCTGTATCTAACCCCGTGCTGTATCTGCCCTGGGAGTATTTGGTGAGATTAGTTCATGGGAATGTCACTCTGCATGTAACCCACACTTCACTTGATGTGTCTGACAGACCCAGTAATACATGAGGGAGAGAATATATCCAATAACTCCAAGGATTCTTTCATCCATTCTTCCTACGGGGTGAGGCTGGGGCAGGGTCAGTTGATGGCAACGGAAATAACTGTAGTTACATTTCAGGACTGGCGCTACCGTTAATGGTAGACAATTGCACTGAAGCTTCTACATGTACCCACCCTCACTCACATACAATTTAGACTGTTCGCATAGGGCTATTGCCACATCCAACCCACACAGTGGTGGCTGATAAAGTCGGAGGATGAGTCAGTGTGCTTGTCAAATGATTGGATTTATCAGTGACTGTTTCAGAATCAATCAGAAATTCAGGAGAAATGTCTTTACCCAGGGAGCTCTGAAAATGCGAAACTCGCTACCACAGAGGGTGGTTGAGGTGAATAGAAGAGATGCCTTTAAGGGGAAGCTAGATAAGTACATGAGGCAGAAAGGAATAGAAAGCTGTGCTGATAAGGTTAGAGAAAGAGAGACAGGAGGAGGCTTGTAAGGCATTAAACCGTTGGGCCAAATGGCCTGTTTCTCAGATGCAATTTGCACAGAATTCACGGATATTCTTTTAGAGGTTGTTTTGTTTGGAAATCCACATGTTGTCAAATTGTCCACTTGCTCACTCTAATTCAGGGGTTTCATGATACACTGATGTTTTTTTGTTGTTTTCTAGCAGAAGTGTTGATTCCTGCTCAGGGTGCTATGATTCAGGGAAAAAATATATTCAACTTTGCAAACACTGTGAATTGTGCCAACCCAAATACTCTCGTGCAAAACGCGCGCTTCGCCGACTATGGCTGCTTCTGCGGGATGGGAGGAAACGGCAACCAGCCACTAGATGAACTTGACAGGTAATATAAAGAGATGTTTGTACAAAAAAAACAACGGCCGTTCAACATGAAGCCAGTGCTGGGACAGGTGCCCTGGGTGAGAAGCAGCAATGGCCTGCTTTAATGACATCAAATTGAATTTCTGCAGTTCAGAATGGGATGTGGCTCCAGGAAAGCAAGGAGAAAACAATGTAATTCATTCGGGAAAGAAGGAACTTGCATTGCGATAGCGCCATTCACTACTTCAAGGCATCCCAAAACACTTTGCAGGCAATCAAGTATTTTTAAATTGTGATCACAGTGGCAAGATAGGGAATCACAGCAGTCAATTTGTGCACAGCAAAGTCCCACAAACAGCTATGAAATAAGTGCCAGATCATCTGTTTAGTGATCAATTTTGGCCAGGACAAAGGGAGAATTCTCCTGCTCTCCTTCCAAGTAGTGCCCTAGGATCATTTCCATTCACTGTAGAAGGCAGACAGGGCCTTAGTTTAACATTTTGTCCAAAAGACAGTGCCTCCAACAGTGCAGCACTCCCTCAGTGCTACACTGTGTGCTCAAGTCTTTGATACTTTAAACTATGACCTTCTGACTTGAAGGGAAGGGTGCTACCCACTGAGCCAAGACTGACACATAGATAGTTAAATCAATCGACATTCCTCTGCCAACTTGTATTGTTGGAAACAAAGCAACTTTATTGGAGCAGCAGCCAGAAAATTAAACTCCAGTCGAGAGTGTGCAGGGTGCCAGAAGGCACAGTGCCTCCAAAGGCACATCTTTGGCACTTGCTCCTGCCCCATGCACCAGGCTGCCCACTCACGAGGGGTTAGCCCTGGCTCAACCCCAAAAACCTGTCATCACCCAATCGGTCCACGAAGCAAGTGGAACAATTAATTTTTAAATACCTTTGTGGGCCTGGTCACATTTCTCGCCTGGACCGCACCACACCAACCCCTCACTACACCACTTCCACCAATACCATTGGGTGGACATGTGCTCTTGGCATGTAGGTACATCTCATCTCACTCAGTGTACTGGTTGTCGCTGATACCCTGTGTTCTAATCCAGGGTCAGAAGCAGAATCTCCCAGCTCAATGATCCCAACATCTGCTATTTGTCTTTTAAGGGTCTGTTGAAAGCTGACAGATACCACGAACGACTCAATGGAACTGGGAGTTCCAATAATCTTCTACAAAACAAATATAAAAACAAGATAAAACAGGTATGCAATATTGTCTTGTAAGTGTGAAACACCAAAAAGTTCAGATGGCCTTGTTTATAGTGGGCAGAGCGTGATCGAGCAGGATGCCATATTGCTTGTGGGTAGGGTGCTGTGTTTGTTTCAGAAAATATTTGGTCTGATGATCGGGATGCCAATTCTAATTGGATGTATTCCTGGAGTGTTCAGTTCATCACATCACCTCCCACCTCCAAACATCCCACAACACACCCATCCCGCATGCTCCCACCATTGGTCGGCTGGCATGCCGATGCTTGGGGTGCCTGCCTTCCCTATTAATTGGAAAGCAAACAGACTCTTTGTCATCTGATTGGATGTTTCGCGACTGTCAGTCAAACATCCTTCCCACGAACCCCCCAATCCATCTCCAATAAACAGCGATCAAAAGCAAATGAGAAAACACTAGTTTTTAAAGCAGTTGTTTGCAGTGAGTGCCCAGGAGATTAATCTTAAATTCCAGAAGATTCCAGGACAATTCTATAGAATTGGTGACCCTCTTGGAGACTGTTTGAATGATTAGGCACTGACTGAGTTTCAGTTTCTTTAGAAAGACTTAGTTCTATGAAATTACATTTCTTGTTTGTCAACCCTCCCAGGTGCTGCTTCGTGCACGATCACTGTTATGATGAAGCTGAAACCAAAATGGATTGCCCCATTTGGACCACGTACTATAGTTTTGTGTGCACTGATGATGCGGTCCCTGTGTGCAGTAAGTAAAACCTCAAACTAAACACGTTCAGATCTTAGGAACCAAATCCTTGTCCCCTCACTTCCTTCAACAGGTAAATGTGAATAAATAACGTACAGGCTGCACAAACCTCAAATTCCCAGATTTGAAGAGGGAAATATTCACAGTGACAACAAGGTTTTAGATGGTTTGCTGCTTCTCAACTGTAGTGTGACTCCGATTGGTTGATTTCACCAGCACATTAGGATTAGCCACAGAAATCACCATGTCAGGGATCCCCAACACATTCGGGACCTGCCTCCCCAACAATATTAGGGAACCCCCACAACATTAGGGACATTCTCCAACGTTAGGTGTACCAACTGTGACCGCCCAACTATTATGGACCATGCACAACATTGAGGAGCCACAACATTAAAGACTTTTCCAACATTGGGGATCCCTACATTTTAAGGCGCACCCACAACATTAGTCTGTGCATTAATGTGTATATAATCAAGTGTACATTATAATGTTTATATTACAATACGTATATTTGTCTATATCCTCTCTTGCAGATAATGGAGTGTTCGCAAGTTGGTTCCAATGCATGGACAAGCTATGTGAATGTGATGTCGCAATTGCTTTGTGCTTCAAAAAGCATTACAGTAGTTTCAATGACAACTATCTGGACTACGATCAAACGCAGTGCAAGACCGTCTAAGCTCCAACTAGCAATGAGGTGGTGGAGATGTGATTGAGAGTCGCATGCCAAGCGTCTCTCCATTGGAATATTCCGGGTGTGGTTGATGGGATTTCTCTTCAAAGTCTCACTGATTTCTTGGTCACTGAGCATCTCTCACGCCTCAGTTTTCTTGCCGTTTTACCTTAAATTCATTGAAAATGTAGTTCACAATTCTGGTGAAATAAAGTACAGTGAAGTAGCCTCTGCTACTCTCACTGCTTGGAGCATGCAATCCTGGGTTTGGAAATGTTTGTTCATAACTGACACAGAAATCGACAATACGGAGCAGGCACACTGCACAGAATCAGCATCATCCCAATAGTTTAGGAAACAGATTTATAAATGTTGCCAAATCTTCAGTATAAAACACATCTTGACCCAAGCTGTCCTCTGTGACGTCTAAAACCAAGAGTGGGTTGGCTCATGGAGGGTGGGGTCAGTGGATGTTTGTGGAGAGAACTGGTGGTGTCGCAGTTGGGGATGGGAGCAGAGTAGAGAAGAAGGTGGGATTACAGTCAACTGAAGGAAGGTGAAGGGTGAGGCTTGTATTTATTTGTGGGGTGTGAGGGGTTGGATGAGGGAGGGATGGGAATACGGAGGAGTGCAATTAGGGAGGCACAGGGTGAGATTGGCAAGGGGTTGAACTGGGGAGGGACGTGTTACCTGAAGTGATCGGCACTCTGTGAATCAAGGTTTAATGCCCTGAAATCAGATTAAACTGACATTGATAATAGTAGACGTCACCCATGAGCAACACATGCAGGCGAAACGTCGATACGCCTACCCTGCAGGAGACCAATCGGAGACCAAAGAGCAAAACCAGTCTCGGCTATACCTAATGCTGAGATTGCCTGCGAGTGAGCTCTAATAGAGTCATAGAGAGACACAGCACTGAAACAGGCCCTTCGGCCCACCGAGTCTGTGCCGACCATCAACCACCCATTTATACTAAACCTACATTAATCCCATATTCCTTACCACATCCCCACCTTCCCTCAATTCTCCTACCACCTACCTATATGCAGGTAATTTGGCCATTGTAAATTGCCCATCAACCTGCAAGTCTTTGGCTGATACATCTTTTTTATCTTTCTTGAGACATCCTGGCTGAGAAAGCATCTTTCAAAGTGGCTCAGTAGATAGCACTCTGGCCTCTGAGTCAAAAATGATTGTGGGTTCAAGTCCCACTCTCAGACTTAAGCACAAAAATCTACATTGATACTCCAGCTCAATAGTGAGGGAGTGCTGCACTGTCAAAGGTGTCGTCTTTCGGATCAGACGTTAAACTGAGGCTCAATCTGCCTTCTCTGGTGACATAAAAGATGCCCTGGCAACATTTGGAAGACGACCAGGGGAGTTATCCCCAGTGTCCTGGACAATATTTTTCCCTCAAATAAACATCACAAAACAGATAATCTGGCATTATCACACTTCTGTTTCTGGGGCCTTTCTATACACAAAATTGGCTGCCTTATTTCCTACAATGCACCAGTACTACACTTCAAAAGTACTTCATTGGCTCTAAAGTGTTTTGAGGCACCCGGTGGCCGTGAAAGTCGATGTATAATTGCAAGTCCTTTTTTTCTGCAACTGTCAAACTGACTTAACAGATGTCATCCATTGACAGGTCCTGGCAGCGTGTAGTCAAGGGGACTATTCGATCCAACTGCACAGCCTTATCCATGTCCGGGTTTCCCTGGAGAGGGAACACATAGTGTCGACTGGTACTTGAGGCCTTCCGCAACTGGGGGGGCACCAGAGGGACTTGAGTTTGTAGCTGGCACTGGAAATAATGTTATGGTTTGACTTTTAATAGGTTTGTTTTTGTTTTAATTATTGTTTGTGGCCATTTAGAAAAAGGAGGTATTTTTGTCAATTTGATGTTTGATTGGTGACACCTTGGTTCACCCTGACCAAGCAGAGAGTATATGTAACAAATCCTTGGGAACTGAAGGTCCCACTTCTGACCTGCATTCCCAATCATGCTGAATACTCGAGTGCGGTACTGGGGGAGTGCTGCACCGCCAGAGGTCCCGTCTTTCAGATGAGACGTTAAATCACGGCTCCGTCTATCCTCTCAGAGGGATGTAAAAGATGCCATGATACTATTTCAAAGAAGAGCAGGGAAGTTATTCCCAGTGTGCTGGGCAATATTTATTGCTCAATCAACATCACAAATTCAGATTTTCTGGATATTATCTCACTGCTGTTTGTGGGAGCTTGCTGTGCTCAAATTGGTTGCACATTTCCAACATTACAACAATGATTGAACACGAATAAAAATTACTTCATTGTCTGTAAAGTACTTTGACACGTCCAGTGGTCACGAAATTGGCTTCATTAGATTCTTTTTGTTATTTGTTTTCAGTTCCATTTGATCCTGCAATGAAACATCTGACTTGGTTTTCCACTTTCTCACACAAAATTTACCCGGAGTTCCCTCACTTTGATTCACAGCAAGTGTCACACCAGACGTTCCTCTTCCTGCAGCCAAATACCTGAGCCTTGTCCTCGGAATCTAGCAGCTTTGACCTGTCCTCTTTAATTATTTATCACTGTTGGCACCAGTTCCTATCTCTCTTCTAATAGGGCAGGGGTCAGTGCGACTGTGCCATAATGGGGCGAGTGTCTGTTCAATGCAAATGTCAGTGTGAGTCTGTCGCAAGCAAGGATGAATTGGTGAGACTTTGCCAAGATGGTGGAGGTTCCCACGTCGGGGTGGTTCCGGGTCTCCGGTTCGTTTGAGTAGGAGGCAGGACTTCCCCATGATATTGCGAGAAGCAGGCATTTAAGAGCCGACAGGCTGGGTAGATGGCCAATTCAGGATGGCGAGTGAGCCTACCACACTTCTGGCCCAACCAGAGGTGTTCTGGAGAGTGATGGCCACTGCTGAGGCAGCAAGGAGAATGCGAGGACACCTGAAACTAGAGACACCCTCAGAAGGGTGAGCATTATGTACACTCTTAAATTGGCTAAGCGGGCCGCCCCGAAGAACGGAAGGGAAACCCCTCCTGCCGTCTTTGCTGCCCCTCCCTGGGCGAAAGTGCTTCCGGTTCTGATGGCTCCCCCTGCCCCCCATCAACCCCCCTCCCCGGGAAGCTGCTCAGAGGCCACCTCCATGCAGCTGGCAGCCTTCACATGCAACAGGAGCCCCTCTGTCACTGGGGGAAAAAAAAATTGCCCTTAATTGGGCCTTTAAGTTTTCAAATTGGCTTTCCAGCTCCGCTTGGTGCCAGAGTGTCTGCTCCATGCAGGGGTAAATGTGACTCCCATACAGGGGTCAGTGTGACCCTGTCCAATTAAAGGCCCAATGGCTGGGCATTCTCGTTTAGGTTGTGATCCTGACATGGGGTCATATCAGGGTCACGACACTCTACGCGCATATGGTGGGACTGCTGGAGGTATTATGCGCTATAGCCAACTAACAGCAATTAAGTAGGAGTGCCAACCAATAATGTTTAGCGGGCGGGAGTTAGTGCTGACAGCAAGCGTGAGGGCGCCATCTTTCAAGGCCCTTCATATTGGCTGCACACAGAGAAGGCTCAGGAAGGGGTGTAGCAGAAGGCAATGTGTGGAGGAATGGAAAGAACCAGAGGATGCGGAGCTCAACGATTTAGTGACCTCTCCCTGGAGCTACTCCTACAGGCGGTGAGGGATAGGAAGTGGGCCCTTTTGCCAGCGGACGGGAGGGGGAGGGGAAGAGGCAGGAGGAGGAGGAGGAGGAGGAGCTGCAGCCAGCCTCACGGAGAAGGTTAGCAGCCGCAGGGTGGTCGCAAGAATCTGGGTGCAGCATCAGAAGTGCTTCAATGACCTTGTAAAGGCTGGCAAAGTGGCAGCCCTGCGTGTGTCATACAGCTGCCATGCGTACTGTGTCTTGGAAGATCCGTGCACAGGGACTCAAAGGGGCCACTCTGTGCATCAGGACAGAGGGAAGCATTACACCAGAGCACCATGGCCAATCATTTGCACGCAAATACGTGCCCAGCATGGATAAATGCCAGCACCAGGCCTCCCAATGCCGCAATGATGACCACTGAAAGTGGAACAGGGGCAGGTACATTGTGTGAGACTATTTCTTTGTGTCTTTGCAGAAGAGAGCTCACAATGCACGAATCATGGACAGGTGGCAGTCCCTTCATTGTAATTGTAACATCGATGGAGGAGGAGGCGATGGAGATTGGTTGGTTGGCAGCAGGCCAGTTTGTTGCCAGTGTCAATCAGGTTTGGAGCCCAGACAGAGTGAGAGCTGTTGAGTGCAGACAGTTGACTCAGTTGACTCATTAGTGTCACCGATGTAGACAATGATGACCATCTGACACTCAGGAGCATATAGAGACAAGGGGTGCTTAGGGATGTTATTAAATGTGCTGTTGTGTCTCCCACAAGGATAGAGGTGGAGGTGGCACAGATGAGGCCATCAGAGCCAGCAAACAGTTCAGAGGAGGAGGTGCTTCTCTAAAGATGCACCACCTCATCAGTCCAGCACACCCTCCGCCAGGGCAGATACTGTCACCTCAGTGCGGCCTGAAGGAGTGGCACCAGCTGGTGACCACGGCACATGCCCACTGGAGCAGGTGACAGAGGCAGTGACAGCTGTGGCCAGTACCCCTTGGAGAACGGAGGACAGGAGCAGTAATGCTCAGCTCCGACCAGATGCTAAGCCTCAGGGGTCATCTGCAAAGCAGGTGCACATGGAGTAGCAGAAGGAAATGTGTGGACATCTGTCAGAGATCCCAGAGGCTGTTTTCTCCCATGCGCGCATAATGCAGGCGTCCATCCATGCCATGAGTGGCGCCATGTCTCTGGCTTATGAGCGAATGGCTTCCTCCATTGAGGGGATGGTGACCTTCTTGGAGAGCAACATGCAGCAGGCCAATGAGTGGATGCAGGAGGTGTCAGTATGGTGTCAACTTTGAGCAATGTTGATCGCTGTGTTGACATTATGGCTCAGAGAAGCATGGACCAGTTGTCAGGTGGGATGCCGCTACTGGTAACCAGGGGTGTGCAAGCTTGTGGCCTCTTGACCCCTCTGATGGTGACACATATGCTGCTTCCAGCCCTGACAACAGAGGCTGCCCCTGCGTAGACGCAGGTGCCACAGCCTATGCTGGGCCCCACAAAGGCATTGCAACCCAGAGGATATCTGCCATCTCATGGGCTGGAGCAGCAAGACCAGTAGGCATCTCCCACATCAGCTCCAGCTGCAGGGGGAGAACAATGTAGAAGCACTCGATAGCTAACTCGTTACCTGGCAAGCCAGTTGCACAAAGGGTCTTGTGGTGATGGATTTCTTTCATGTATGGCACTGTATATTTGCTTATTAGTTAACACATATGCCTCACTTCCATGTCTCCTGTGATTCTTACTCCTTGAGGAGGCCATGCCCAAATGTTGGGACATGGAGTTGAAATGGGTGTTGGTGAGGATGGAGGAGGACCTTGGGAGGGTGTCCTCACCGGGCCCAGGACATTGTATTGGCATGGCATTGCAGGCCATGAGGGCATCCATAGGGAGGCAGCTGGCAAGTGTCCAGTGGCAGCATGGGGAGTCTCAGCTGAATTGTGCGAATGAGGGATTCATGGGTTTCCCTGACATTTATGTCAACGGCTGTAGCCAGCAGCACGCCCTGTGCATCTCCACTGGCCACCTGGTCTTTCCTCCTGTCCCCTCCTCTTCGTCATTGTAGGAGACGCTGAACTCATGAGAGTCATTCGGCGGCAGTTCCAATCCTCTTTGCTGTGCCAGGTTGTGCAGAGTGCAGCACACCACAACAGTATGGAAGACCCTTGAAAGGCTGTATTGAAGGGCTCCCCCTGAACACTCTCAGCATCTGAATCGCATTTTCAAAAGTCTAATGGCTTGCTCAATGGTCACCCTTAAGTGGCTGTGGTTGTAGGTCAGATGCCTCTCCCTGGTGGGGTTCCACACCAGTGTCAATAGTCATGGCTTCAGTGGATAATCCTTGTCACCCAGGAGCCATACATGAAGGCTCTCTGGTGCAATGACAGTTGTGGCTCCTGGGACTGACTCAGTATGAAAGGGTTATAGCAGCTTTTGCGGCGGTTGTAGTAAACCTACACATTGAAAGAGTGGAACTCCTTCCCGTTGAGAAAAGCATCTGCTGCTCTGAGGGAGCTTTGATGGCCATATGCATGCAGTCTATGAGCACTGGACCTGGGGGAATCCTGTCAGGGGCTGTGAAGTCGATTGCCTTCTTGGCCTAACGGCCATTACACGCCTGCCTGATGCAAAGATGGGTCTCAGATTACGAAATCCTGCAAATGTGTTCAGCCGATACCTGGAGGAAACCAGTAGGTGAAAAAGTTGAGAGCTGTGGTCACCTTCAGTGCCATGGGTGCCCACCACATCCCAGTGGCCTCAGCTCCTCCTCCAGCATGCCACACAGGTCAGCGACCATCTGTCTTGATAAACGCAGTCTTTGCAGATACTGCTGCTCCGACAGTTGCATGAAGCTGAGCTGTTGCTTGTAGCCACTGCGCGCTGGGTACTGCCTTCTTCAAGCTTCCAACTGCCTTCCTGCCCCTCTGCACCATCCATGTGCGAGAGGCTGCACTGTGTCATGTCCTCTGACCACTGCTGCCCCTCTCCATGTGGCTGCTGAAGTTCCTCTCTCTCACACTCCTACTGGCTAGAGGAGGCAGCCTCCGAGTACAGAGCAGTCACTTCTTTTTCCAGCCTTCGCCACTCTCTGAGTTTCACCCCCATTGAATGGCCTTGGTTCAATGCAGGCCACCTGTGGGAATGCCTTCTATTTACTGGCCTCAGCAGCAGGCCTTCCACATCGCAACCTCTAAACTACACTCCCTTCCAATGGCAGCCCTGAGCTTTGATGCATGGAAACTCTGCAGGCCTGACCTCCCCATTATGCTCTCCCCTCCTTTGAGCTGATGATACTCCATGGGACCCGTTCACCCTCATTAAAGCCATTGTGCAAAATTGCTGCTAATAACCCCCTTAACAGCCTCAGTTGGATGCCTGCCACTGTCGCCCTGCTCACTCCGCCACCCCCCAGGAAAATTGCCCAGCAATGGGAAGACGTTCGGAAGCCATCCTGATGCAATCTCCCCTAATTTCCTGCACCCCTCCCCTCTCCAGCACCTCAAAACCCATTACTACGGGGTTGGGAAAATTTAGCTCATTGTTTCTGTACCATTCAGGGGTCAGTGTGACTGACCCATACAGGGGTCAGTGTTTCTGTCTTGTACAAGAGCCAGTGTGACTCTGTCCCGTTCATTTAATTTAATCAACTTATAACATAAGGTATAAAACCAAGAAATGCTGGAAATACTCAGCAGGTCTGGCAGCATCTGTGGAGAGAGAAGCAGAGTTAACGTTTCAGGTCAGTGACCCTTCTTCAGAACTGCATTTCAGATTTCCAGCATCCGCAGTATTTTGCTTTTATTTATAACATTAGTTTAAAAACTAAAATAAGATAATTTTATTGAATACATAAATGTTTAGTTTTCATAGATTATTCAATACATAATCGATAAAATATCATGTATTTAAAATCAGTGTTTAATCAATTAGGTGTTTCATAGAAACATAGAAAATATTTTCATCAGATCTAGGTGGGTAAAGTTAAAATTAACTAAAGAGGGATGGTCCTGAGTGGGCTATACCAGAGTTTGGAGTTCCCGGTCACTACTGTTTCACGTCTCTACCAATGATTTGGATTTTGGATGCATGAATTCAGGTGGGCTAATGACTTTCTCATCCATAAGTATCTTGTGAAATAGAGCTGTCAATTGTCAATGAAAATAAGAAAATGTTGGGTATGATGAATAATTACTTTGCATCAGTATTTACAGTTGAGGAAGAAGTCAGCATGCCAGACAACCCAAGGAGACTACTTTTGAAACAGGGACAGAGATTGAACAAAATAAATGTAAACAAGGTAACAGTAATGGAGAAAGTAATGGAACAAAAGAGCAACAAATCCAAACCACCAGATGGTTTCCATCCCAGAATTTTAAAAGTAGCTAAGACTAATACAGATGTCCTAAATATAATGTCTCAAAGTTCTCTTAAATCAGAAATCATTCCTTTAGATTGGAAAATTATACATTTTACTTCACTACTTAACAAAAATGAGAGAGCTAAAGCAGTGACTGTAGACCAGTTAGCCTCACATCTGCTGGAGTCTATAATTAAGGATAGAGAGTCTGGATACCTTGGGCTGGATTTTACAGTGGTTGGCGGGGGTGGTGGGGTGCGGAACCAGTCCACCGGCTGAAATGTCGGTGGTAATGCTGCCTCCGCTGGGCCTTGGGACGTAGACTGAATTTTACGGTCCCCAGGTCCTTAATTGGTCTTGAGCGGGACTTTCATCTCATTGAAGCAGTAAGTCCCACCTAATGGAGCTGCCGGCCAATCAGCAGGCAGCTCTTTGACCCAGCAGCACTACCACCAGGAGTGGCGGCCACTGCTGGGACTACACCCAACTGCCGGTTGTAAACGACGGATGGCCCCAGATAAGAGGTGTTATTTGGGCCTCGACGGGGGCAAGCGGTTGGGCCCTGGCGGGGCAACTGGGCGTGGGGTTAGTTAAGGGGGCTTTGGGGGCAGCCCTCCGTGGGACACAGGGTGCCCAATCAGGAGGGCATTCCCCCCAGCCTGCCTGAAAGCCCCTTAGTTTTATCAGGCGGGTTTTCAGAGGCCTCAGCCACCTGACAGCAAAACATAAAATCCCCTTGGCAATGGGCAGAGGCCCTTAAGGGCCTTAATTGGTCTGCAGCCCCCACCCCATGTAAATTAGCAGCAGGGGTGGGAACAGGTCAGGAAGGCCCCCCTCCCACAGCCTCCCACTCAATTTTACACCCCGCATCCACCTTCCCCCCAAATCCCACCAACAGACCGCTCTTTTGGGAAGGGTAAAATTCCAGCCCTTCATTCAGAAATTGGCTGCGGGGCAGAAGAGAGAGAGTAGGCATAATAGGCAGGTACTCCAACTGGCAGATTGTGACTACTGGTGTCCCACAAGGATCTGTGTGGGAATCTCAACTATCCCTGTTTAGATGACCCAGAGTAATGTTGGGAACAATGTTGCTTTAGAAAATAAAAGAATACTGAGGTTCTGATGAAGGGTCACCGACCTGAAAGGTAAACTCGCTTTCTCTCTCCACAGATACTGCCAGACCTGCTGACTGTTTCCAGCAATTTCTGTTGTTATTTTGGTGCTAATAAAGTTGGTTGTGTTGTGGTTGCCGCGGGGACCGTTGGGAGTTGTAGTTCGGGTGCTGGGTGCGCAGTGGGAGAGTACGCACGCCCTTCGGCACATGCGCAGTGCCGCTCGGAGGACTCAGCGGTCGAAAGTGGGGTGGCCTCCAGAACCAGGCTCGGAGATGGCAACGACCGGTTCGGCCTCGGCCTCGGATAGCGGCTCCTTCCGGCGCTGTCTTGCCACCCAGTACTTCAATGAGGAGGAGAACAACGCGATCGAGAGCCTGACAACCAGCGAGAGGGTGAGGAGGGGGACGTGGGGGTGTAGGGTGGGGTAAGTGGTGGGTGTAGGGTGGGGTAAGTGGGGGGTGTAGGGTGGGGGAAGTGGGGTGGGTATAGGGAGGAGGATGTAGGGAGAGGGAAAGGGGTGGATATAGGGAGGAGGGGGAAAGGGGGTGTAGGGAGGAGGAAGTGGGGGTGTTGGGAGTGGGAAAGGCGGTGGGTATAGGGAGGAGGGTGTAGGAAGGGAGAAAGGGGGTTCGTATAGGGCGGTGGTGCAGGGAGGAGGCTGCGGGTGGGGCTAGGGTAGATCGGGGTGGGCAAAGGGGTAGGGATCATTGTTGGGGTAAGGGAAGGGAGAGTTGAGGTGGGGATGTTGGGGGAGGGCTGGGAGTGGGATAAGGTGGGGGAGGGAGGGAACAGGTGAAGTGAGGAGATAAAGGGATTTGGGATGAAGTGAGAGTACTGGGCGTGGGGTTGGGGGGAAGGGAAGAGGTAGGGGGAGAGACCAGGACCAGGTTGAGGGGAGTGGTGGAACAGATGGAGAGGCGGGGGGAGTGGGGAAGAGCATCCCCTCCAGCCTACTGCTTCATTCAGTTAGATCGTGGTTCTATACCTGAATTCGATTTGCTCTGTAACCTCGAAATAAACTTATCTAACAGAAATCTATCCATCTCAGTCTTGAACCCCAGCATCCAAAGCCTTTTGGGGAAAATGAGTTCCAGATTTCTCGTGTGTGTGAAAGTGATTCTTGATTTCATTCCTAAACCGCCTACCTCTGATAGAAGATTATCTCCCCTTGTTCTGGATTTCTGGACCAGAGGACATAGTTTCTTTCTATCAATTCTATCAACTCCCATAATCATTTTATGCACCTTAATTAAATCAGCCCCAACTGTCTAAAGTCAAACGGCATACAAGCCAAGTTAATGCAACCTGCTGCTGTTCTGACACTTTATATCATCACAATTACTGTGTGTTTACAAAGCAGCACACGTATTCATTGTTGGCGACTGACTGCAGAATAACTGATTCATTTTGTGTTGCAGGTGGTGGAGCTGTTGAATCAGGCGGCGCTCATTGTCACCGATAACAAGATCAGTGTTCTCAAACAGGTGAGTAGTGCGAGAGACTGCGTGGAGCCAATAAGACCACCAATCTTTTGTTTTAACCTATATTAGTGGATTGCCTATTAAAGCATGGCTACCCAACCCGAACCCGACCGGGCCTGACGACATGTGTCAGGATCGGGTCGGGTTGCTCTTCTGGGTCCGGTATTCGGGGCCGGGCCGGACACAGTGACAGCCAGGACATCAAGGTGGGAAACGTGCATTTGGACTCCACACTAGTCTGCAGTGAGCGATTCCATCCAAGTTAGAGCACAACCTCTTCAATAAAGTTGATTTTATTCCAGTGGTCGGGTGCAGGAAAAAGTCAAAGGACTCGGGTCGGATGTGGTTCTGTCGGGCTTGAGTTTCATTTGCAGACCAGAGCAGGCCTTTTTCGCCTATGGCATCGCTGGCTAGGCCAGCATTTATTGCCCATCCCTATATATCCTTGATTCTCAGAGTGCATTTAAGAGTTAACCAAATTGCTGTGGATCTGGAGTCTCATGTAAGGACAGCAGGTTTCCTTCCCTGAAGGGCATTAGTGAACCGAATGGGTTTTTAAAACAATCGACAATGGTTTCATGGTCACCATTAGACTAGCTTTTTAATTCCAGATTTATTCAGTTGAATTCAAATTCACCATCTGCTGTGGTGAGATTTGAACCCATGTCCCCAGAGCACTAGCCTGGGCCTCTGGGCTATTCGTCCAGTGATATTTCCACTACGCCACTGTCTCCCCAAGGGAGATGCTATGGGTCAAATTAGTTAGTTGCAGATTGACAGGTTCTAGGTCAGAAGAAACCAGCACAAAATAACTCTCACTCTCATTGTATAGAGCATTCAGCACAGAAATAGACCATTTGACCCAACGTGTTCCTGTCAGTGTTTATGCTCCACGCAAGTCTCCTCCCAGCCATGTTCATCTCAGCCTATCAGCATATCCTTCTGTTCCTTTCTCCGTCATGCGCTTATCCAGCTTCTCCTTGCATGCATCTATGCTTTCATCTCAACTACTCCATGTATTAGTGAGTTCCACATTCTCACCACACTCTGGGTAAAGACGGTTTCTCCTGAATTCTCTATTGGATTTATTTAATAACTATTGTATTTATTGCCCTTAGTTTTGGTATTCCCAGCAAGTGGAAACAACTTCTCTACGTCTACCCTATCGAATCCTGTCATAAACTTAAAGACATCTATTAGGTCACCCCCTTAACTTTCTCTTTTCTAGAGAAAGAGCCCTGGTCTATTCAGTCCAGATAGGTGTAACCTCTCAGTCCTTGTAAATCTTTTCCACCTTCTTCAGTACCTCCATATCCTTTTTCAAATTCTGAAGACTAGAACTATTCACAGTACTGAAAGTGCAATGGACTCAGTAGCTTGGTTACAGATAGGAGCTGATAGATTAAATCCCCATTGACCTATCTGTCCTCCATTACTGCATACAACATTACAGATTGCGTTTTATTTCAATATTTATTTCTCCCCTCCCCAGGTTCAGGAGCTGATTTTGAATAAGGATCCCACACTCCTTGACAACTTTCTGGATGTGAGTAAGCTGGTACAGCAGCATTCTTTCCTAACTTGCATACAGTTCTTCTCAGCATTAACAACTGCAATGTTTGAATGTAGCCATGAGTAACGCAAGCCTCCCCTGGCTATTGAGAGCAATGAGAGTGGAGTCTTGAGATGACACTGTGAATATCCATGTTTGGTACCTGGTGTTAATTCACTGCTGATTAATGAAGTAACTATCCCCTGAATTGGGAGGGAATAAGTGGTGCAGTTTGCTTGAACAGTGACCCATCCCAGCAGATACCTGATTTTGATTGCAAGAAGAAAGACTTGCATTTACATAGCGCCTTTCACAACTTCAGGATGTCCCAAAATGCTTTCCAGCCATTGACATACCTTTAGTCACTGCTGCAATGTAGGGAACAAGGCAGTCAATTTGTGCACAGCAAGGTCCCACAAACAGCAGTGTGATAGTGACCAAATCATCTGTTTGAGTTGTGTTGGTCAGAATTTCCCTGTTCATCTTTGTAGTAGTGCTGGGGGATCTGTTGCATCCGTCTGAGACAGCAGAAGGGGCCCCAGTTTGATAGCATTTCCACAGTGCTGCATTCCCTCAGTGCTGCACTTGGAGCGACATCCTGGATTTTGTGCTCGAGTCTCTGGAGTGGATCTTCAACCCACAACCTTCTGACACCAGAGTGCTACCCACTGAGCCATGGTTGACCACTAAATCCAGCAGCTTGTCAATATCTTTCAAAAACTACCTGTAGTGCGTTCCCCTCCTCGAGATTGCTGTTTGAACAAAAAGGAAGTCTCGCATTTCTATAGTGCCTTTCACGCGTTGGGATGTCCCAGCACGCTTTACAGGCAATCGAATATTTTTGAAGTGTTGTAATGTGGAAAACTTATTCTTCGCAGGAAATCATTGCGTTTCAGTCGGATAAATCAGTCGACGTTCGTAAGTTTGTGATTGGATTCATGGAGGAGGCATGGTTAGTTTTTTTTTTTTAATTGCTTTTTTCTCTTCTAAAACACTGCAAGTCATCACTTCCGTGATTCCTTCATTTTTCCTCTCCTAGTAAGCGGGATAATGAGCTGCTGCCGAAGCTAATCGCAAACCTCAACATGCTGCTAAAGGACGAGAATGTCAACGTGGTGAAGAAGGTTATTTTGACCATGACACAGCTGTACAAAGTGGCTCTGCAGGTAGGTGGCATGCGGGCCCTGAATCCAAGAGGGCATTGTGTTTAAAATCCCGCAATTCATCTGCCCAGTTCAGTCTGTGAAGTTGCCACTCTATGGAAGGGAATACACAAGTGGTAGGGTACTGAGATATGTAGAGGGACCTTGAGTGCATATCCATGCTTGCTGAAGGTAGGTAGTGGTTATGAAGGCATTGAGGATAGTTTCCTTTATTTACCGATGCATAAAATATAAGAGTAGGGAGGTTATGCTATATAAAACACTAGTTAGGCCACAACTAGAGGGCTGCGTGCAGTTCTGGTCAGCACATTACAGGAAGGATGTGATCATGCTAGAGAGGGTACAGAGGAGATTTATGAGAATATTGCCAGGAATGGAGAATTTTAGCTATGAGGAAGGGTTGGATAGGCTGTCGTTGTTTGCTTTGGAACAGAGGAAACCGAGGAGAGACTTAATTGAAGTGTATAAAATTGAGGAGCCTAGATAGACTGGACCTATTTCCCTTAGCAGAGCAGTCAGTAACCAGGGGGCATCGATTTAAAGTAATTGATAGAAGGATTAGAGGGAGTTGAAGAGATTTTTCACCCAGAGGGTGGTGTGGGTCTGGAATTCACTGCTTGAAAGGGTGGTAGAGGCAGAAACCCTCATTGAATTAAAAAAAATTACTTGGATAGGCACCTGAAGTGCCGTAACCTACCGGGCTACAAACCAAGAGATGAAAAATGGGATTAGGTTGGGTAGCTGTTTTTTGGCTGGCACAGACACAATGGGCCAAATGGTCTCTTTCTGTGCTGTAAATTTCTCTGATTCTGCACATTATAAAAAGCTAACAAGAATGCACATTTATCTAGTGCCTTTAACGTAGTAAGACGTTTTACAAAGTGCTTCACAGTTTTGATGGAGCTGTGCAAAATCATGATGGAGTTTTGATAAGAGTAAATTAGGATAAACTGTTTCCATTGACTGGTCAGTAACTAAAGGATACAGATTTAAGTTAATTAGCAAAAGAATCCATGATTTCTTTTATGATCTGGAATGTGCTGTCTGAAAGGGTAGTGGAAGATAATTCAATATTAACTTTCGAAAGGGATGAAAAGGAAACATTTGCAGCGTGTTGTGGATGACATTAGGTAGAGTGGGGCAGAAGTATTTGGACTCAAGGATGGTAATTTTCGAAAAAGTAATGTAGAATTGACCTCCGAGCTTTGATCCCTAGTTTATACTGAATTAGGTGATCTCAGCAGGGGTGTTTGTGGGTAGTTTGTGGCATCCTGGGTAGGGAGGGAGAAGTAAAAATGCTTCACAACAAATCGACTTGCTACATTACACAGTGACACTTCAAAAGTATTTCATTGCTAATAAGGCGCTTGGGTAACCTGGGGTTGTGAAATATAAATGCAAGTCTTTTTCTTTTCAGTGTCTGCCCCCAACCCCCACCTCCAACACCCCACTGCTCGCCTGTATCCTGCGACCCTGCCCCTCCCAGTGCAAGAGATGGTCTACATTACAAAGGATAGCTGTTGGCTTCAGGTCACTAGCCTGTTGCTGATATTTATGTACTTGACCTTTTACAATTGGTTTAAGTGCTAAAAATAGCCTAAAACGTATACAAAGAGCACCGCCATTGTGGTCCATGCGTGTCTCCCTCTACCAATGTGAGTGCTTCTGTTTTAATTATCCCAACAAAAGCCAGGTTAGTAAAATCATGAGGGGTCTGGACAGAGTAGATAGGGAGAAACTGTTCCCGTTGGCGAAAGGATCCCGAACCAGAGGACACTGATTTAGGGTAATTGGCAAAAGAAGCAACAGTGACACGAGGAAAAAGTCTTTTTATGCAGCGAGTGGTTAGGATCTGGAATGCACTGCCTGAGAGTGTGGTGGAGGCAGGTTCAGTCCGAGGCTTTCAAAAGGGAATTGGATAATTATCTGAAGAAAAAATTTGCAGGGCTATGGGGAAAAGGTAAGGGAATGGGACTGGTTGGGTTGCTCTTGCAGAGAGATGACACAGACATGACAGGCCGAATGGCAGTCTTCTGTGCTGTAACCGTTCTATGAATCTACAATGATAAGTGCTGTTGCATTGTTTAAACGTGACTCTGGCTCTTTTCACCATTTACAGTGTAATGTGACACCAGTTGATAAGCCTCCTTCCTAACTCTCTGCTCACCTCTTATGCATTCCTGATTTTCTTCACTCCACCATTGGCATGTGCCTTTAGCTACCCAGGCCTGAAGCTCTGAAATTTCCTCCCAACACCTTGCCCCCTTTTTTCTCCTCTCCTGCTTTAAGGCTATCCTTAAAATCTATCTCTTTGACCAAAGTTTTGGCCACCTGGCCTAATCTCCTCTTGTGTGGCATGGTGTCAGGATAACGCTTGGGATTTTCTACTTTAAAAGGCGTCAGATAAATGCAAGTTGTTGTATATGCCAGAGTCTAGATGTTGTAAATATCCTGTTCTTCCTGCAGAGAAGGTTTTAACCTATGGTTCTTTTTTTAAATCAGTGGATGGTGAAGTCAAAGGTTATCATTGAAATGCAGGAGGCATGCTGGGACATGGTTAGTAGCATGAAGGATGATATAGTCTCGATGCTGGACTCTGACAATGATGGAATCCGCACTCACGCCATCAAATTCATCGAGAGTTTGATTATCACGCTGTCGCCTCGCACTGCTGATTCAGATGTCCCCAAACGGCAGGAGAATGACATTAGCTTGGATCGCATCATGAAGGATCACTCTTGTGTCAAAGCCAGTAGGTATCCTGCAGAACAACTTGCTACTAGTTCTAAAGAAATAAGACAAGGGGTAGGGTAATGAACCCACGGTCCAAACCATCTACTCTTCAAACTTGTGTGCAGAATTTCTTGGGTTGGGTATTTTGCCAGGTCCAATGGATTCTGCCCTTGTCTGTTCATTTGAGCACAGTAGAAGATTGGGGGATGGCTTGTTCATAGTCATTACGGCGGCACAAAAAGAGGCCATTTGGCTCATCGGGTCCATGCCTGCTCTCTGTAGAGCAATCCAATCATCCCATTCCCCTGTTCCATCCCCATAGTCCTGCAGATTTATTTCCCTCAAGTGCCCTTCCAATTTTCTTTTGAAATCATTCATTGTCTCTACTTCCACCACACTCGTAGGCAGTGATTTCTAGGTCATTACCATCGCTACATATAAAAGTTCTTCCTCACATGCCCCCTGCATCTCTTGGCTAAAACCTCCAATCTGTGTCCCCTAGACCTTGTACCATCAACTAAAGGGAATAACTTTTTTTTGTCTACCTTATCTAAACTTGTCATAATCTTGAACACTTCTGTCAGATCTCCCCTCAATCTCCTTTACTCCAAGGAGAACAACCCCAGCTTCTCTAACCTAACCTTGTAGCTAAAATTCCTCATCCCTGGAATATTCTGGTAAATCTCCTCTGCATGCCCTCACTGACCCTTGCATTTTTCCTAAAATGTTCTAAAACTGGACGCAATACTCTATTTGCGGCTTAACCAGAGCTTCACAAAAGTTTAGCATAACTTCCCTGCTTTGGTACACAATACCTCTGTTTAAGAAGCCCAAGATCCCATATGCTTTGCTAACTACATTCTCAATTTGTCTTGCGACCTTCAAAAGATCTATGCACATGAGTCCCCAGGTCCCTCTGTCCCTGTGCACTCTTTAGAAAAGTGCCATTTAGTCTATATTGCCTCTCCCAATCCCTTCTGACAAAATCCATCACCTCTGCCTTCTATTAAATTCCATCTGCCACTTGTCTTCCCAATCTGCTAGTCTATCTATGTCCGATTTCAATTGATTGGCATTATCCTCACTGTCTGCCCCACCTCCAAGTTTGGTATCAGCAAATTTTGAAATGTTACTCTGTATTCCAATATCTGAGTCATTTATTTATATATCAAAAGCAATGGTCCCAGCATTGACCTTTGGGGAACACCACTGTCTACCATTCCACAGTCTGAAAAACAACCATTTACCACGACTTGCTGTTTTCTGTCCTTAAACCAATTTTTTTTTTATCCGAGCTGACACTGACCCTCCTATTCCATGAGCCTCAGTTTTGTTAACTAACCTTTTAAGTGCTACTTTGACAAATGCTTTCTTAAAATCCATCTAGATGACATCCATTGCTTTTTCTTCATCAACCTTCTCTTCAGTTAGATTAGTCAAGCATGATCTGCCTTTTATATATCCATGCTGCCTCTCCTTAATTAACTCAAACCTCTCCATGTGTCTGATTTTTTTCCCCCAGATTATTGTTCCATAGGATCATAGGAAATAGGAGCAGGAGTGGGACATTGGGCCCATCGAGCCTGCTCCGCCATTCAAACAGGTCACGGCAGATCGTCTACCTCTATGCCATTTTTCCCCACTATCTCCATATCCCTTGATGTCATTAGTATCCAAAAATCTGTCAGTTTCTGTCTTAAACATGTTCAATGATTGAGCTTCCACAGCTCTCTGGGGTAGAGAATTTCACATTCACCACCCTCTGAGTAAAGAAATTCCTTCTCATCTCATTCTTAAATGGCCTGCCCCTTATTCTGAGACTGTGTCCCTTGGTTCTAGACTCACCAGCCAGAGGAAACACCATTTCCACATCCACCCTCTCACACTCTAAGAATTTTGTAAGTTTCAATGAGATCACCTCTTGTTCTTCGAAACTCTGGAGAATACAGGCCAGGTTTCCTTCTCTCCTCATAAGACAATCCCACCATCCCAGGGATTAGTCTGGTGAACCTCTTTTGGGCTCCCTCTTTGGCAAGTATATCCTTCCTTTAGATAAGGAGACCAAACCTGTACATAATACTGCAGTCTCACCAAGGCTTTATACAATTGTAGTAAGACATCTTTACTTCGGCATTCAAACCCCTTTGCAGTGAAGGCCAACATACCATTTGCCTTCCTAATTGCTTGCTGCACCTGCATACTAGCTTTCAGTGACTCATGAACAAGGACACCCAGGTCCCTTTGGACATCAACACTTCCCAACCTCTACCGTTTAAGAGATACTCTGCCTTTCTGTTTTTTCTACCAAAGTGGATCACTTCACATTTATTCACTGAGCCCGTCCAAATCCCCTTGAAGCCTCCTTCATCCTCCTCACAACTTACATTCCCACCTAGTTTTTGTCTCATCAAATTTGGAAATATTACATTTGGTCCCCACATCCAAATCGGTTATATGGATTATGAACAGCTGTGGCCCAATCACTGATCCTTGCGGTACTCCACGATTAACAGCCTGCCATCCTGAAAATGACCCTTTCATTCCTACTCTCTGCTTGCTGTCTGTTAACCAATTCTCCATCCATAGCAGTATATTGCCCCCAATCCCATGTACTCTAATTTTGTTTACTAACCTCCTGTGTGGGACCTTATCAAAAGCCTTCTGAAAATCCAAATATACCAGATCCACTGGTTATCCTTTATCTATGCTACATGTAGCATCCTCAACAGGTTTGTCAAACATGATTTCCTTTTCATAAATCCATGTTGACTCTGCCCAATCATATCATTATTTTCCAAGTGTCCAGTTATCTCATCCTTTATAATAGATTCTAAAATTTTTCCGACTACTGACATCAAACTAACAGGTCTATAGTTCTCCATTTTCTCTCTCGCTCCCTTCTTCATTAGTGGGGTTACATTTGCTACTTTCCAGTCTGTAGGAACCCTTCCAGAATCTCGAATTTTGAAAGATAACCACCAATGCATCCACTGTCTCTTTAGCTACCTCCTTCAATACTCTGGGATGTAGGTCATCTGGTGGATTTATCAACTTTCAGTCCAATTTTTCAAGTGCTACTTCTTTATTGAGACTAATTTCTTTCTAAAACCTGACCCACCACTGATGTTAAACTGACCAGCCTGTAGTTACTAGAAATGTCCTTACACCCTTTCTTAAACAAGAGTGCCACATGTGCCACTCTCCAATCCTCTGGCATCTCCCCTGTATCTAGGGAAGATTGGAAGGTTATGGTAAGCTGCTCTATTGTCTCTACTCCCACTTCCTTTCACAACCTGGGATACAAGCCATCCAGACCAGGTGACTTATCTACTCAAACCATAGCCAGCCTTTCCAGTGCATCCTTCCCATCAATTTTCATCCCATCCATTACCTCCATCATCTCAGCTTCTAGGGGTATTTTGTCAACATCTTCTTTAGGAAATACCGATACAAAGTACTTTTAAGTATTTGAGTCTTGTCCTGTGCCTCGAAGCATATATCATCCTCTTTGTCCCTAATTGGCCCCGCCCCACCTCTTACTACCCGCTTACTATTTACATGCTGGTAAAGATTTTGAGGTTCCCTTTTATGTTAACTGCCATCCTATTCTCATATTCTGTCTGCCAGTCTTATTTTTCTCTTCCCTTCCCCTCTCAACTTATTGTATTTGGCTTGGTTTTTGCTTGAAGAATTCACCTGACATGCTTCATACACGCTTTTGTTTCTTCATATTCGCTATCTCCCTCATGAGCCAAGGAGCCCTGGCTTTGGTTCCCTTATCTTCCGGGTGATGCATGATTTAGAATTAGTGTCTGGGGATGGTACTAACACTCGGGTCTCTTGTGTGGATTACATAGAATTACATCGAATTTACAGCACAGAAACAGGCCATTTGGCCAAACTTGTCCATGCTGGCATTTATGCTCCACTTGCCTCCTCCCATCCTTCCTCATCTAACGATATCATAACTATCTATTCCCTTCTCCCTCGTGCTGATCGAGCTTCCCCTTAAATGCATCTATACTATTCACCTCAACCACTCCCAGTGGTAGCGAGTTCCACATTCTCCTCATTATCTGGGTAAAGGTTTTGTTCGAAATTTCCTATTTGATTTCTTGGTGACTATCTCATATTGATGGCTTCTAGTTTTGCTCGTCCCCACAAGCAGAAACACTCTTTCTGTATCCACTCTTTCAAAACCTTGCATCATTTTAAAAACCTCTAATAGGTCACCCCTCAGCCTTGTCTTTTCAAGAGAGAAGAGACTCATCCTGTTCATCCTTTCCTGATACGTATAAACTAATATTTCTGGTATCATCCTTGTAAATCTTTTTTGCACCCTTCCCAGTGCCTCCATATCCTTTTGATAATATGGTGACCAGAACTGCATGCTTTACTCCCAAGTGTGGTCTAACCGAGGTTCAGTACACGTTTAGCATAACTTTTTATTTATTTATTTAAAAATACAGCACTGAAACAGGCCCTTCGGCCCACCGAGTCTGTGCCGACCATCAACCACCCACTTATACTAATCCTACAATAATCCCATATTCCTACCACATCCCCACCTGTCCTTATATTCCCCTACCACCTACCTATACTAGGGGCAATTTATAATGGCCAATTTACCTATCAACCTGCAAGTCTTTGGTGGTGGGAGGAAACCGGAGTACCCGGCGAAAACCCACGCAGACACAGAGAACTTGCAAACTCCACACAGGCAGTACCCAGAATTGAACCCGGGTCGCTGGAGCTGTGAGGCTGCGGTGCTAACCACTGCGCCGCCCGTATTTCTCTACTTTTAATTTCTATCCTGCTAGAAATAAGCCCTATTGCTTAGTTTGTTTTTGTAATGGTTTATTGACCTGCCTCGCAATTTGTGATTCGTATGTTTATGCTCCCAGATTCCTTTGCTCCTTTACCCCATTTAGATTTGTTTTTTCTAAGTCATATGTGAACTTATTTTTCTTAACAAAATGTAATATGTGCTTCAGTGGCACATTAATAGAATAGAATCTTGCAGCTCAGGAGGAGGCCATACAGCCTGTTCATGCCTGTGCTGACTCTTTGAAAGAATCATGCAGTAAATACAGCACAGGAGGTCTGTTGGCCCATCGAGTCTATGCCAGCTCTGTGTAGAACAATCCAATCAGTCCCATTCCCCCGCTCTATCCCCTTAGTCCTGCAAGTTTATTTCCCTCAAGTGCCCATCCAATTTGATATTGAAATCATTCATTGTCTCCACTTCCACCACCCTCGTAGGCAGCAACTTCCAGATCATTGCCACTTGCTGCGTAAGAAAAAATTCTTCCTCATGTTCCTCCTGCATCTCTTGTCCAAACCCTTAAATCTGTGTCCCCTAGTCCTTGTACCATTAGCTAATGGGAACAGGTTTTTTTTTTTGTTTACCTTATCTAAACTTGTCATAATCTTGTACACCTCTGTCAGATCTCCCCTCAGTCATCTTTGCTGTCCAGTTAATCCCACTCTTGCCCTATCTCCATAGACGGCACAGGACGGCGCAGTGGTTAACACCGCAGCCTCACAGCTCCAGCGACCCGGGTTCAGTTCTGGGTACTGCGTGTGCGGAGTTTGCAAGTTCTCCCTGTGACCCTGTGGATTTCCGCCGGGTGCTCCAGTTTCCTCCCACAGCCAAAGACTTGCAGGTTGATGGGCAAATTAGCCATTGTAAATTGCCCCTAGTGTAGGTAGGTGGTAGGAGAATTGAGGGAAGGTGGGGATGTGGTAGGGAATATGGGATTAATGTAGGATTAGTAAAAATGGGTGTTTGATCGTCGGCACAGACTCGGTGGGCCGAAGGGCCTGTTTCAGTGCTGTATCTCTCTATGACCTGCAATTTTTTTTTCCTCTTTGGGTAACTTCCCAATTCTCTTTCTGAAGTTACTATTGAATCTGCTTCCCCCAGTTTTCAGGCAGCGCATTCCAGATCATAACCCACTGCGTTTAAAGAAAAAAGCAATACTCATCTCCTTCCCTGCCCCCCCTGTTTCTTTTTACCAATTGTCTTAAATCTGTGCCCTCTATTTATTGGCCCACCTGCTGGAACACTTTGGTGTTTGTAACCCTTGTCTTGGGTGCAGGTAGAATGCTATTTCTTTGGGAATCAATTTTGTGGCGGGCAGGAGGCATTAGGGGTAGAGGACTGGTGCATCCATCGTTTAGAGAATATATCCATCATTGCTGACCATTCTGAACCACTGGATTTCAACACTGCAAATTCATACTTTGAGTTGCAAGTTTGTAAAATGAGCATGTGTAACGACCGGTCTCCCAACTATGGAGCTGATGCATTGTGATCTTCTTTTCCAGGCAGTCTTCAGGAAGAGGGTAAAATGGCATTGGATCAACTCCTGAAATTCATGGTACATCCTGCCATTTCCAGTATCAACTTGACTGCCGCACTGGGCTCCTTGGCAACCATTGCTAAGCAACGTCCCATGTACATGTCTGAGGTCATTCAGGCATATGAGACCCTTCATGGTGAGGACATTTAAAGAAAGACTTACGATTATATTGTCCTTTCTTGACCTCAAGATATTCCAACAAGCTTTACAAACAATGAAATACTTCTGAAATTAAGCCACTGTTGTGATATAGGAAATGCAGCAATCAGTTTGCATAAAGCAAGCTCCCACAAATAGCAATGTGATGATGATCAGGTAATTTTTTTTTATGTGATGTTGACTGAGGGATAAATATTGGCCAGGACATCTGGGAGTATTCCCCTGCTCCTCTTCAAATAGTATCATGAGATCTTTTATGTCCATCTGTCAGAGCAGACAGAGCCTCGGTTTAATGTCTCGTTCAAAGGATGGCATCTCCGACAGTGCAGCACTCTGTCAGTGCTGCGCTGGCATGTCAGCCAAAGTTATAGGCTGCGACTTGAACCCAGAACCTTCTGATTTCTGAGGTGAGAGTGCTACACTCTAGGCAAAAGCTGACTCCATTCAAAATGCTCAACTTTCTTGTACTTGTTGGGGAAGCTTAGCAAGAAACCAGGCTTCAAACTTATTTTAGGCTCTCGTGGATTTTCTTTTGAAAGTCGACAAATTTGCCAAAGTGGGTTCCTTAATTTTGTTCGTGTCTGGAGTCAAGAGGCATGTTTTCCTATATTGGCACCAGCTTATGAATCTCTACTTAGGGATATTTGACTTTTTTTGCCTTTTGGCCACCTCCGATGTGTGCTGGCAGCCTCAGCATCAGCTCTATCTGATTCAAAGCTGGTGTTCACTGGGCTCCTGGATTCACATGCCTAGAATGTGCTCAAAAGATCTGCAGAATTTTCCAGGGAGTCTGTGAGGCATGGCCGGCCTTACAGGCAGGTGACATGGGTGAACGCCCAGGGCACCGTGGCCAGGGGAAAGCGAGTGAGCAGTGGCCTGAGCCGCGCTGTGCTCTACCCCATGCTCGCCCCTCCCCTCCCCGCCCCCACCCCGAGGAAAAGCTTAGTTTCTCATTAGCCTGCTTTTGATTTCAGCCAATCTTCCCCCAACACTGGCAAAGTCTCAGGTCAGCAGTGTGCGGAAGAACTTGAAGCTGCACTTGCTGAGCGTGCTAAAGCATCCATCCTCCTTCGAGTTCCACGCCCAGATCACCACGCTGCTGCTGGATCTCGGTACGCAGCAGCAGGAGATCGTCCGCAACATGCCCAACCTGAAGGACGCGAGGAAACGGCACCGAGAAGAGACTGACCAGGGCATGAAGAAAATCAAAATCGGTAAGGGGGCTGTTTGACACTGGAATACCTCAATGTGACGCACCTCCGCAGTAATGGTTTCATCCTGAAAGGTGGTGCATTTTATAATAGGCAGATTACTATTGTGGCATTGTCAGAGATCATGATTGACTTCCAGTTTAAAAATTCCAAAATCCCATCAGTATCTGCTTCCTTAAGCATTTTGAAGGTACATAGGAGCAGGAGTAGGCCATTCAGCCCATCGAACCTGCCCTGCCATTCAATACGATCATGGCTGATCATCCACTGCAATGCCTTTTTCCCACATTATCCTCATACCCCTTTGTATCATTGGTATTTAGAAATCTGTCAATCTCTGCTTTAAACATACTCAATGACTGAGCTTCCACAGCCCTCTGTGGTAGAGAATTCCAAAGATTCACAACCCTCTGAGTAAAGAAATTTCTCCTCATCTGTCCTAAGTAGCTTCCCCCTTATTTTGAAATTGTGTCCCCTGGTTCTAGACTCCACAACCAGGGGGAACATCTTAGCTGCAACTACCCTGTCTATCCCTTTAAGTATTTTGTAGGTTTCAATGAGATCACCCCTCATTCTTCGAAACTCCAGAGAATACAGGCCCAGTTTCCCCAGTCTCTCTTCATAGGTCAGTCTTGCCATCCCGGGAACAAGTTTGGTGAACCTTCATTACACTCCCTCAATGGCAATAATATCCTCTCTAAGATAAGGGGTCCGAAACTGCACACACTACTCCAGGTGCAGTTTAACCAAGCTTCTATACACCTGAAGCAAGACTTTGCTACTCCTGTACTCAAATCCTCTTGCAATGCAGGCCAGCATACCATTTGCTTTAATTGCTTGCTACACCTGCATGTTAGCTTTCAGTGACTTATTGACAAGGACACCCAGGTCCCCTTGTACATCTACACTTTCTAATCTCACCATTTTAAAAAATACTCTGCACATCTGTGCCTCCTAGCAAAGTGGATAACCTCACATTTTTCCACATTATATTCCATCTGTCACATTCTTGCCCACTCACTAAGTCTGTCCAAATCCCCTTGAAGCCGCTTTGCATCATCCTCACAACACACATTCCCACCTAATTTTGTGTCATCTGCGAACTTGGAAATACTACATTTGGTCCCCACATCCAAATCATTGATGTATATTGTGACCAGCTGAGGCCCAAGCACTGATCCCTGCAGTATTTCACTAGTCACAACCTGCCAATGCAAGAATGACCTGTTAATTCCTACTCTCTGCTTTCTGCCTGTTAACTAATCCTTAATCCATACCAGTATATTACCTCTGCTTTCAGTACTTCGTCCCTTTTCCTACTTATGTCATAGGTCCCAATGTGGACCACGACCTCAGGCTGTTCACCCTCCCGCAGAAGGATGTCCTGCAGCCACTCCATGATATCCTTGACCCTGGCACCAGGGAGGCACACAACATCTTGGAGTCGCGTTTACTGCCGCAGAAGCGCCTGTATAATACCCTGACTATCGAATCCCCTATTACTATTGCTCTTTCACTCTTCTTCCCTCCTGTGCAGCTGAGCCATCCGTGGTGCCACGGACTTTGCTCTGGTTGCACTCCCCTGAGGAGCCATCGCCCTCACCATTATCCAAAATGGAAAACTGATTTGCAAACAAGATAGACTCAGGGGACTCCTGCACTGCCTGCCTGGTTCTCTTAGACTGCCTGGCGATCACCCATTTCCTGTCTGTCTGCGTGCTCCTGATTTGCGGTGTGACCACCTCGCTAACCGTGCTATCCACGTAGTCCTCTACCTCGCAGATGCACGACAGTGACTCCAGCCTCTGCTCAAGTTCCGAAACCCAGAGCTCAAGCTTCTGCAGCCGGTGACACTTCCCGCAGATGTTTTCAAGTAGGACATGTGGTGCGTCCATGACTTCCCACATACCGCAGGATGTACATTCCACTTGGCCAAGCTGACCTGCCATACCGTAACTTTGAAAACTTTATTACAATGAAAAGTAGCATAACTTACCAGTGAGTCACCAATCAGCTTCTTCCCCTGCACCAAAGAGAGAGGCAGCTACTGGAGGCTGAAAAAAGGTGAAAGAAAGAAAGGAGCCCCTCCCTAACGCACCAAACTCCCATTTTACACACTCTGCACTCCAAGCAGCTCTTAATGCAGTCAAATTTATTTTATTTCTTAATATATAGTTCCCCTCCTTACCAAACTCCCTTCTTCACACTCTGTGCCCTCCAGCAGCACTCACAAGTTTTTTTTTTTGTCTTCTGCCATTTCTAACCCTTGAGATGAGCTCAATTATGATGTTTCTGGTTTACCCCCAGACTTTTAGTCAAACAGAGCCAAGACTCAGATTCAGGGTGAAAGAAGAAAGGAAGACTTGCATGTAAACAGCACCTTTCAGGATATCTCATTACTTTACAGCCAATGAAGTACTTTTTGAAGTGTCCCCACTGTTGTAATGCAGGAAACATGGCAACCAATTTGAGCACAGCAAACGGGAATGAGGTAATATTGGTAAATGTTGAGAGGGCTGATGGGGGTTTGGTTTAATATCCAAAAGATGACACCTTGAACAGTGCAGCACTCCCTCAGATCTGCACTGGAGTGCCAGTCTGGATTTTGTGCTCGGGTCTCTGGAGTGGGAATTGAACCTTTGTCTGAGGCGATAGTGCTACCTACGGAGCCACTGCTGAGGCTTTGATTGTTGCTTTTTGTGTGCAGATGTTTAAGTGCTGTAATAAAAGCAGAAAATGCTGGCAGTACTCAGCAGGTCTGGCCGCATCTGCGAAGAGAAAAACAGTCAACGTTTCGGGTCGATGGCCTTTCGTTAGAAATGTAATAGCTTTTGAGTAAGTGAAAAGGGGTGGGGGGAGAGAAAGAAGAACAAAGTGGAAGGTCTGTGATAGGGTGGAGGGCAGGAGAGATTAAATGACGAGGTTTCGTGTTACAAAGCCAAAGGGAGTGGTAATGGGACAAGTAAAGAAACAAAAGATGTATCTGGATGACGTATAGATGGCAGAATAGCAGCCATCCGAACGCAAAATAAAGGGATTAAGAAAAAAAGGGGGAACAAAAAAAAAAGAGAAAAATAAAGGGGGCAGAGGTTATGATCTAAAATTGTTGAACTCGATGTTGAGTCTGGAAGGCTGTAAAGTGCCCAGACGAAAGATGAGGTGCTGTTCCTTGAGCTTGCGTTGATCTTTGTTGGAACACTGTTGCTTGTCATTCTCATTCTCCACCTTGCTCCCATTCTGACCTTTCTGCCCTTGACCTGCTACAGTGTTCAATGAAGCTCAATGCAAGCATAAGGAACAGCATCTCATCTTTCAACATGGCACTTTACAGCTTTCTGGACTCAACATTGAGTTCAATTTTGGATCGTAACCTCTGCCCCTTTTTCCCTCCCCTTTTTTCTCTTTTTTTTGCAGGTTTCCCTCCACCTGTTGCTTTCTTAATCCCTTTACTTTATGTTCGGATGCTGCTACGCTGCCATCTACACCTCATCCAGACACATCATTTGTTTCTTTACTTGGCATTGTACAATGAAACCTTCTGTCATTTAATGGCTGGTGCCCTCCAGCCTGTCACAGACCTTCCCTTTGTTGTTCTTCCCCCTTTCACTTGCTCAAAGCCTATTACATTGCTAACCTTTGCCAGTTCTGATTAAAGGTCATTGACCTGAAACGTTAACTTTTCTTTTCTGTCCACAGATGCTGCCAGACCTGTTGAGTATTTCCCGCATTTTCTGTTTTTTGTTTCAGATTTCCAGCATCTGTAGTATTTTTTGGTTAAGTGCTGTGTCTATTGACTGATGTTTGTTTTCCTGACAGAGCCACTAGGGGAGGATGATGAAGACAAGGATCTCGAGCAAGCAGCTGCTTCTGCTCCTAAACCATCATCATCCCAGAGCACGCAGTCTGCCATTGATGTCACAGCCCAGTTTCTAATGCCACTGCTCTCGCCAGAGAACGTGGCAAATCTGGTGAGTTTTGGATTAACTAGGCCACCGTGACTGAAGCTGTGCTCGTCCGGGGTTGCTTGATCTCATGGAGCGTTACGTCAGCAAACCTACTGTCAAGGGCAAAACCTTCTTTGCTCCTTTCAGGAAAGTTTTGTTGAAAAGGATACCCTGTATTTATTGCTCTATGTTGCATGATTCATTTTCTGCAGCTCTGACCTTGGGTGCTGTTCAAATGTAGCACGTCTCTGATTTGAATGGGTCACAATTGCAGGATGGACACAGCTGAGGAAAGACATTCAACTCATTCTGGCTTATCGTAGATTTACTAAAATGATATCTGGACTTATAAAGAGAGATTGCGTAAATTAGGTTGTATACCTTGTAAATTAGGAGATTAAGGTGTGAAATGATCAAAATTTCTATGCTATTAAAGGGAATTGTCAACTTCCTGGGGGTTACCATTGACCAGAAACTGAACTGGAGTAGCTAAAGTGCTGCTCGGGTATAAAATTGAAACCCGGGCCCGGCCCGACCATATCCAACCTGAACCTGACCCGGGCCCGAGTCCTTGAATTTTTTCCTGCGCCCGACCCCACCCGACTACCATAATAACGTTAATGATATCAAACAGGATATTGTGCTGTACCTTGTCAAAATGTTGTGATTCTGTTCATCCGTTCCGGCAGCAGGCTATTCCTGCAGAATCATGCAGATGGAGTTGGGAATCTGAGCTTGATCTTGTCACCAGGAACCAAAGGCACGCCAACCACCCCCGGCCCACCCCCGCACCCCAAACTTTCACAGACGAGCATCCATAGTGCACTGTAGTGTAGAATCACTTTTGGATGCATTGAAGCTACAGCATGAGTGCGATGATGTCATAGAGACGCTCACTTCAGAGTGTGGAGTCCAGACTGCAGGTTTCCTGCCTTGACCTGAATGTTCAATTGAATATTACTTCCTGGAGCAAGGCAGCAGTGTCCACTTCCAGCTCGACCCCACCTGAGCCCGAATGCTGGACCCGTAGAGAGACCCGACCCGAGCCCGACACGTGTCGGGTCTAGTTGGGTTCGGGCAGCCACGCTTTAGGAGTAGCCATATAAATACCCTGGCTACAAGAACAAGTCAGAGGCTAGAAATCCTGCGGCAAGTAACTCACCTCCTGACTCCCCAAAGCCTGTCCACCATCTAAAAGGCACAAGTCAGGAGTGTGATGGAATACTCTCCACTTGCCTGGATGGGTGCAGCTCCAACAACATTCAAGAAACTCGACACCATCCAGGACAAAGCAGCCCGCTTGATTGGCACCCCATCCACAAACATTCATTCCCTCCACCACCGACGCACAGTGGCAGCAGTGTGTACCATCTACAAGATGCACTGCAGCAATGCACCAAGGGTCCTTCGACAGCACCTTCCAAACTGTGGCCTCTACCACCTCGAAGGACAAGGGCAGCAAGTGCATGGCAACAGCACCACCTGCAAGTTCCCATCCAAGTCTCACACCATCCTGACTTGGGAACTATATCGCTCTTCTTCACTGTCGCTGGGTCAAAATCCTGGAGCTCCCTTCCTAACAGCACTGTGGATGTACATACATCACCTGGACTGCAGCGGTTCAAGAAAGCAGCTCACCACCATCTTCTCCAGGGCAATTGGGGATGGGTAATAAATGCTGGCCTAGCCAGCGTCGCCCACAGCCCATGAATGAATTTTTAAAAAAAGATAGAACTTTTTCCACTGTTTGGGGAGTCGAGGACTCGGGGACTTAGTCTAAAAATTAGAGCCAAACCTTTCAGGAGTGAAGATGAGAAACATGTCAACACACAAAAGGGTGGTAATATTTTGGAACTCTCTTCTACAAGCGACAGTTGATGCTAGATCAGTTGTTAATTTTATATCTGAGATTGATATATTTTTGTTCACCAAACGCATTGCGATATGGGACAAAAGTGGGTCTATGGAGTTAGGTCACAGATCAGCCATGATCTGATTTAATGGCGGAACAGACTTGAAGGGCTACATGGCCTCCTCCCGTTCCTATGTTCCTAAGACCTCTCACCAATACAGCCTTCAACCCATGTATTTGCTAAAGAGAAGGATATTGGGGACGAGCAAGGTCCTGAATTGGTTAAAAGCAAGATGAGCGATTCCTTAATAAATAAAAGGAAAGTATTAAGAGAAGTTATTTAATTTGAAGCACAAACTGCCAGGACCTGACAGGTTACACATAAGGATCCTAAGGGAATTGGGGGAAGAAATAGCGGAGGCCCTAGGAAATATATTTTGGGGCTCTATTTAGAGTGGCTGTGGAGGAGCGCAGAGTGGCCAATGTAATATCTGTTTTCAAAACGGGAGACAGCTAACCCAGTTATTTAGAGGCCAATTAGTTTAACATCTATGGGAGGATGCATTTTGGAATCTTTAATTAATGTGGAAATTGCTAAATATTTAAATGGCGAAAAAATAATTCTGTGCAGCTAGTACAGAACTTGTTTCGGAGTCAAGACTCTGGGTAAAAGCAAACTGTGATCGAGTAACTGGGAGGGAAAAATGAATCGCAGGGTGAGAATACCTCCGCTAAACCCCCTGACACAGGGCTGTGTATTTCCCATGTCATAGGTGAGTGAGTGAGCCTGGTAAAAGGCACTGGATTTAAACATTAAGAACATCATGGTGGCTGACACCCTGCCATTACCCATCCACTGTGCTAATGTTCCATCTTATGGCTAAAGAGGAAACTCAGAGACTCGGGAGGAAAGCCGCTGGAGACATTACTGGAGACTGAACCAGTGAGAGCCACCCCAGTGCTCAATACTGGGAAATGGCCCCGCTACCCTGAAAGACAGAAAAGAAGAAAGGCAGACTTGGATTTATATAGCGCCTTTCATGCCCACCAGATATATCAAAGCACTTTGCAGCCAATTAAGTACTTTTTTGAAGTGTACTCACTGTTGTAATGCAGGAAGTGTGGCAGCTGGTATGCGCAAAGCAAGCTCCAACAAACAGCAATGTGTTTAATGACCAAATAATCTGTTTTAGTGATGTTGATTGAGGCATAAATATTGGCCAGGACACCGGTGAGAACTTCCCTGCTCCTCTTCAAACTAGTGCCCTGGAATCTTTTATATCCACCCGAGCAGGCAGGTGGGGCCTCAGTTTAATGTCTCATCCAAAAGACGGCACCTCGGACAGTGCAGCACTCCCTCAGTACTGCGCTGGAGTGTTGACCTTGATTTTTGTGCTCAAGCTCTTGAGTGGGACCTGAACACGGAACCTTGTGACTCAGGCAAGAGTGCTACCAACTGAGTCACAGCTAACACTGCGTAAACTCCAGTGGCACACTTGGACATGTTTGGTGGGGGGGTTCTGTCAACGTGCGTATAAACTCTTTGCAGTTAGGTTAACAGAGTCTGCCTGTCAAGGATCAAGTTTGGAATCCAGATTCAGATCCTGTATTTGTTTCTTGACACTGATTTATTGGAACTATTGATCTCTCATTGCACTGTCCCAGCTCTGAATCATTGTACTGGTGTCTTTAATTGTCACAGTTCCTGGAAGTTCAATTTCTTGCTTCAGCCACTCTCCGCATGTTTCCTTTCTTTGTATGGAGCTTTCCTGAGTATGTCATTGCTTTTAATATTTCTAAGGGGTCATTGGGTTTAGAGGCTCTTCATCTGCTTTTCTTTATATTCAGAAGATTGAACAATTGTGCGAAAGAGATTTTCATCACTCTCTGCCTGTAATTCCCGATGTTCTGTTGCAAGCATTTTGCAGTAGAGACAGAAAGTATCAGGTGTGACATTGAGAAACATAATATAAACAATGAACCTGAGCGGCAGTTTAATCTGCTCCTTGTCCACCAGACCCAATCGTATCAGCTGCTATCTAAAGGGGAATTGTCTGCAGATTGGTTCTGTACCTCTGTGTTGTTCAGGCTGAGGAACACTTGGGGCCTCTGTTACCGTGAGTAAACCAGAGATTGAAACTTGGTTCAATGTGAAATCTTGATAGCTGCAGTCCCCAGGAGAGTCACTGGGTGGCAGCATCACTGATATAAAGTTCCAGCTTCACTTTGTAGCAGCCTTTTTTTTTTACCAGACACCTTGAAACCTTCTGGCATGCCTCTGTTTGGGAACACCCGTTTTTCTCCACTCACCAACACAAAGAACCAACACAGTTCCCAATCGCAATTTTGCGTTCAGAGTCCTTTTTTTGCCTGAAAACTCCCTCATAACTTAATTGTGGATCTGGTGAATTGAGTGGAGTGAATCCTCCTACTGCATATCTAGTCCTTCAGATTTCCACATCTTGTCTGAATTGTTGCTTACGACCAGCAACAAGTTTCACATTAAGTCAAAAATAATAAATATATATATTTAATTATATAACTAATTTTATACAGAAAATAATACTTGCATTGTGTTATAAGGGGGTTCATGGCATTTTTATAACACAAGATGGGGGACTCTGAAGCAAATGAAGCTGGATATAGTGTACATGGATTTTCCGAAATCCTGTTGCATTACACTGCACAAGAAACTATGGAATTAGGGGGAGGCTGTCTGACTGACTGGATCAGAAGGGATGAAACAGAGTAGGATTAAGGGGAGTTTCTGAGTGTTTGGAAGCAGTTCGTGGTGTTCTACGGGGTTCTAGAGTGAGACTGCCTCTATTTACTGTGTATTTCAGTGATTTGGATGCAGGGATAGAAACGCTTGTCTCCAAGTTTGTAGATCATATTAAAATAAGAGTAATAATTCTTAAGGACCAAAGGAGCTTGCATGGGGATGTTGATAAAACTGTTAGAATGATTTTTTTTTTGAAAGTACAGATGGAGTGCAGTCGTTAAGAACATTTTGGTTTAAAGAAAGCATTGTACTATAAGGTGGATGACGAGGATTTTGGGGGTTTGGGTTCGCAACATATTAAAAGCAGCACCTCGAGCAGATAAGACCATTAAAAAGGAACGGAACACTGGGTCTTATGGCAAGAGGTATAGAGTATGAAAGTTGCGATGTAAGTTGAGTCACTTTAAATCTCGTAAGGCCTCAGTTTGCAGTTTTGGGCTCCTTGATACAGGAAGGATGTTGAGACAGTGGAAGACAGTATAGCACAGATTCGCTAGGGTGCTGCCCAGCATGAAGATAAACAAATACAAATAGTCTGATAGAATTGGGGCTTCTTTTCATTAAAACAGATAAAATGAATAATGATTTAACGGAGATATTTAAAAGTAAGAAGGAATGGCACAGAGTAGGTAGAGACAGATAGTTCCATGAGGGGGTTTTATATATATATATATATATATATATATATAAGATTAAATGCAAGAAATTTAGGACAAACACCTGGAGAAATCATTTTACACAAATGGTGTGAAGCTGTGAAATTTACTGCAGGAGTTAATGATTGAAGCAGAGGCCATTTCAATATTTAAGAATAGGGATGTTTTTTCCTATGTTAAAAAGATTGTATAAATCCAGGTTGTTGAAAGGGATTTGGGAATGGAGTGAGAACATTGGATTGGAAATACTGCTTGCGTGGAGGAGAACACCAGCACAGACTGGTTGGTTTGAATGGCCTGTTTCTGTTGTAATTTCTATGCAAAATTCTTAAAGGGCTGCAGGTTTTCATTCGTATTGATGGCTGTGTACAGCGTCAGACCCTGCGATGAGCTACCTTCTGTGTCTTTCAGGTTCTGATCAGCATGGTGTACCTCCCAGATGTGATGCCAGCTTCCTTCCAGGCTATCTACACACCGGTGGAGTCGGCAGGGACAGATGCTCAAATTAAACACTTAGCCCGACTCATGGCCACACAGATGACATCAGCTGGTCTCGGACCAGGTAATGTGGAAAAGCCGGGGTCCATCGGATAGATCGGCCATGAGTGCTCATTGGTGCTAATCCACATGAGGGTTTTACCCCCATCTGAAGTTTTCCTATTCCCACTTTAGTTGGTTAATGTTGCAGCTTGGCGTTGACATCGCCATGTGCATTTGATTGATTGGAATCTGTGGTATGTGTCCATATACCAGGTGAAAGCTCTGCTCTGAAACTGGGGAAGTCCTTTCATAGTCCTTTCTCCCAATAATCCTGCCCGCTAATAGCTCTTTATCATTTAAGTGACCGCATGAAACCTGTTTTCGGTAGGCAGACCATCACTGAGAGGGTAGTGTACATCATTAATATAGATTCGGGCAAGTGGCTGATTTCTGGGTTCCAGTCGAGATCCTGTTCTTTTGTCAACCCCTGGAGCAGCACCACTGTGCACTGTCATTGAGACAAGCATGGAACATAGAGAAGTGGCAATTTTCTTTTGTTCTATACCCCTGAGTTTTCTTCTCAAAGGCTCCATTCTAATCTGGCTGCTTTTTGAGCGATCAGTTGTTTGAGTTCTGTTACGACCGAGGCAGGAGGAGTGCACTGTTTTTCTAGTTCCACTTCTCCACAGGTCACAAAATATATTTAAATCTTTCCCCAGTTACCGATATGGTCAATCATAGACTTTATTTTTATCCCAGAATAAAATCCACCAACCAGGTTTCTTTAATAAACAACAAAATTATCAGTTTATTATAAAATAAGTCGTAACCAGTAACCAAGCAAAGCATTGACACACAGATTGAAATATGAAAGTTCCCTTTTTAAATTAGCCCCTCACATGCACACACACTCACACACATACATACATACATACACACCAGTTAACTGAAAAAATTGAGATTTACTTTTTGGAGCTCTATTACAAAAAAAAAGACGAAAAAGAAAATTTTAGACAAATGCTTGCTAATTCTTGAAGAAAAGAGAGAAGATATGGAAAGATGTCAGCTGTGCTTTGTTTTGGTTTGGCATCCCAAGTATGTGTAGACGGCTGTCACTGGGATCTTCCTGGAATAGTTCATTTCTTTTCAGGCGATGTTGAAGATCAGTTTGGGTAGGCTTTCCAGGAGAAATGCGGCAACAGGGGTTTCAGTCTATTTCTTATGCTTGCTTCTCAGGGTTTCTTAAAGAGATGGAAAAACTGGCAGGCTTTTCAAAGAGCTGGAAAAGGCTGAGTTGAAGGGTCTGTTCTTGGCAGATTGATTCTTCAACTGCTTTTCAAACCACTGTCTATACTCCAACTGCCTGTCCAAAGCAAAACCAAATATCTTGGGCTCAAGCCTTCTGACCCCTATAAATCTTGACCTGTCACTTCTCTATAAACATCTCCCCACCCCCACCCCCCAAAAAAAAGCCCCCTGCAGGGTATTTATCTGAAAACAGGTGCCTTTCAGTAACTATTGTTTACAAGCCAAGTCCAAAAGACCTTCTAATGCCCTCTTTTTTCCCTCTTTTTAAAAAAAAAAACACAGTTCCAGCATCCATGGAATTGTTTTTTTCAGTTTTAGAACACACATCCTCATAATTTAACAAAAAAGGAGCAGTGCAAGTACAGATTCCAGAACCACCTGTATTTAACTTCTGTTGCTCCAGTAATGTGTTTCTATGGCTTGCCAAGTGCCTAGCTGTGCACAGTCAAGTGGTGAGGTGCTGCTGTTCTTGCAATAGATAATACAGGAATGTGGACTGATCAGAGCATAGGGAACACAAACGTTGAAGTGTCACTCTAGCCCAGACCATTACTTTAAATCATTTTGATTTTGGTTGAGACACTTATTTGTCGAAATTGGGGTAAAGATAAAAATTCGGGGATGTTTGCTGCGAAGGTCGTCAAGTGGGATGAAAAGAAAGGCTTGCATTTATGCAGCACCTTTCGTGACCTCAGGATGTTTCAAAACACTTTACTGCCAATGAAATGCTTTCTCGAAGTTTGGTTAGTGTTGCAATGCAGAAAGTGTGCTGTACTTGAGTGTCAGCCTGGATTTTGTGCTCGAGTCTCAGGTTGGGGGTGCAAACTGCCAGACTTTTGTGGCAGTGCTGGTTGGATTAATCTGGAGGGTAAATGGCAGCCGTTTGGGTGCATTTGGGTTTGAGGGGTGGCAATTCTCACTGTACGCTTGTGTTTCCCTCAGGAGTCGATCAACTAAAGCTCCAGACAGATGATGACCTGAAACAGGGAAAAGATGTTAAAAGTGAAGGGCTGGTTATCAAGAGACGCCACTCCACATTGCGACATGGCCAAGCTATCTCTGTTGTTGGAGCACCAGCTCCTTTTGCACCACCCACAAAGGAAGAGGAGATACAAGCAAAGCGCCGGCCAGAACCCATTATGCCATCAAATCAGTCACGGTGAGTGGTCAGTTCACTTTTGGGAAGTAGACACTCATTTGGGTGTGTTGTACAGGAACCTGGCTATGAATTGGTTGCACTGTTGGGATGTGTTCACATGCAGGCTCAACAACAACTTGCATTTATATAGCACCTTTTAACGTAGTAAAATGTCCCAAGGTGCTTCATAGTGTTATCACACAGTTTGACACTCTACTTATAGACAAAGTAGACACGTCTAAAAGCTTGATCAAAAGTAGGTTTTAAGGAGCCACTTGGAGGACAGAGAGGTTTCATGAGGGAACGTCAGAGCTTGGAGCCCAGGCACCTAAAAGCAAGGCCATCAAAGACATGGGAAATTGGGGATGTGCAAGAGGCCAGCACTAGAGGAATGCAGATAGCTGAGGGTTGTAGAACTGGAGAAGGTTACAGGGATAGGGTGGGACGGGGCCATGGAGGGCTCCTGTGCATTGGTTACACGATCAGGGTGCGTTCCACTATCGAAGTGCATTCAACTACCAGCCTCCCATATATTGGTTGCATTCAGGGCATGTTCTTTCTCCAGTTAAGAGTCATGAGGCATTGAGGCCATTTGCTGTCCTGGCAGAGATCAGCTAACTCAACACCGTCCTGAGATTGACGGTAATGTTGTTCCTAACCTGCAGAGTTCTAACTGGCATGCCACCTGATGTTTTACCAGTACCTGGTACATGGGCAGATTGGGACTTTTCCATCAGCTGATTGGTTGTATGCTGTTTACAGGCCAATAGGACAGAGTGGACGGAAGAAGGTTTTCCGACTAGGCGATGTCGTCCAGCAGCTGCCTGCGGATAAGATAGACAAGCTGAAGCTTGGAGCCGTGCAGCGCATCCTCAATGCAGAGAAAGCGGTGGCGCGAGGCGGAGCTGGACCGGTACTGTGTCTTTCTTTTAGCTGGCTGTGGTCTCAGCCCCTCTCTGCTTCTGTGTGGGGACTAAGAAATTAAATCTGGAATTGAAAGTTAGTCTCAGTAATGGTACCATGAAACGTATCATCAATTGACATAAAAAAATCCATCTGGTTCGCTAATGTCCTTTAGGGAAGGAAATCAGCCATCCTTACCTGGTCTGGCCTACATGTGACTGCAGACCCACAGTAGTTGACACTTAACTGCTGTCTGAAATGGCCTAGTAAGCCACTCCGTTCAAGGGCAATTAAGGTTGGGCAACAAATGCTAGCCTTGCCAACGATGCCCACATCCCATGAAAGAATTTTTTAAAATGGGAGCATAAGTAGACCATACAGCGTCTTGAGCCTTCTGCACCAATCAGTAAAATCATGGCTGAATTTCTACTTCAATTCCACTTTCCCGCCCTATCCCCTTATTTCTTGATTCTCACAGTGCCCAAAATTCTATCAACCTCAGTTATGAATGTATTCGACTGAGCAGCTCTACCCTCTGGGATAGAGAATTTCAAAGATTCACAAGCTCCTGAGTGGAGAAAAGTCTTCTCGTCTCAGTGCAAAATGGTCGACCCCTTATCCTGAGAGGGTGTCCTAGTTCTAGATTTTCTGGTACGGGAAACAGCCGCTCAGTATTCACCCTGTCAAGTCCTCTTAAGGATTGAAATTTTATACATTTCAATGAGATCACCTCTCATTCTTCTAAGCTCCAGGCAATATAGACCCATTCTACCCAATCTCTCCTCATAAGGCAGCCCTGTCATCCCAGGAATCAATCTAGTGAACCTTGGTTGTTCTTATATCCTTCCTTGGGTAGGGAGACCAAAACTGTGCACAGTACTCTAGATGTGGTCTTTCACTCAGCAAGATTATATAATTGCTGCAAGACTTCTTCGTCTTGTACTCCAACCTGCTTTCAATAAAAGCTACAATAATATTTGCCTTCCTAAGTGCTTGCTGTACCTGTAACCTCTGTGCCCTTCGTGCTACGGCTGTGCAATCCTATCTAATCCAAGTGTTTTCTTATAACTGGGCAATTAAACATACTGGAGTGCAAAGATGTGTAGGGTTGGAGTCACAGGGTATAAGTCTGCAGAGGTTATGCCTGGACAGAGCTCACTTGTATACTGTGCTCACCAGTTCCCAAGACTAAAAGCAGCAAGACTTGTTCTGAGCTTAAGCTACGTGAAAAGCTTCGACTGACCACATAATATTGAATGGTATGGGATAGTAAAAACAGATGGGAAAATTAGTACTTGAGCTGAATAGCATAGATGCATTTAAAGGGAAGCTAGTTATGTACATGAGGAGAGAAAGGCATGGAAGGAGATACTGATAGGGTGGGAACAGCCTAATGTGGAGCATAAACACTAGTATGGACCTGTTGGACTGAATGGCCTGATTGTGTGCTGTAAAGTCTGTAACAAAATTAGGGATGGAGAATTTAACCTAGTTAAAATAGATATTGAGAAGAATATCTTTATGGAGAGAAAGAGCAAGAAATGCTTGTGCTGATCATCTAGGCAGGGTAATAGAGGCAAAAATAGTTGAAAAAAGTTTAAAATACTGGATCTAATAATGGCAGATGTGTTAATGTGTCAGAAGTGGTTTGAGGTCAGTGCTTGAAATGGCCTTTTAAGTCTTGAACCTTCTACACTACAGAGGCTGACATTGTGAACATGGTTTGGAATACTCTGTCCATCTCCAGCTAAACTGTGAGTGACTACCTGCTTGGTTATCCTGTAACTGTTGAGGAGGATGCAGTGGAGCTGTGACTGATCAGAGCAGCAAATTCCCTGCTGTGAGGGAGCTAAGCGGTTTAATAGATGTGCTTACTGGAGGCGTTGGAAGAGACTGGAGTCAGGACCCTGTTAGCTAGATGGCTGTCCTTATTGGACATGGTTGGTAGCTTACAACATTGGGAGTGATGGGCAGCAGCAATAGTTTCATTAGAAGTATTCAGTTAGTTCACCATTGAATTCCCTTCCCCTGACCAGATACGCTGCTTTATCGTGCAGTTTGTTGACTAATTTTTTTTTATCCAGATTCGTGTCAAGATTCTGGCGCGCCTTGTGACACAATTTGACGGGAAAATGAAAGGCAAGATGATGGCTTTCATCCTGGAGGATATCCGAAGCCGTGTCGACCTTGCGTTTGCGTGGCTGTACCAGGAGTACAACATGTACCTCAGCCAGTGGCCCAATGGCACGCTGGAGAATTACGACGAGTGTCTGACTAGCCTACTGTCGGGGCTGCAGGAGAAACCAGACCAGAAGGATGGGTCAGTAACTGCAGTGACCAACGGAAATTGGGGATGGGGCCTGGGACCTTTTGCGGCGTGTGTGGCTCAGTCACTACACCAGACCATTGGGTAACTTCATTTTAAATGGATGACTGAAGGAATCTGCCCGTTGCCCAGATCAGTGCCGAGGAATGCTGGCCCGAGTAGTGGCTGTTGGTTCACTCTGAAGTAAACTTTAGAAAAATGGATGATTTTGATGGTTAGGAAGTTAGGATTTAATTTATTTTCCTTCAGCTATGTGACTGCAGCTTTGTGAGAGGAGAGTGGTTTGTGTTGTCCTGGCCAGCCTCCCAACCTCAGCTCATCTAAAACTCTGCCTATATCCTAACTTGTGCCAGCCATCGCCCCTGTGCTTGTTGACCTACATTGGTTCCCGGTCCACCACCTCCTTAATTTAAAAAAAAAATTCTCAACCTGGCGTTCAAATCCCTCCATGGCGCCTCTCCCTCTGAGCTGTAGTCTTCTGCAGCCCTATGATCCTCTGAGATCTCTGCATTCTTTCAATTCTCTGGCCTCCTGTGCATCCCTGATTTTAATTGCTCCACCTTTGGTGACTGTGCCTTCAGGGGCCTAAGTCTTAAACTCTTGAACTCCCTTCCTAAACCCCTCTGCTTGCCTTCCTATCTTTTCTCCTTTAAGACGCTGCTTAAAGCCTATTTTTTGATCAAGCTTTTGGTCATCTGCCCCAATATCTCCTTATGTGGCTCTGAAAATGCTCCTGTGAAGTGCCTTAAAGGTGCTATGTAAATACAAGTTGTTGCTTTTATCCACAATTCACACCAGTACGAGCTTATGCCATCAGCGCAACAGCGGATCCTTTGAAAGTAGCACGGATGAAGTAAGGGTTTGTGCTTCCCAGTCCATGCAAGTTGGAACATTTTTTTTGTAATCTGTTATAAATGATATTTTTGCTGACTGTACATCTTCCTTTATTAGGCTGTTTACCAAGCTGGTCCTGGAAGCTCCATCTATTACTGACAGTGCGTTAGAGGTGATCCGCAAGTACTGTGAGGATGAGGTAAGCATCAGGATATTGCCATGGATCTGTTCCGGTGCTATTTATAACGTTGTTTATCCTGTTCACACGTGGAAAGCGCTGACATTGGTCTCCTCTTGTCTTTCCTGCAGACTCGGATCTACCTGGGAATGTCAACACTCAGGGATCTGATTTTCAAGCGGCCCTCAAAACAGCTGCAGTACCTTCACGTGCTGCTTGACTTGAGCTCTCATGAGAAGGATAAGGTAAAGACATAAGATGCAGTTATCTCCCTGGAATTCCCACTTCTCACTTCCAAACCTTACCTCCAGGCCAGTTATCCCTCATTCTCTCTTTTCTTTCCCAGTTTTCTTCCATGATCTCTCCTTCTTCTCGCCTTGAGGCTGTGCCTCATGTTGGGGGGCAGTTCCATGGTCTCCCTCCCCCAGATTTGGTAGCTACCAGTAGGAAGACAGTGGAGCACAAACTGTGGCTGATTTTCCTCTTCCCAACCCAAGGCTGCTGAGGCCAGTTGTTGGCCCCTTAGCTACTGCGGCATCCAAGATCGGCTAATGCAGCACGGATGGGCGATAGAACCTGGGACCTTCCTGATCTGTATGCCTCAGTATCACAGCTGTGGCTCGCTCTTGCCTGTGAGTCAACTCCCACTCCAGAGTCTTGAGGACAAAAATTTAGGTTGACACTAAAGTGCAATACTGGGGGAGTGCTGCATTGTTGGACGTGCTGTCTTTCAGTTAAACCAAGGCCCTGGCTCCCCTCTAGAATGGAAGCAAAAAATAACATGGTACTATGTTGAAGAAGAGCAGGGTCATTCCCCATACTCCTTCCCCATTCCCCCTCCCCACTCCTTCCCATCTCAATGTTCTGGCCAATATTCATCTCCCAACCTACAGCAAAAAGACTATCTTGTTATCACATTGCTGCTTGCGGGATCGTGCTGTGCACACTTTGCCACATTGCAACAGTGACTGCACTTTGCAAATACCTCTTTGGCTGTAAAACACTTTGGCACATCCCGAGGTCATGAAAGGTGCTATATAGATGTAGTCTCCTATTTACTTCTTACTAACCCAGGGAGGCGGCCAGATGTAGTCATGACTGCTGTGTCATCTCAGATCAGCTAAAATGGCACCTGGGACCTTCCTGATCTGTAGGACTCGATACGACAGTGGATGGACCATTTACCCATTGGGCCATTGGGAGCTACCTGCATGCAAGCTGTGGGCATCTAAAATGGGCACCCTACCACCTCCCTCCAAGATATTAATTGTTTTTTTTTATCTCTAGGTCCGCTCCCAGGCACTGATGTTCGTTAAAAGAATGTATGAAAAAGAGCAGCTGCGTGAGTACATTGAGAAGTTTGCCCTGAATTACTTACAGCTGCTTGTTCATCCCAACCCACCCTCCATCCTCTTTGGGGCTGACAAAGACACAGGTGAGAGCTCGCTGCACAGCCGTGCACCCTTCGGACTGTAGGATAGGTGGATGGGGATGTCTGGGGTGGTGTGTCAGTTTTCTGGTTGGGGTTTTGCTGAGCTGTCTGGTTGGGGTATGAGTCAGGTGTCTGGTTGTGAATTGGCTGTCTGGGCACAGGCTTCTCTGGGGTGTGTTAGTGAGCTGGATTGGGTTTGAGTCAGCTATATTGTCTGGGGGGGTAGTGGTGGTGGGTTTGGTTATCATGAGTGATGTTTGTTCCACTATCTGGGTGGGGGTGTAGGTCAGCAGGCTGAGTGAGAGTGTCTGGATAGTGTGTGTGGATCAGATGTCTGGGTTGGAGGGGTGTCTGGATGGGGTGTGGATTAGCTGCACTTCTCTGTTGAATTTCTTTTTAAATCCTTTGACTGACAGAGGTGGCAGCCCCTTGGACGGAAGAGACGGTAAAACAGTGTCTGTACCTGTACCTCGCTCTGCTTCCTCAGAATCACAAACTCATCCACGAGCTCGCTGCTGTCTACACCGAGGCCATCGCTGATATTAAGCGCACAGTGCTGCGTGTCATTGAGCAGCCAGTAAGTATGAACCCACTTGTACCTAGGGACCTCATGAGGTGTCAGCTGTGGCTCAGTGGGTAGCACTCTTGCCTTGGAGTCAGAAGATTGCAGGTTCATTTCCTCTCTGGTGACTTGAACTTATAATCTCAACTGACATTCCCAGTGCAGTTCTGAGGGGGTGCTGCACTGTTGGAGGTGCCGTCTTTCAGAAGAGACATTAAACTGAGGCCCTGGGTTCCCCTCAGGTGGATGTACAGACCCCGTGGCACGAAGAGCAGGGGAGTTCTCCAGTGCTCTGGCCAATATTTATCCCTCGACAAACATAATTAAAACTGATTAATTGGTCATTATCACATTGCTGTTGCTGCGTACAAATTGGCTGACACCTTTCTTATGTTACGCCATTCCTTCAGTGCTGCTCTGGGAGTGTCATCCTAGATTGTGGACTTGAACCCACAACACAGTCGTTGGCTGTGAATGGCATTGGGGCGTCCAAAGATCGTGAAAAGTGTGATCTTCCAAACCCACGATCTCTACCAACTAGAAGGACGAGCAGCAAATGCATGGGAACACCATCAGTTCCCTCCAAGTCACACACCATCCTGACTTGTAACTATATCACCGTTCCTTCACTGTCGCTGGGTCAAAATCCTGGAACTCCCTTCCTAACAGCACTGTGGGTGTACCTACCTCACATGGACTATAGCGGTTCAAGAAGGCAACTCACCACCTTCTCGAGCAATTAGGGATGGGCAATAAGTGCTGGCCTAGCCAGCGACGCCCACATCCCATGAATGAATTTTTAAAAAAATCCTTTTTACATAGTAGACCGTTGAATGGCTGGCCCAAAGGCTGGTGCCCTTCAGCTGAGGGTCCTTTCCTGGGTCTCTTAATCTCTGCCTGTTGGCCCTGGCTCGTGATTCCTGGGATTGGTTTGCTTGGCAGCCTTAACAGTCATTGGTGCAGCTGATAATGTGACGTAGAAAGAAAAGGACATGTGAAAAGCATGTGCCCATGTGATGTGAGTTTGCGTTGTAACGTGTTTTGTGTTGCTTCAGATCCGAGGGATGGGGATGAACTCGCCTGAGCTTCTCCTGCTGGTGGAAAACTGTCCAAAAGGAGCAGAAACCCTCGTGACTCGTTGTTTACACATCTTAACAGACAAAGGTAAACTTTGGAGTCCTGTGCATGTTACTGCCTGTGTCGGTTTGACTTCTTTGTCCAGAGGAAGCAGCTTTCTCTTTCTAGGGTTTTAGTGTGCAGTGATAGATGTGTGAAATACTCACTCTTAGCCTGTCTCTGCAGATAGCATTTTGAGCTGTAGAACACTGGGATGAAGTACTTGGGGATCTGTCCCAAAGTGAGGGCTAGCAATTCAAAGAGGATAAAAAGCATCACATAATTATATTGCACATTAATGCTTATGAGTTGCTGCATTCCTCAGTGGTAACTGAGCCCCGTGATGATGTATTTGCATAATGCAGGATATGTTTTTGCTTCACACTGTCGAGCTGTTTGTGATTCCATTCGTCTTCATGAGTATCACTGCCCCTCATTGGTGGTGGGCAAGTCACTAATGGTTACTACTCTGAAATACTTTGGTTGCATTTACTGGTGTCCTGGGGCAGTGTCTCACGTGTTACGTCTTGATAGTTCAAAAGAAGGTTGGTCTTGCACAGGTAGTGCTAATTGAGTGCACTATGATGGGCTCTAATGCAGTACACGTTCTGTCAGCTCTCTCCTGAGGAATAAGCCTCCTGTCTAACTTGCAGCAAAATGTGCCTGGTCATGCCATTGAATTTGCATGCAGGAATATAGGAACAGGAATAGGCCATTTAGCCCTCAAGCCTATTCTGCCATTCAGTGAGATCATGGCTGATCTGTGACATAACTCCAGATACCCACCTTTGCCCAATTTCCCTAAATTCCTTAGGTTAACAATCTTGCCAATTTCAGGTTTATAACCATCAATTGATCTAGTGTCAACAACCATTTGCAGAATGAAGTTCCAAACATCTACCACCCTTTGCATGGAGAAGTGTTTTCTAACTTCTCTCCTGAAAGGCCTGACTCTAACTTTTACGCTATGCCCCCTAATCCTAGGCTGTCTATACCGTCACCCGTTAAACCCTCTAAATTCCAGGGTCAACCATGTTGTGTGGGTCTGGAATTACATATAGACCAGACCAGGCAGGGAGGTAAGTTTCCTCTCTGAAGGACATTACTGAATCATTTGGGTTTTCATGACAATCTTGCAGCTTTCATGATGATTTTGAATTCAGTTTCACAACTTGCCCTGATGGAATTTTGAAGCCTTACCTTCTGGACCACAAGTCCAACACCATCACCACTGGTCCTCCAACAACACCACCACCAGACCAACATACCCGAGTGTGCCACAGATTCTGATTAAGAAGGAACCATTTTCTTCCTCTGTTGGCTAAAATTTTGTTTTTTTACTGCATGTTGTCAAATAATTGTCCTGTGTCATTCCAGTCCCTCCATCACCTGAGCTGGTAAAGCGAGTCCGTGATCTGTACCACAAGAGGGTCCCAGATGTCCGCTTCCTGATCCCTGTGCTTAACGGCCTTGAGAAGGTAATGAACCATGCAGTCAAAGTAAAAGAAAAATCTGTTTCTGATGTCACATTGGGGGAAAGAGGGGAGAGAAGGGAGGGTGTGTATCCTGTCCCTGATAGGGTATGTGGGGAATGAGGAGATGTTGGTCAGGCGGGGAGAACCCATCCCTGGTGGGTTGTGAGAGGGAGGTCTTCCCAACAGTGTCAGGGGAGATTCCTGTCGGTTGGGGGTGGGGAAATCCCTGACTGGTATTGGGGTGGGTGAGATTCCAGTCCTTGACTGAGATGGGGGGTGGGCTATCCTGCACCTGTTAGTGGTGCCTCTCGATCTGCAGTGACTGTCTCTCCTTGATTTGTTAGTTTTGTTTGCTCATATTTAACCGTGTTGGTCCTGCAGAGTTTATGGTTTCATTTGCCCTCTTTCCCACCCACCCCAATTTTCTCACTCCCTGTCCTGAATAGGTACTGTTCAGTGAGCACTGGTTAACCTTACTGGTCCTCACCCAAGTGGCCTTTCTCTGCACGAGATTGGCAGCATCAGCAATTAATTTGTCTCGGGGAGACCTCACCCATGAGCCTGATCCTGTCATCGCACGCATGTCTCGAACAGGAAGTACCACGTACTGATCAGGAGAGAGAACCCTGGCTGACATGGCCCACTACTTAACTCAAGGGCACGGACTAACTGTAGCAGGGCCTGCTGCTGCTGTCCAACTGAGATCAACTACCTTGGGTAAACTGTGGCGGGAACTTTCCTGGTTTATGTGGTGAAGTACCGCAGTGGCTGAGGTATGTAGTCACTGAACCATTAAGAGGCTGAAGCAAGTTTACTCCATCCCCATCCCGTCAACAGGAGAATGGGAGGAAAGGCAAAGAACTTCTTTATAGAAAACCAATGGAGCAGCAGGGCTGGAGTGTAAACTTTCTTCAGTATGGCCTTGTTTAATGTTTGAACTTTAGGATAATTAGTATCCTTGTACCGACTCTGTTCCACAGAAAGAAGTAATCCAGGCACTGCCCAAATTGATTAAACTCAATCCCATTGTGGTGAAGGAGGTCTTTAACCGGCTTCTGGGGACTACGCATGGTGAGTCATGGCACCATTTACAGTGGAGATAGTGGTGAGGAGCGGTGGGGGGGGGAGGGGGGGGGAAGAGTTGTGTGTAACAGTGGAACTTATATAGGAGAGGACTTGTATCAGTCGGGGATGTTGCTATGGGGAAACATCTGGAATATTACACTGTTACTTGTCCCCAATATCCTGTGTGTGATGTGGGAGCAGTCTAGAATATGGCACTGTTCCTTCTCCCCAGTATCTCTCTGGGATATCTCTGTGGGATAATACTGTGGGAGCAGTCTGGAATATTACACTGTTCTTTCTCCCCAGCACCACTGTGAAATATTAATTAGGGGGCTGGGAGGTGATGTCAGTAGTTTATGGGTGTGTAATATTATTGCAGATGGGGGGAGGCAATGGGATGTTACCTGGGGAGATGTTACTGACTGAGGAAGGGATTTGATTCTCATTATTTCAGTATGTTAAGAACTGCATCCGCGTGGGCGCTGAGATATTTATTTGTTTCCCTCAGTAGGTGAGGGCGTGTCAGCAGCAATTTCACCTTTGACCCCAGGGGACCTGTTGATAGCCCTGCACAACATAGACTCAACCAAATGCGACATGAAATCAATAATTAAAGGTAACTGATATCTACAAACCACCCTCTAACCGTCTTCTCCCCGCTTCCCCCACCCCCACCGCCGGAGCCGCCCTCCCACGCTCACTGATTGCAGATACTCAGAAAGGAACCCGAGAGTTTTATTGGTGGCCCAAGGCCCGCTGTGTTGGACGTGGCCATGGTTAGAACATGTTAATCAGGCGATGGTAGTTGGGTGACACCAACCTTGGCTTTTCAAAGCTTGCGAATTGTAGGATGAGAGGCCCTGAGGGGAGGGAGGAGCTCCACAGGGAAAGAGCAAGTTTGGGAAGGAGATGGACAGGTCTTGAATTCAGCACAAGGAGAAGGGCGAGCATATGGTATTTTCAGCTTGGGTTGAAATCAAAAGGATTGTTCATGGGAGTACTGAGTGGTAGCAGCGATGAGAGAGGCTGGAGGTGAGAGCGATCACAAGTTGGGTGATGAGGTTTTTCTTTGCTGCACAGAACAGATCTGGGAGAGCATGGTTTAAGATTTGGCCTTTATAGAGGGTCAGGAGATCCTTCGCATGAAAATCAAGGACCATCTCCTGTGTGATTGGTTTATTGTCTCCCCCTCTCATGTTGCATTTCAAGAAAATGCTGCATTTAAAGGTGTTAGATGATTGGACAGGTTGTATCCTTGCAGCTTAACCAGATGACAACTTCTCTGAGGGTGTGGTTTATGGGATGTTGGGTGCTGAGGATCATAGAATTGTAGAGCACAGGAGGAAGCCATTTGGCCCATCATGTCTGTGCTGGCTGTTTGGAAACAGCTATCCAATTAGACCCAGTCCCCATAAAATTAGGAGACTTAAATTTACATAATGGCTTGTCATGTCTTTCATGAGTAATTCAAAGCACATCAATGAGTTACTGTTGTATAGATGAACATGGCAGACTAGCCTTCAACTGCCTGGGCCCTAAGCTCTTGAATTCCCTCCCTAAACGTCTTCGCCTCACTCTCCTCCTTTTAAGATGCTTTTTAAATTGTACAACTTTGACCAAGCAGTTGGTCACCTCTCAATATCTCCTTATGTGATTCGGTCTCAAATTCTGTGAAGCACTTTGGGACGTTTTACTGCATTAAAGTTGCTATATAAATGCACGTTGTTGTTGAAACATTTTTTCTTTGGAGTGTATCTGACTGGTTATGACTTTTTATTTTTTAAGCTACGAACCTGTGCTTCGCAGAGAGGAACGTGTACACGTCAGAGGTTCTTGCTGTCGTGATGCAGCAGCTGATGGAACAGAGCCCACTCCCCATGTTGCTGATGCGAACAGTTATTCAGTCGCTTACTATGTACCCGCGGCTTGGGGGTTTTGTCATGAACATCCTGTCCCGACTCATAATGAAACAGGTAACAGGAAAGAAAGGGAGGGTGTGTAGTAGGCAGTGCTGATTGGTTAACATTGGTGTTAATACTCATTCCGTTCAACAAAAAACAATGAGTCTCCACAAACTATTCCAAACTGGATCTATTTAAAGAGAGCCTTTATGAACTACTGCAAAGAACTCATGGTCCAAACTACAGCAAAGTCTCCTGATAAAAGCAGGATCACATCTCCAGCAAAATACAGTGAGTGGAGGATAGTTACGTAATCCATTTTTATGTGAGTAAAATAAATCCCAGTCACAGCATTGCGGTCTCCAGGCAAAATTAACCGGGGAGTTAACCAATCGTCTGTTGTGATATGAAGTCTCATTGTATGCAGTATTTTTTAATTGCATCTCTGGACATGAGCATCACGGGCAAGGCCAGCATTTACTGCCCTTGCACAGATGCTCGTGATTATTCTTCCTGAACTGCTTCAGTCAGTGTATTGAAGGTATTCGCACAGTACTGTTAGGTAGCAGTTCCAGGATTCTGACCCATCAGCAATGAAGGAACGATGATATATTTCCAAGTCAGGATGATGTGTGACTTCTAGCCAGGAATTGCCAGAGAGTCCCAGCTTGGGGACTGACTGAGGCAATGGGTAGTGCTCTGAACTTTCATCTCTGGGATCTAGTTTCAAATTAACCTGTCCTGGGAGCACTTGATAGGACAGTGTAGAGGGAGCTTTACTCTGCATCTAGCCTGTGCTATACCCTTCATGGCAGTGTTGTGGCAGTGCAGAGGGAGTTGTAATCTGTATCCAACCCATGCTTACTTGACCTTGGAGTGTTTCATGGAATGTTACAGCACAGAAGGAGGCCACTCAGCCCATCATGTCCATGCCTGCTGTCTGGAAGAGCAACTCACCTAGTCCCACTTCCCCGCCTTTTCCCCGTAGCCTTGCAAATTTTTTTCTCTTCAGATATTTATCCAGTTCTGTTTTGAAGGCCTCGATTGAACCTGCCTCCACCACAATCCCAGCCAGTGCATTCCAGAAATGATGGGTGGGTTTAGTGGGAAAGTGATTCTGCATGTCGCCTGATTGTTGTGCTGGATGATAACTCTAACAGTACAGCTAGCAAACTCTGAGTCATAGTCATTTATGGCACTGAAGGAGACCATTTGGCCCATTGAGTCCATGCCAGCTCTCCATGGAGCTATCCTCACTCCCCTGCTTGATCCCCGTAGCCCTGCAAGTCTTTTTCTCTCAAGTGGCCATCCAACTTCCTCTTGAAGTCATTGATCGTCTCCGCTGCCATCACCCTTGTGGGCAGCGAGTTCCAGGTCATTACCACCCGCTGCGTTAAAAGAAAAAAGTGCTTCCTCATATTCCCCCTGCATCGTTTGCCCAAAACTTTCATTCTGTGTCCCCGAGTCCTTATACCATTAGTTAATGGGAACGGTTTTTACCTGTCTAACTTATCTAAGCCTGTCATAATCTTGTACACCTCTATCAAATCTCCCCTCAATCTCCTTTGTTCTAAGGAAAACAAACTCAGCCTTTCCAACATAACCTTATAACTAGAATCCTCCATCCCTGGCACCATTCTGATTATAATTTCTAGTGTTTATGGTGCTTTGCTCTTAAAATGAGGTTCCTTTGTGTTGCTGTAGGTTTGGAAATATCCCAAGGTGTGGGAAGGCTTCATTAAATGCTGCCAGCGAACAAAACCTCAGTCCTTTCAGGTGCTGCTGCAACTCCCACCCACTCAACTTGCCAATGTTTTCGAGAAGTGCCCAGAGCTCCGTGAACCACTCTTGACGCACGTGCGATCTTTCACACCCCACCAGGTATGTAGGTTGTGCAGGAAAGGGGTTCTTCCCCTGTATCCGAAGCAATTTAATGTGCATCCTTCCCCCTTCTTAACCTTTGGGTTTCCCCTGTCCATTCAATATGGGTGGTGGTATGCCCCAGGGTCTGTGGATGGATTCATTGGCTTGGACATAGAAGGAATGTTACTGCGGTTTTCTGATGATGCCAAAATTTCAAATTGCTTAACGGGACCACTAGGTCAGAGAGCACAGAGGTGATGGGTGAATGGGATTTAGTGCAAGTTAGGACATGGGCAGCAGAGTTTTGAATGATCTCAAGTTTACAGAGGTCAGAATGTGGAACTCTAGCCAGGAGTGCATTGGTCTGCAGGTAACTAAAGCATAGATGAAGGTTTCAGCCGCAGGTGAGCTGAGGTAGGGGCAGAGTCCATGTTATGGAGATGGAAATAGGCAATCTTAGTGATGGTCGGAAGCTCATCGCTAGGTCTACTATGATGCCAAAGTGTAGCTGCATTCACTTTAATACCATGTGCCTTCTGAAAATCTGCGCAGACAACATCTAGTGTAATTCCTTGGGGAAACAGGAGGGGTTGGGTGGGAGAATGCATACCTAGGGAGAAAGGGCACATACACTATGGATTTATCCCATTCCCTGACTGCTGAATGCATGTTCTAGTTCATTTGGAAGGTAATGTATCGAGTCAGCAGTTGGAGCAGTTTTCAGGGGAAGGGGTTGTTGCAGCAGGGGAATACTTGAGTTAACCGGCTCAATTCCAGTCAGAGTATCAGCAGATCAGAAGAGGAGTCTAATCACTGAGTGACAGGGAGGGCAGGCAGAAAAACAGGCCTAATGATATCACTGCTCCTTGTTCCAAGTGGTCAGCTTCTGGGGACAAGGCACAGCTTTTAGTGGCAGTGTTTACTGGTTACACACTGCAACTTTCACTAATTTTATTCTTGCTCATTTCCAGCAAAACCACATTCCGACGTCGATAATGACTGTGCTGGAGGCCAACTCGAAGCCAGATGTGGAGACTGTAGAGTCCAAGCCCATGAGTGAGGTAGGTACTACATGAAGTGTTGCCTGAAAACTACCGTGGCTTTTAAGTTTTGTTAGCCGGGCCTGAACGTCCTAAAATAATAAAATGAAACTGGAATCCTGACTTTGCATGGTCCCCTGAATTAATGCATCATTCAATAATTGATTGTCACTCAAACCCCACTGTACTTTATCAGTTTTTCAAGGTTTCAGATAAGACTATTGTTGACTGTCGATATTTGTTGAAGTAGTTATAAATTGAATTTCTGTGTGCGTTCTTTGAGGGGTGGCTCTGGACATGGTCTGAACAGAGAGTTGGGTGTTCAAGGTCTGTACACTAGAGAAAACTGGAGTCAGAGACTAAAATTCTTCCCCTCATTTGTTTTGTAATGCAATTAAGACATCCAACTACACTGTGGTCTGTTCCTCACCAGAACAGCTCAGTTACTAACTTTTAACTGTTCAGCTTCTTCAGCTGCTGTCCTTTTTAATTCCTCGTAACTTTTTCAATGGTAAGTTTTCGGCCTAATAATTCTGACAAAATGTTTCACGCTCGGTGTGAAAGGAGCTGTAGCATTTTCCATTTGGAATGTGTGATGGACTGAGTTTTCACACTCGGCGTGGGGTAACTGTGATGCTTCACACTCTGGGTGTGTGAGGGGCTGTTAGGTTTCACACTCTGGGTGTGTGAGGGGCTGTTAGGTTTCATACTCTGGGTGTGTGAGGGGCTGTTAGGTTTCACACTCTGGGTTTGTGAGGGGCTGTTAGGTTTCACACTCTGGGTTTGTGAGGGGCTGTTAGGTTTCACACTCTGGGTTTGTGAGGGGCTGTTAGGTTTCACACTCTGGGTTTGTGAGGGGTTGTAATGTTCCATTCTGGGTCCTGAGAAAGAACTTGCAGTTATCATGGCCATATTATGTTTTCAAGATATCCCAAAATAATTCACAGCTAGTGAATTATTTCTCAAGTGCAGTCATAGACAACATAGATAAGTGACAGTGTCTGATTTGAAGGACGGTACCTCTGGCAGTGCAGCATTCCCTCAGTACAGCACTGAACGTCAGTTGAGATTTTATGCTAAAGTCTCTTGAGCGGGACTTGAACCCAAAACTGCCTGACTCAGACAGGTGTGCTGCCTGTTGAGGCAAGGCTGACACACAAGACAACACTGAGGGGCTGCAACATTTCATGCTTCTTGTTTGCGAGTGTCGTTCAGACTAATGACATTGTGGGTTACAATCTGGGGTGGGTGCCAGGAGCTGATTTGGTAGAATTAGATACTCCGATATGAAGAGCCCGTGTTGTTGCTCTGCTCTCGAAATAAGCAAAAACTTGCAGTCTCCTTGATGGCTCATTGGGTAAATGATCATTCTCTGTCGTACTGAGCCACACAGCCTATGAAGGTTCCAGGTTCCCCAGTCAGTGTCTGACTGATGGGGCGCTACAACTGGCTTTAGTGTCCCTGGATCGGGGAGTGGTGGAGAATCAGCTGGATTTCCTGCTCAAAGGTCTGTTTGTGTGGAATCCTGATGAGGGCAGGAGTATGGTTACTTAGTGGTAACGACTTGCAGCCCTACAACACTCCAAGATCTTTGTGCTCCTATTTTGGCCTCTTGCACCTCCCAGATTTCCTTCACCTCAGCATTGCTGGCCATATCTGCAGGTGTCTAGGCCCTAAGTTCTGGAATTCCCTCCACAAACCTCTTCCCTCACTACCTTCTCTCTCCTCCTCACTACCTCGCCCTCCTCCTTTGTCGCTGCTTTAAACCTGCCTCTTTGAGCAAGCTTTGGATCACCTGTCCTAATGTCTCTGAGGCACAGTGTCAAAATTTTGTCTGATGCACCTTGGGTTGTTCTGTTTTTAAGGCGTTATTTAAATGCAAGTCGTTGTACATACAGCTTGGGTTGTCCTGTTTTAAAGGCACTATATAAATGCAAGTTGTTATACATAGTACTAATGGCCCAGAGGTCATGAGATCAAACCCCACCATGGCAATTAAATTGACTAAACCTGGAAACATGGGGGTTGCTGCCAGATTGTCATAGAAACACAATTCGTTCACTAATGTCCTGACCTCAGGTTGTTACTTGGTGTGTTACAGGAGGATATGCAGCACCTGACCATTGCTCACACACAGAAGGATATGATCACCATGCGCCTGGCACAGGAGAAAGCCTTGAAGAGAAAACTGGAGGAAGAGCAGAAACTCAAACAGCAACAGCATCTGGCTGCCCAAATGCACCCAATCCAAACTGTCACAGCGTCCCCCATTCTGGCCATTCCGGCGGCGCCCCCCATCCTGGCCACCCTGGCCACTCTGGCACCGCCCCCCAGCCTAGCCATCTCAGTGGCGCCCCCTTCCCTGGCCGTCTCAGCGCCGCCCCCAGCCCTGGCCGTCCCAGTGCCGCCCCCCAGCCTAGCCGTCTCAGTGGCGCCCCCTTCCCTGGCCGTCTCGGCGGCGCCCCCCAGCCTAGCCGTCTCGGCGGCGCCTCCCAGCCTAGCCGTCTCGACAGCGCCCCCCGCCCTGGCCGTCTCGACGGCGCCCCCCGCCCTGGCCGTCTCGACGGCGCCCCCCGCCCTGGCCGTCTCGGCAGCGCCCCCCTCCCTGGCCGTCTCGGCAGCGCCCCCCTCCCTGGCCGTCTCGGCGGCGCCCCCCTCCCTGGCCGTCTCGGCGGCGCCCCCCTCCCTGGCCGTCCCGGCGGCGCCCCCCACCCTGGCCGTCCCGGCAGCGCCCCCCACCCTGGCTGTCCCAGCCCCCCCCAGCCAGTCTGCCTCCAAGTCTCCCAGCCAGACCATCCCAGCATCCTCAAGCCAGGCTGTGCCAAGCCAACTGACCACATCCTCTGTGGTGACATCGAAGGATGAGCCAATGGAAGTCAGTGTTCCTGATCCAGCCGTTAGCAGAGACACCGAGAATCCCACAATCATCATCAATGTGAAGGAAGAAGAGGAAGGTCCGATGGCTTTGGATGAGACGTCCCATGGGATGGTCGTCATGGATACTGTACGTGAAGGGCAGATTGTAGTTAGGAAAGCAGCACTTAAATACAAGCTTATACCTGCGCAGTGTGATAGGCAGGCAGTGCAATGCAACTTGATTGCCAGGGTTGCAGACTACAGTTTGTCAAAGGTGCAGCTCAGTTTGCTTTATTTTATCTTGTCACTAGGAAATTAATCGTTTGCGTCCCTGTGTTCTAAGCCCATTCCCAGGCAATTTTGTACCTTTACCATTGACTTTTTGGGTGGGCTGGGAGTTGAGCTGCTCTTGGTTGGTGGGGTCGTGTGGGCTGTGCTCGCTGGGGGTGGGGGAGGTGCATGTGGGATGTGCTCAGGTAATGGGCAGCACCGGGTTTCTTTCAGGAGTGGGCTGACCTTCACAGCTCAGTAACACTGCTCTCAACTTTGCTTTTGTAACAGGATTCTGTTGCAGGAGAACACGCAGGACAGCAGCAGCCTCTGCTCCACGAAGTGGGTCACCTGGTGGCGCGGGACCACGGGGACGTCACTGAGCAGGTCATTCTCATCCGGGATGACCCAGTAGTGGCGGACAAGCCGGCAGCCGACAGCGAGCAGTCAGCCAACCCGCCAGAAGAGCCTATGGAGCAAGGCACGGAGGGAGGGACTGCCGAGGAAAAGGTTGACGAGGACATGCAGAAGGAGCAAGCAGTTGGAAATGGCGCTCAGCAGCCTGTCACCAAACGCAAATCTGCTTTGAGGAAAAGCAGCTAAGGACTTGCCCAGAAATTTCAGCCACAAGTGTTTGCATAGTTGCCTGGCCTCAGTTGTTCATCGATAGTAGCCAGATTCTGGCTCAAAGTGATAGATAACAGCCACACACTTTGAGGGAAGGTGGATCCTGTAGTCTTAACTGCAGCTTCCTTTTTCCGGACTTTAATTAATACAAGGATCCAATTTAAGTTTTGTTTTAAAACAGCAAGGTCCCACCGGCAGTAATTAAATAAGTAACAGTCTGTGTATTTTGGTGATGGTGGTTGTTGACCGATCCTGCTCCTCTTTGAATAGTGGCCTGAGATTGGTCAGTTGGACAGGTCCCTTTGACAGTGCAGCTCTCACTCAGTACTGCACTGAATTGTCAGTTCAGATTATGGGTTCGAGTCTCCGGAATGGGGCTTGAACCCATGACCTTTTGACTGCTGGCACCCAGCTGACACAAGCCCAAACTCTCAACGCCCCTCGGGGCTGTCGAGCCGATTGCGAGCACGGGCCATATTTGAAATGTTCAACTGATTCCTGTTCCCTGGTGCTTTATGTGAACCATAATCGACTTGGATGTGGAAGAACCCACTGAGCCAAATCTCAGCATGAGTACACGGGTGTGGAATGTTGGGGCCACATCTGACCCGAGCAACCCCGAAGTCGAGATTGATTCTGAATGAAGCACAGCCACTTCACGTTCTGTGTTCATAGCACTCTAGATCTGAATATATTCCTTGTGTATTTATAACCGACTTAATTAAAACCTGTTTGTCTGACCCTAAAAGGCTTGAGCAAAGTCTAGATTCATTCCTTTAAAACTCTAGTGAAAACTTTTTTTTATTCAAAAGAAAAAACTGTTGGGGAAGCATGGCTGTTCAAGTTTGTGTAAGGTTTGGCTGTGGAGTGGGACTGGTGTGCTGGATAGGTTTACATCTGAAGCTGTAAGAATGTGAAATGAATAAAAGATTGGAGTGTATTGAGAATTTCCAAATGGAAGTCTGTCTGTATTTAAACCCAGATTGGAAGGGACTTTCTCTTTTTAAAGCAAAACCGAAAAATCCTTGTGCAACCTCTGGGTGTGTATGGGCCTGTACATCAGAATAGTGTTGTTGGATTCCTGATCAAGGAGCATTGATCAACTTTGGTTGAACCCTTGCTCTCTCTCTCTTTCTGTCCTCCTTTCCCCCACCCCCGACCTTGCTGCCTCCTGTCCCCATTCCATCACTCCCCCATCTCCCTCCCCCATATTTCTTGTCTGCAGATTGTTTTACAAGTTATGGTATGAACAAAGAACAGTACAGCACAGGAACAGGCCATTCAGCCCTCCAAGCCTGCGCCGATCTTGATGCCTGCCTAAACTAAAACCTTCTGCACTTCCGGGGTCTGTATCCCTTTATTCCCTTCCTATTCATGTATTTGTCAAGATGTCTCTTAAATGTCGCTATCGTATCTGCTTCCACCACCTCCCCTGGCAGCAAGTTCCAGGCACATACCATCCTCTGTGTAAAGAACTTGCCTCACACATCCCCTCTAAACTTTGCCCCTCTCACCTTAAACCTATGTCCCCTAGTAACTGACTCTTCCACCCTGGGGAAAAGCTTCTGACTATCCACTCTGTCCATGCCGCTCATAACTTTGTAAACCTTTATCATGTCGCCCCTCCACCTCTGTCGTTCCAGTGAAAACAATCCAAGTTTTTCCAACCTCTCCTCTTAGCTAATGCCCTCCAGACCAGGCAACATCCTGGTGAACCTCCTCTGTACCCTCTCCAAAGCCTCCACGTCCTTCTGGTAGTGTGGCGACCAGAATTGCACGCAATATTCTAAGTGTGGCCTAACTAAGGTTCTGTACAACTGCAACATGACTTGTCAATTTTTATACTCGATGCCCCGACCGATGAAGGCAAGCATGCCGTATGCCTTCTTGACTACCTTATCCACCTGCGTTGCCACTTTCAGTGACCTGTGGACCTGTACGCCCATATCTCTCTGCCTGTCAATACTCCTAAGGGTTCTTCCATTTACTGTATACCTCCCACCTGCATTAGACCTTCCAAAATGCATTACCTCACATTTGTCCGGATTAAACTCCATCTGCCATTTCTCCGCCCAAGTCTCCAACCGATCTATATCCTGCTGTATCCTCTGACAATCCTCATCACTGTCCGCAACTCCACCAACCTTTGTGTTGTCCGCAAACTTACTAATCAGACCAGCTACATTTTCCTCCAAATCATTTATATATACTACAAACAGCAAAGGTCCCAGCACTGATCCCTGCGGAACACCACTAGTCACATTTCTCCATTCAGAAAAACACCCTTCCACTGTTATCCTCTGTCTTCTGTGACCGAGCCAGCTCTGTATCCATCTTGCCAGCTCACCTCTGATCCCGTGTGACTTCACCTTTTGTACCAGTCTGCCATGAGGGACCTTGTCAAAGGCTTTACCAAAGTCCATATAGATAACATCCACTGCCCTTCCCTCATCATTCATCTTCGTCACTTCCTCAAAAAACTCAATCAAATTAGTAAGACACAACCTCCCCTTCACAAAACCATGCTGTCTCTCGCTAATAAGTTCGTTTGTTTCCAAATGGGAGTAAATCCTGTCCCAAATAATCCTCTAATAGTTTCCCTACCACTGACATAAGGCTCACCGGCCTATAATTTCCTGGATTATCCTTGCCACCCTTCTTAAACAAAGGAACAACATTGGCTATTCTCCAGTCCTCTGGGACCTCACCTGTAGCCAATGAGGATGCAAAGATTTATGTTGGCGTTCTGTTTCCTAAATTTAATTATGCAGCTGCCTTAATGGCCCATGAAGTTGATTGGCCAAATAGTTGAGCCACAAAGACCAGGAATGTGTTCCTGGCCTGTGCTGGGTTAAGGGTGCTGCAGTTGGCCTCACAGCCCTGGGTTAGGATGGGGCTAAATTAATAAAAGCTCCTACTCCTGTAAAGTGCCATGTGCTCAGCTATATTGGTCTGTGCAGTTGAGTAGCTTGGTGCTTCCTGTCTCGGTTGATGCATTTAAAAATAGGCAGTGCAAGATCTAGCTGTGACCTGTTTATTTTTGGGACAATACTCAGCTAACTAATTACAGATGAACTTACTCAAAAGAAAGATGATGGGCTTGGAACCGATGCGCCAGGTGTTCGACCTGCATTTTACCACCACTGCACAGGCTGAACTACTCTTGGCTCTGCTGTGCTGCCAATTCAGGCATTGAGTACTGTTACTTCAGCCACTAGTCTTCACGGGTGACATAACTCCATGAGAAAATCCCAAAAGCGCACAGCCAAAACATGGCATTCTGTCTTTTTTTAAAATAATGTAATAAATAACAGGAAAACCAGTTTTCCGCTCCATGTTGTTCACTCACTCCATGTCATTCCTTGTTAAGTCATGTTCTACCATTCATTTTCCCCCTCCACACCCCTCCCCCATTCAATCCCCCACCATGTGCATTCCCCTCCCCATTCATTCTCCCTCCGTGTTTTTCCCCCATTCATTCCCCTTCCATGACCTTTTTCTCATTCATTCCCCCTCCATGTCCTTTCCCCCCCCTCCATGTCCTCTTCCCCCCCCCTCCATGTCCTCTTCCCCCCACCCCCTCCGTGTCCTCTTCCCCCCACCCCCTCCGTGTCCTCTTCCCCCCACCCCCTCCGTGTCCTCTTCCCCCCACCCCCTCCGTGTCCTCTTCCCCCCACCCCCTCCGTGTCCTCTTCCCCCCACCCCCTCCGTCCTCTCCCCCCCCCCCCCCCCCCCCCCCAATGCATTCCCTCCCAGTTGATCCATGGAAGCGGTGATGACGTATTGCGCACGTTCTGGAATGTTGACGCTTGCCGTGACGTAGCCGCGCTTTGTTTGGTTTTGCCTCGCAACCGTCACCCGGGAAACGGAGAGGGCCATCCTGGCAGGGCCTGGGAGTGGGGGAGAGAGAAACTGGGGAGAGAGAGTTTGAGTTACATGGAGAGAGAAAGTGAGTGAGTTACAGGTTTATAAAAGGAGAGAAAGTGTTACAGGATTATAGGGAGAGAGTGAGTTGCAGGGAGAGAATAAGTGAGTGTTACAGGATTATAGGGAGAGAGTGAGTTGCAGGGAGAGAATAAGTGAGTGTTACAGGATTATAGGGAGAGAGTGAGTTGCAGGGAGAGAATAAGTGAGTGTTACAGGATTATAGGGAGAGAGTGAGTTGCAGGGAGAGAATAAGTGAGTGTTACAGGATTATAGAGAGGGAGTATTACAGGGTTACAGGGAGAGTTACAGGAGTATAGGGAGAGCAAGTGCTCCAGGGTTAGAGAGAGAGTGTGTTACAGGGAGAGAAAGTGAGTGTTATAGGATTATAGGGAGAGAATAAGTGAGTGTTACAGGATTATAGAGAGTGAGTATTACAGGGTTATCGGGAGAGTTACAGGGCTATAGGGAGAGAGAGCATTACAAGGAGAAAGTGTTCCAGGGTTAGAGAGAGCGTGTGATACAGGGAGAGAAAGTGAGTGTTACAGGGTTATAGAGATAGTGAGTGCCTGTTACAGGGTTGTAGGACGAGAGTGAGTGAATGTTGCAGGGTTAAAAGAGAATTAGTGAGTGTTGCATGGTTATTAGGGAGTGAGAAAATGGCAAGAGTAAGTGAAATAAAGGGAGTGCGAGGAAGAACAACAGGCAAGTAAAAAGGAGGAAATTACATGACATATCAGAAGTTAGGAAAGGGGGAGAAACAAAGAAAACCGATAGATAGGAGAAAGTGCAGAGAGAGCAAGAGAAGGAAACACAAAAATGTCTGAGGTTCCAGATAACGTGTCTAGACCGGACGAGTCTGAGATCAAAGCACAGCAGAGTGAAGATCCGAGCAGCATAAGTAGTCAGGAAGGGTTGGTGCAGATGGAGGCTGAGAGTAACTGGACTTTCTCAAGTGACACCATGATCCAAAATGCAAAGGCTTATTTGCTACAGAAAAGCACCATAAGCAACCTCAACCTGTGAGTATTTAAACTTAATCCAGTAATTTTTATGAATTATGTTTAACAAGTTTATTATCTTTCTCCCCTTCCCTCATCTCACTACCCCTGCCATCTATTCCCCTCATCTTACTACATCTTGCTTGCCATTATTAAATTGCTATGCTGCAGTCCTATCCTTCCTAGCACCATAGGGTAAACTTTGAGAGACCGCTGCTTTCATCGGAGGGCAAGCTGACCTTGAGTACGTGTGGGTGTCGGAGTTTGATTTTAGTGAAGTTTTGTGATGCAATATCTGACCACAGTAACAGCCCTGAGCCCAGTGTTAACACCATGTAAATGAATGAGTTTTGAATCAGTTAAAATCGGGCCCAGCATGTTAGGAACCATTAACTAGCAAGCCCTCATAATGGAACATAGGCATCATGAAAGAGTGTGCACGAATGGGAAATGTTGTGTCGGTTACTTGAAATTATATCTCCCAGAGTTTGCAGCAGTTCACAACTAAGATCTGTGCAATGTTTGATAGACTTCTTCATAACAATGCATTTATTTCTCATTTGGAGCCATGGAGTTGGGTGATTGCATTGACTTAGTAAGTGTCCAACTACCATGCAGCTGGCATCTATGTCGACAGTCCAAATAATAACACCTTCCTTTAGGATCTGCCTTAACATCTACCTCTTTAACCAAGATTTTTATCACCTGTCCTAATATCTCCTTATGTGGCTTGGTGCCAAATTTTGTTAATTTTTGTTATTTGTTTCATGGATTGTGGGTGTCACTGGCAAGGCCGGCATTTGTTTGTTGCCCATCCCTAATTTCCCTTTGTCAGGCAAACCCCCCACGTGCCAAGACTGAGGCACACATGATTTTGCCACATGCACATTAAAACTTACAACTATAAGCCCCTGACTGGAAAAACATTTGCATAGTAACCGACAGGGTTGGAACAATGGGGACCCTGTGGTTGCTTCCCCAATACAGAGTGGCGCAGTGGTTAGCACCGCAGCCTCACAGCTCCTGCGACCCGGGTTTGGTTCTGGGTACTGCCTGTGTGGAGTTTGCAAGTTCTCCCTGTGACCGCGTGGGTTTCCGCCGGGTGCTCCGGTTTCCTCCCACAGCCAAAGACTTGCAGGTTGGCAGGTATATTGGCCATTGTAAATTGCCCCTAGTGTAGGTAGGTGATAGGAGAATGGGGGGGATGTGGTAGGGAATATGGGATTAATGTAGGATTAGTATAAATGGGTAGTTGTTGGTCGGCACAGACTCGGTGGGCCGAAGGGCCTGTTTTAGTGCTGTATCTCTCTAATGCACAGAAGAAGTAGTCAGACCAGTTTTAGTCACATGACCAACTGGCTGTTGCAGAGGTTTGAACTGAGAGTTTTAAAGTGGAGAAAACAGTGTTTGAGAGGAGAAAGCCGTGTGCTCCAGGTTGGAACAGAATCTCCACCCCCATCCTGCCTGCCTCCATCTCTTGCCCACGGAACTGAATCTTGTGATAACACGTGAACCTCAGAGAGAAAAGTCTCCTACGTGAACAAGGTTTAAGAAGAATACTGGCCCCGATGAACAGCAAGACTACCTACAATCAAGTGAGCTTGAAGCACAGTAAACAAGAAACTCTTCTGATATTGCCTCAAACCCCTCTCTACTATATTTTCCTCTCCTCTTCTGTCCCTATTTACATGTGTGTATCGCGGGGGCATGCTAGTGTGGGCGCGTTGTAAATCCATAGGTGTTAACCGTATTAGAGTTTAAGTTTAAATAAAATGTCATCATCTTTAAACCTCAGAAACCCTGTATGAATTGGTTTCTTTGTCTTATAATTGGAAAGCTGTGAACAAGGATTCACAAACAGGAGGGATCTCAAAACAGCGTGTTTAAAAATAAAACCCTATTACAATAAGAGCAGGTAAAGACAGCAAAAAACCCCTAGACACATTTCTCACCTGGTCGTAACACCTTGATAAGGTGGTGGTGAGCTACCTTCGAGAACTGCTGCAGTCCATCTGGGTCCCTGTGGGTTTCACAGTGCTGTTAAGAAGGGAGTTCCAGCATTTTGATTCAGCCGACAGTGAAGGAGCGGTGATGAGTCAGGATAGTGTGAGGCTTGGAGTGGAACTTGCAGATGGTGATGTTCCCATGCGTCTGCTGCCCTTGTCCTTCTAGGTGGAAGCACCTTGGGACATTTTACTATGTTAAAGGTGCCATACAAATGCATGTTGTTTTACATCCTCCAACAGGAGCTCCAACTTTTCAGCATCAAAGGAATCACCAGGCCAGGTTGCCAGCTGAACTGCAACCCTTTAAGAGCTGTTGCATTGAATTTTGCATTCACTCCCCAGCCAAGTGTGCTACAAGCCAAGCCTCTCCTATGGCTGTAGCCTATACAAAAGTAAACCTGGCTTAGCAACCCCCTCAGCTCAGGTATGGCGGTGCTTTGGGCCAGCACAATACCACTTTGCAGGTCTGTTATAATTGGGTCTCATAATTCAGCCAACTGGAAAGATCTTTTTTAAATTTTAGGCTATTTTTCCCTGGCCCAACTGTTTCTCTTACCTTTGGATTCCGCTACCAGTTGAAGTGGCTGATTTTACTTTAGCTGCATGGGAAGGGTTCATAGCTATACCGTTAACATACCATTTGCCTTTGTTCCATGACCTTCTGGTCAGTTATTCTCTGTGACCTTGTCCTACCAACACCTCTTTTGTTATCTCTTGCCCCACCCCCCGCTTTACTTGCTTAAAATCTTTTACATTTCTAATATTTGTCAGTTCTGAAGAAGGGGTCACTGACCTGAAACGTTAACTCTGCTTCTCTCTCCACAGATGCTGCCAGACCTGCTGAGTATTCCCAGCATTTCTTGTTTTTTTTCTCATGTTGCCTCTAGATCTTTTGCCTATCGTTTTAAATCTGTGTCCTCAGGTTACCAACCCTTCTGCCACTGGAAACAGTATCTCCTCATTTACTCCATCAAAGCCATTCATGATTTTGAACACCTCCATTAAATCTCCTCTTAACCTTCTCTTCTCTAAGGAGAACAACTGGAGACTTCTCCACTCCACATAACTCAAGTCCCTCAACCCTACCATTCTAGTAAATCCCTTCTGCATCCTCTCCAAGGCCTTGACATCCTTCCTAAAGTGTGTTGACCAGAATTGAACACAATACTCTAACTAAGGCCTAACCAGTGTTTTATAAAGGTTTAGCATAGCTTCCTTGCTTTTGTATCCAAGTATTAAAGTTAAGGATCCCATATGCTGCTTAAACAGCTGTTACGACCAAGACAGAAGTAATGCACTGTTAATTCAGTCCCACTACTCCACCGGTCATAGCAGCCATGTTTCTTTAAATAACACTAAATTAACTATTTATTAATAAACCGATTTTAAACAATGAGATAAATCGACATGTATGAACAGATTTTATAACTTCTTATTCTTCCTAACCCTCATGCACACACACACATTCAAAACAAACCATTAACTGGTTTTAAAAGATTGGTTTAAGTTAGAACTGTTTCTTAGGAATCATAAAATTGTAACTTCGGGTAGAGTATTTCCGGATTGATGAGGTCCTAGAGTCGAATAGTCAAATGCCACTCAAAGTTTCCAGGTGAAATGAACAAACAATCTGTGGTGGGTCAAAAACAAGAAATGCTGGAATCACTCAGCAGGTCTGGCAGCATCTGTGGAAAGAGAAGCAGAGTTAACGTTTCGGGTCAGTGACCCTTCTTCGGAACTGACAAATATTAGAAAAGTCACAGATTATAAGCAAGTGAGGTGGGGGTGGGGAAAGAGATAACAAAGGAGAAGGTGCAGATTGGACCAGGCCACATAGCTGACCAAAAGGTCACGGAGCAAAGGCAAACAATATGTTAATGGTGTGTTGAAAGACAAAGCATTAGTACAGATTAGGTGTGAATACACTGAATATTGAACAGCAGCAAGTGCAAACCTGAAAAAAACAGTGAGTAAGCAAACTGAACAAACTAAGATGAAATGAAATAAATGCACCTGATTTTGAGAGGCCTGGATAGAGTGGAGGTAAAGGATCTATTCACCTTAGCAGAGAGGTCAGTGATGAAGGGGCATAGATTTAAAGTGATTGGTAGAAAGATTAGAGGGGAGATGAGGATAATTTGTTTCACCGAGAGGGTGGTGGGGATGTGGAACTCACTGCCTGAAAGGGTGGTAGAGGCAGAAACCCTCAACTCATTTAAAAGGAGTCTGGATATGTACCTCAAGTGCCGTAACCTGCAGGGCTACAGACCAAATGCTGGAAGATATGATTAGAATAAGTGAATTGTTTTTCGGTCGGCGCAGACGTGATGAGCCAAGTGGCCTCTTTCTGTGCCTTAAACTTTCTATGATTCTATGATTTCAGGAGCTTCCAAAAAATACAACAGTGCAATAGGACTGGCACTTGAGGTAGAGATTTTTCAGACTGGAGAATACTTTCAGCAATGCAGGCTTCCCATCAGTAAACAAGACTTCCTCCCAAAGCAGTGATTCTCCAGATTGCTGCAACCCCTCTTCCTGGGTCCTCTCTCTCTCTCTCTCTCTCTCTCTCTCTCTCTCTCTCATGAGGCATAAACAGCAACAAGGATTTTAGCTTCCATGCCTTCAATTTGCAATTCCTTCAAAGTTCTTTTAACTTCATGAAGAGATTAGAATTTCCCCTGATACAGGAATTATTTTTCAAGAGAAAGAGTTTCTGGGCTGTCTTCCTCCCCTTCCAGCAGCAAGCTTGAGTTTTGATTTCTTTCAGAGAGTGTTCTCTTGTTCTGGTCTCCAGAACAGGTTCCAGCCAACTGGTCTTTTCTTGCAGAAGAGACACTAAAAACTCCCCAGCAGCCAGTCATGTGACAATCATTTCTCTCTGCTGAGTGGCTTGGAAAAACAGATTGTTTTGCAAGTGCCCCACATTCACATCAGCATTCACCATTCCCAGATAAATCCTTTTCTCAGTCTTAAAGGCACACACCTCTTGTTTTTTTTATTTAAAAAAACAAAGCACTTGTAACACAGCCTTCCCAACTTTTCCCGTTAACTTCAAAGATTTCTATATTTGTTGATATATTTGGCTCTGGTCCCCTACTCAATCCTCAACTCCTTTGCTGAATTCCACACTCTTCATCAGACTCTTTCAGATCACCTGTAGTGCTCCCAACCTCCACTCCTCTCACCATGCATTGGAAAGTTCACTACATCTGTATACTCCCATGCCATTTGGTGCAGTGACAATCCTACAAAACCAGTTTTTAAAAATATCTGTCTCAAGTCTAGCCAACAGCTGCCACCACTTCCCACTGTTTTTTTTCTCATGTTTGTGCTTGTGGCTGTTCAGTTTCAGTCCATTAACATCCTATCTGTACGAATGCTTTGTCTTTCAGCACACCATTAACATATGCCTTTGCTCCATGACCTTCTGGTCAGCTATACTGTGACCTTGTCCTACCAACACCTCTTTTGTTATCTCTTGCCCCGCTCCCGCTTTACTTGCTTAAAATCTTTTACATTTTTTATATCTGCCAGTTCCGAAGAAGGGTCACTGACCTGAAACGTTAACTCTGCTTCGCTCTCCACAGATGCTGCCAGACCTGCTGAGTATTTCCAGCATTTCTTGTTTTTATACCATTTACCTTTTGATGGGTTCAAATGGAATTGACCTCAAATGGAACTCCCATCTTCATTGCTAAAGCTGCTCCCAAGAAGCTCTGTTTCCCTTTTTTATGCTCAACACTTCTGTTCCCTTCAACAGCTCTTAACTCAATAAATTCAAAGTTACACAAAGTCTACAGCACAGAAAGAGGCCATTCGGCCCAACTGGTCTTTGCCGGCATTTATGTTCCACGCAAGCCTCCTGTCACCCCTCTTCATCTAACCCTTTCTGTATATCCTGTTATTCCTTTATCCCTCATGAACTTATCTCGCTTCCCTTTGAATGCAATTCACCTCAATTTACTGCTTGTGGTAGCATGTTCCATATTGTTGCCAGTGTCTTGGTGAAGAAGTTTCTCCTAAATTTGTCATTGTATTTATTTTATACATTACTTTGAATCCTGCTCCCATTACCAGGAAAGAGTTTTCTAACATCTGTCTTGCCCTGCTGGGCAGGAAAAAGCTTCTCATTTGATTCCATTTTAACCTTCAACCTTGAGATTTGCTTTTTTTGTGATACGACCGTGGTCAATGTTCCCCTGGACTTTCATCTTTTGTTCCTCCTATACTTGACGTATGTCATACTACATGAAATTCTTACTAAGACTCATCACACTGTCTCCCAACTAAGTCTTTCCTTGGATTTCAAAACTGTAGAACTCTTCACCCACATCAGTATCCCCTACAAACAAATGAAATGTTAGTCTTTATTGCAAAGGGATTGGAGTATAAGAGTAAAGAAGTCTTACTGCAATTGTGTGGGATGTTGGTGAGACCACACCTGGAGTACTGTGTACAATTTTGGTCTCCTTACCTAAAGAAGGATATACTTGATTTAGAGGATGTGCAACAGAAGCTCACTAGACTGATTCCTGTGATGAAGTTATCCCTTGAGCTAAGAATAATAAGTGATCTCATTGAAATATGTAAAGTTCTTAACGGGCTTAACAGGGTAGCTGCTGGGAGGTTGTTTCCCCTGGCTGGGGAGTCTGGAATTAGGGCTCACAGTCTTAGGATAAGGGGTTGGCCATTTAAGACTGAGATGAAGAGAAACTTCTTCACTCAAAGGGTTGTAAATCTTAGGAATTCTCTATCCCAGAGAGCTGTAAATGCTCAGTTATTGAGTATTTTCAGAACAGAGATCAATAGATTTTTGGGTACTAAGGGAATCAAAGGAAATAGGGATAATGCAAGAAGGTGTAGATGAGGTAGAAAATCAGCTATGATCTTATTGAATGGTGAGGAGGCTTGAAGGGCCAAATGACCTACTCCTGCTCCTGTTTCCAGGATTGGTGTCATCTAGTCACTACTTGATTCAACCCCTCTCTTTACTCTCTTCAGATCTGGTAGAATGATTTGATTCTTGAACTACAGATCTTGACCTTTCATCTCAGTTTCTGCATGACAGATGGAAAGCCCCAAGTTCGTGTGCAATGAGCTCGTCACACTTGGCCTTAAGATTCCTAAAGGAGGTACAAATTGGGCAGTGTTCCTGCTCTTTAATGTCTCCTGATGGAAACTTTGTGTATTTCCACTGTAAACTTGAAGTCATCCAAAACTCTGCTCCCTGTGTCCTTACTCACACCAAGTCCCCAATCACCCACCCATCACCCTTGTGCTCACTAACCTGTATTGGCTCCCGGTTAAGCAACACCTCAATTTTAAAATTCTCATCCTTGCTTTCAAATCCCACCATGGCCTCCCTCTCCCTATCTCTGTAATCTCCTCCAGCCCCATAAACCTCCGGGATACTTACACTACTCTAATTCTGGCCCCCTGATTTTATTTGGTCCACCATTGACCACCAAGCCTTCAGCTGCCTGGACCGTAAGCGCTGGCATTCCTTCCCTAAACGTCTCTACCTCTCTTTCTTTCTTTAAAATGCATCTCAAAGCTTACCTTTTTGACCAAGCTTTTTGCCATCTGCCCTATTATCACCTTAAGTGGCTCAAGTCAAATTCTGCTTTATAATGCTTCTGTGAAGAGCCTTGGCACGTTTTATTATTTAAAAGGCAGTATATGAATACAAATGGTTGTGTGTAGACATATTCACAAAATCCCAGAATTGTTACAACGCAAAAGGAGGCCTTTCAACCCATCTTGTCTGCACCAGCTCTCCGAACGAGCAATTCACCTAATGCCAGTTCCCCGCCTGCTCGCCGTAACCCTGCACATTCTTCCTTTTCAGGTAACAGTCTAATTCCCTATTGAAAACCTCGATTGAACCTACCTCCACCACACTCTCAGGCAGTGCATTCCAGATCCTAACCACTTGCTGTGTGAAAACATTTTTCCTCATGTCGCTTTTGCTTCTTTTGCCAATCACTTTAAATCTGTGCCCCCTCGTTCTTGATCCTTTCATGAGTGGGAACAGTTTTTCCCTATTCATTCTGTCTAGACCCCTCATGATTTTGAATACCTCTCTCAAACTCTATCAAATCTCCTCTCAGCCTTCACCAAGCAAAACAGTCCCAACTTCTCCAATCTGTCTTCATAACTGAAGTTCCTCGTCACTGGAACCATTCCCGTGAATCTTTTCTGTACTCTCTCCAATGCCTTCACTTCCTTCCTAAAGTGCAGTGCCTAGACTGGACACAATACTCCACCTGAGGCCAAACTAGTATCTTATACAAGTTCAACATAACCTCCTTGCTCTATTAATAAAGCCCAGGATACTGTATGCTTTATTAACCGCTCTCTCAACCTGTCCTGCCAGCTGCAATGACTTATGCACATATACACCAAGGTCCCTCCTTTAGAGCTGTACCCTATATTTTTTTATTGTCTCTCCATGTTCTTCCTACCAAAATGAATCACTTCACATTTCTCTGCATTGAACTTCATCTGCCACTTGTCCGGCCATAATTAAGTGCGCACTGGATCATAGAAATACATAGAAGCTACAATATGGAAATGGGCCATTTGTCCCAACTGGTCCATATCAGTGTTTACTCTCCATGAAAGCAAGTAGCTCTGATCACCCTGTTCCCATATCCCTTCAGCCCTTTTTCCTTCGACCACCCATCAAATCTAATCTCGAACGTTGACACAGTTTCTGCTTCCACCCAGAAGTGAGTGCCACAGCCTCACAACTCTGTCAGGGTGTTTCTCCTGTCATCATGTCTTTCACTTAATCTTGTATCTCTGGCTCCCCCATTCATGATCAGGTTGGGTTTTGATACATCCTTCAGTCAAATGTCCTGCTGACTCCCTCACTGTGAAGGCTCATGCAAGGAATGACCGCTTGGGTGAAGGACTGCAGGGCAGCCTCAGCAGGAGCCAGTGCCTTCATGAGAAACTGGTGAGAGAAAAAGATGCAAGAAAATGGGAGTAAGATATGTTTGTAAATGATTGAAATTGAGCAGGAGGTATCCTGTAAGGTGTGATACTAAAACATTTCAGCCTCTTTTTTTTTTTTATTTCCCCTTTAGCTATGATCACCTGTCACAGGTAATGACCAAGCTGTTGGATGAGCGGCCCAACAATGCTGTGGACATCTTTGAAGACTTCAGCGAAAAGGTGAAGCGGGCACAATTCTTCAAGAAGATGGACACACTTCGTGATGAGTACGAGAGCTCAATGGCATTCAGTTTGGCTGAGGTTCAGAAATCTCTCTTTACGAAGGCACTCGAAGCAGAAGAGGGGGCAGATCATGAGGAGGAAGTGGTAAATACTGGTTTGGATGACATGGAGGTCACTGCAGAGAGTGGAAATGTACAGAGGGTTGGATGGGTGGCATGGTGGCGTCGGAGGCTCAAAGCTAGGAACCAATTCCCCTGTTGGTCCATCTGTTCAAGGTACTGGGGTAGAATGATTCCTGCTCCGTGCTGAGGACTATAATTGTCGTCACCATTCCTGGTTACTTGTTAATTGCTATCCAGTGATCTGTGCTGAGAAATGTCTGCAAGAGAGAGTTGGTTTGGCCATGATGTACTCAAACAGGCTGCCAACATCTGACTGGGCACACCCATGAATAATTTTACTTGGGTAAGGAATTAGAAGGTGACTGCACCTGTGGAACTGAACCCCAGCAAGAGCCAGCATCTTTAGGGAGGAGGGGGAGCATGTATCTTTATACGTGTTACAACAGTGTGTGGTATGGGTCCGGACATTTCCCTCTGTCCCCTTGAGTGAAGGGACAACTGGAAGGCGAGTCACGCTGGGCTCACTCTCTGGCATCTACAACATTAGTTCTGAGAGAAGCATTGGCAGAGAGCACGGGGAGCAAGTTGCCTGTCTGCTTGACACAAAGTGGTGTGAGGAATTTAAAGAGTTAACAAAAAGATCTGCCCAGAACCCAAAACCCAAAAATGAAATCAGATGTAGAGCTTTGATTCTCATTGTTAAAGTAAAAATAACTTGATGCTAATTATAGAATCATGTAGCAGAAAAGGAGGCCATTCAGCCCATCATTACTGTACCAGCTCACTTCCCCTCCTTACCCCCCTGGCCCTTCACATTTTCCCCTTTAAGAATACATTCAATTCTCTTTCGAAATGTTCTATTGAATCTGCTTCCATCACCCACTCAGGCAGTGCATTCCAGATCATAACTTACTGTGCAGTTTTTTTTCCTGCTGTTACCTCTAGTTATTTTGCTGCTTGCCTTGAATCTGTGTCCTCTGGTTACTGAGCCTCCTGCCAGTGGAAGGTTACTTATTTACTCTGTCAAAACCATTTAAGATTTTGAACACCACTATTAAATCTCCCCATAACCTTCTCTGCTCCAAGGATCACAATCCCAGCTTCTCTAGTCCCTCCATGTAACTGAAGTCTTTCATAACTGATTCAATTCTAGTAAATCTCTTCTACACCCTCTCTAAGGCCATGAAATCCTTCCTGAAGTGTGGTGGCCAGATTAGACACAATATTCCAGATGGGGCCCACCCTATGTTTTACAAAGGTTTAGCACTTTGTTTTTGTACTTTGTGCCTCTATTCATAAAGCCAAGGATGCAGATGTCTTGTTCACTGCCTTCTCAACTTGTCCTGTTACTTAGAAAAACATGTGTATGTACACGTCCAGCTCTCTCTGTTCCTGCACCCCCTTTAAAACTATGCCATTTAATATTGCTTCTCATTCTTCTTACCAAAATTAATCACTTCACACTTAAATTTCATCTGCCATGTCTCTTCCCATTTCACCAGTCTATATCCTCCTGAAGTCTGTTAACATCTTCCTCACTGTTTACTACATGTCCAAATTACTACATTGCCAAATTACATGCTATCTGCAAATTTTGAAATTATGTCCTGTGTACCCAAGTCTAGGTTATTAATATGTATTAAAAAGAGCAGTGGTTCCAACTCCGACCCTGGGCTTCACCACTGCACATTTCCCTCCATTCTGAAAAGCAGCTGTTCACGACTACTTTCTACTTTCTATCCCTTAAACAATTTCATATCCACGCAACCGTTGTCCCTTTAATCCCACAAGCTTCAACTTTGCTGATTAGTCTATTTTGTGCTTGTTTATCGAACACCTTTTGAAAGTCTGTATACACGACATCAACCGCGCTACCTTCATCAACCCCCACTGTTGCTAAGGCAGGTGTTTATCAGTAAGCCCAGTTAAATGCATTGTTAGCCCTACCTGCTTTCACCCTACCAGACTTGGTGTCAGTCTTGGCTCAGTGGTAGCACTTTCACCTTCTGGCTCAGAAGCTTGAGTGGGACTTGAGCACATTATCTATGCTGACACTCCAGGGGCAGTGCTGCACTGTCAGAGTTACTGTTTTTTGCAGGCGACATTAAATCAAGGCCCTGTCTGCCCCCTCAGGCAAAAGATCCTACAGTACTATTTTGAAGAAGAGCAAGTGATTTCTTCTCAGTGCCCTGGCCACTATTTATCCCTCAACCAACATCACTCAAACAGATGGAGGGAAAAAAGACTTGAAATTCTGTGGCACCTTTCACAATCTCAGGTTCTCCAAAAGCACTTTACAGCCAATGTACTTTCTGAAGTGTAGTCATTGTTGTAATGTACAAAATGCAGCAACCAATTTATTCACAGCAAGGTCCCACAGACAGCAATGTGATATTGATCAAATAATCTGTTGTTTGTTGCTGTTGATTGGGGGCTAAATGTTGGCCAGGAAACTGGGGACAACACTCCTGCTTTTCTTCAAGATGGTGCCATGGAATCTTTTAAGTCCACTGGAGAGAAGGAAGTCAGGGCCTCGGTTTAACATCTCATCCGAAAGGCGACAACTCTCGCCATGCAGCACTCCGTTCAGTACTGCACTGTAGTGTCAGCCCAGATTTTAGTGCTCAAATCTCTGGAGTGGCACTGGAGCCTACAACATTCTAACTCAGAGGCGCGAGTATTATCAGCTGAGCTATGGCTGACCCAGATGGTCTGGTCATTATCATGTTGCTGTTCGTGGTGGCTTGCTGTGTAAAAATTAGTTGCCACTTTTCCCACATGACAACAGTGATGGCACTTTGAAGTATTTTACTGACTGTGAAGCACTTTGGGATGTTCTGAGATTGTGAGAGGTGCTGTATAAAGCAAGTCTTTCTTTTGGTGCAAGTTGTCAGCATCAGTCCCTTTAACACCCTTTAACACGGTTCTGAAGAAGGGCCACTGACCTGAAACGTTAACTCTGCTTCTCTCTCCACAGATGCTGCCAAACCTGCTGCGTATTTCCAGCATTTCTTGTTTTTATTTCAGATTTCCAGCATCCGCAGTATTTTGCTTTTATTTCCTTTAACACCCTTCTGTTTTCTCTAGCAGTTGGATACACCTCTCCCCAATGTAATGGAGATGGCCTATTACTTTGAGCAGGCAGGAATTGGCCTAAGCAGTAATGAGATGTACCGCATCTTTCTGGCACTGAAGCAATTGGTGGAAACGCGTCCGCTGCAGAAGTGCCGGTTCTGGGGGAAGATATTAGGAATTAATAGTAATTACATCATAGCTGAGGTGGATTATCGGGAAGGAGAGGATGACACTGAGGAATTGGGAGAAGAGGAGGATGCAGGGGCAAAGGAGGACGATAAAGACGACGCTGAACATGGTGAGGAGGAAGAGAATGAGGAGTTGGAAGATAAACCTCCAGCATCCACGTATAAACCCCCACCAGTCATCCCGAAAGAGGAAAGTCGCTCTGGCACCAACAGGTATACCTATTTTGTTTGCAGTGAGGCAGCCAAGCCATGGACCAAACTGCCCCCAGTTACACCAGCACAGCTCACAGTAGCCAGGAAGATCAAGAAATTCTTCACCGGCAACTTGGAAGCCCCCGTCATCAGTTACCCACCATTTCCTGGTAATGAGATGAATTACCTGAGGGCACAGATTGCCCGGATATCTGCAGGTACTCAGATCAGCCCATTGGGATTCTATCAGTTTGGAGATGAAGAGGAGGAGGAGGAGGAAGGGGCAATGGGGGATAATTACGAGGAGAATGCAGAATTTGAAGGAATTTCTGTACCAGACCTGTTGGACAGTTTGGCCAATTGGGTCCATCACACACAACACATCCTCCCACAGGTATGCTTGCTTTTTACATTTCTATATTTTATTATATATTCTACCTATACTCATCCCTCACCTACGAGACTCTCACACTATCCCTGGATGAGAGGGCAGTGATGACGGAGTGCAGGTGTATTCCGTGTTATTGATAGGTTCTCAATTTTTGGGCATGTGCTATGAATTGGACATAATGGGCGGAGAGCTGAAGTCTGAAAGATTGTGGGCCTGAAATTGCTGGGAATTCACATTTAAAGGTGTACACCATTAATAATACTTAAAAGTTCCAGCAAATTACAGAGTTGGCAAAATACATCAGGGGTTGTGTTACAACTTGATTCGCTGGAACATTTATGCCGCTCTGCCTAAGCAAATGAAAGTCCTTTCTTGTCACTTAGCTCACTGTTACGGTCAATGTCGATCGTCAGTTTTGCTGGTTTTACACTGTTAATCGCCGTTAACCATGCTGCAACCATTTAAAACTGGAATATAATGGCATAGGTGACCTGATATTGATGTGACCTATGACCCTCAACTGGCTCTCAGCCTGGGAGGCCAACAGAGGGGCAATTAAAGCTGCGGAGCCTCATACCTGCAGTTTGGAAATTGTTCTCGGGAAATATTTTGGCAGTGTTGTGTCAGTTGTCTGTGAAGCCTAGCCAAGGACCCTGCACATGAATCCAGTGTGTTGTGGAAGAGCTTGCGACACCATCGTTCCTCACTACTCCCAACGTTCCCCAACTTATTCAGCAGGGCGGGTGGGGGTTGGGGTGGGGGGGTGTGGTGGATAGAGATGTGGATGGATCCTGGGGGACAAGGCGGACCCATTGAATCCGTGGCTGATGCACCAATCCGCAGTGCCTCACCTCTCCCTAGCTCCTCGACCTCTTTCAAAACTCCAAGATCTCTGGAACCTCCAGTTCTAGTGGTTTGACTTCTTAAATAAAATTGTTTCCTCTGACACAGGGCCGCTGTGTTTGGTTTAATGCTGCTCAGAAAAATGAAGAGGATTTTGAGGAGGAGGAGGAAGAAGAGGAGAAAGAGGCACCAGACGAGCCTGAGCCAGAGGTGGGGCCACCCCTCCTCACTCCCCTGTCTGAGGATGCAGGTAATACAGACATCATTGGAATAATCCCTCTACTGAATATAGCACGAACAGTATTTCATTTTTTTTGTGTGTAATGTTTCTTTTTTTGTTGCAAAATTTCCTCCCATTCTCTCTTGAAGGCTCTGACGACAGAATTTTAAGGAGCAGAAGATCATTAGGCCAGTCAAACCAATGCTGTTACCTTGATCTAATCCCTACCCACCTTGTCCCAGTTATCCTTCAACCCCACCTTCTCCCCATATCTTTCAACTCCACCTAGACACCTTCTTCCCATATCTCTCAACTCCACCTACCCACCTTCTCCCCATATCCCCCAATCCCACTTATCCACCTTCTTCCCATATTCCTCAACCCCAACTAGACACCTTCCCCCCCATATCTCTCAACTCCACCTACCCACATTCTCCCCATATCCCCCAACCCCACATACCCATTATTTCCCCACATTCCTCATTCCCACCTACTCACACACCTACTATCCCTATTTCTCACCATATCCCACAGTCCCATCGAGCCAACCCCAAGAGAGACAGAGAAGTGGGTAAACATGGGAAGAATATCTCCAGTGTCCTGCGATGATGGTGTCAGTAAATGAAATGCTGCTAATGCCCCTTTCTGGTCTTTCATTGTTTTAGAGGTCAACAACATCCCTCCCTGGTCAGTCAAGGCTTCATCCAAGCTGATCGCCCAGTATGCCATTGCTTTGGTCCAGTCCAACCTCTGGCCTGGGGCATACACCTTTGCAATAGGAAAGTAAGTATCCATTGTTTTGGGTGTTTGGAGGATGGAGTGGGGTGCGGTGGGGGCCGTTGCCTGGCTTTGGACATGTTATCTAGGCTGCTCAGTATTTACCATCCTCCTTTAGCCAGGCTGTGTTGGGGCTGGCTAGGTACAGTTCTCCCTTAAATAAAAGCAAAATACTGCAGATGCTGGAAATCTGAAACAAAAAACAAGAAATGCTGGAAATACTCAGCAAGTCTGGCAGCATCTGTGGAGAGAGAAGCAAAGTTAACATTTCAGGTCTGTGACCTTTCATCAGAACTGGCAAAAGTTAGGAAAGAATTAGGTTTTAAACCAGTGAAGGGGACGGGTGTGGGGGAGAGAGCAAAGGGGGTTGATAGGACAGGAGAGACTAAAAAACAAAGCTGTCCTGGGACAAAGGCAAAGCGTGTGTTTATGCTTGTGCTGAAAGACAAAGCATTAGTCCAGAATAATAGCAGACTAATGAGCAGCTCAGGCTATGTGAAAAGCAGGCACATGGTTAGAAAGCAGGCACATGGTTAGAAAATATTAAAAAAAGGCCAGTCATGCTCTGAAGTTATTGAACTCAATGTTCAGTCTGCAAGGCTGTAGAGTGCCTAATCGACCCATTTCTCGCACTTCTGCCCTCACGCCTTCCCCTCCCTTCCAGAACCGCGACAGGGTTCCCCTTGTCCTCATTTTCCACCCCACCAGTTTCCACATCCAGAGTATCATCCTCCGCCATTTCCACCATCTCCAGCGTGATGCACCACCAAATGCATCTTCCCCTGCCCCCCCTCCCCTGTCAGCATTCTGAAGGGATCATTCCCTCCGCAACACCCTGGTCCACTCCTTCATTACCCCCGACACTTTGTCTCCTTCCCACGCAATCGCAGGAGGTGTAATACCTGCCTTTTTAACCTCCTCTCTCCTCACTATCCAAGGCCCCATACACTACTTTCAGGTGACTTGTACTTCTTTCAATTTAGTATACTGTATTCGCTGCTCACAATGCAGTCTCCTCTACATTTGGGAGACCAAATGCAGATTGTGTGACCGCTTTGCTGAACACCTCCACTCAGTCCGAAAGCATGACCCCGAGCTTCCGGTTGCTTGCCATTTCTACACTCCCCACTGCTCTCATGCCAACATTTCTGTCTTTGGCCTGCTCCACTGTCCCAGTGAACATCAACACAAGCTCGAGGAGCAGCACCTGATCTTTCGATTAGACATCAATAACTTCAGAGCATGACTGGCCTTTTTTAATATTTTATTTTCTAACCATGTGCCTGCTTTTCATGTAGTCAGAGCTGCTCATTATTCCACTGTTAACAGTCTCTCTGGACTAATGCTTTGTCTTTCAGCACAAGCATTAACACACACTTTGCCTTTGTCCCAGGACAGCTTTGTTACTTAATCTCTCCTGCCCTATCATTTTGCATTGTTACACCATGTTGTGTGACGTGGATGGTTTCCACTGTTCAACTTCCCACGTAACCGCAGCAAGTGTATTTGAATGAAGAGTTTAGCCCCTTGGTGTTTTATTTTTCAAATAAACTGACAGTGACTGATTTTCTTGTAGGTTTTTAAAAAAAAAGTCAATTGTTTTATTGATCAATACATGTTATCCTGGAATTGTCGTGACCTCATTCACTCATGCAATTGCCCGCGAGTGCGCGCGCACACACACAAACTTTGTTTTCTCCCCCACCCACCTCCCCTTCACTTGCTTAAAACCTAATTCTTTTCTAACCTTTGCCAATTCCGATGAAAGGTCACAGACCTGAAAACGTTAACTCTGCTTCTCTCTCCACAGATGCTGCCAGACCTGCTGAGTATTTCCAGCACTTTTTTAGTTAGTTAGTTAGTTAGTTAGAGATACAGCACTGAAACGGGCCCTTCAGCCCACCAAGTCTGTGCCGACCAACAACCACCCATTTATACTAACCCTACAGAAATCCCATATTCCCTACCACCTACCTACACTAGGGGCAATTTACGATGGCCAATTTACCTACCAACCTGCAAGTCTTTGGCTGTGGGAGGAAACCGGAGCACCCGGCGAAAACCCACGCGGTCACAGGGAGAACTTGCAAACTCCGCACAGGCAGTACCCAGAATCGAACCTGGGTCCCTGGAGCTGTGAGGCTGTGGTGCTAACCACTGCGCCACCCTTACAGTTCTCCCTTGTTGCAAGGCTGAGATAAGAATCTCAGCATTTGTAAGATCAGTGTGCAATTGTGTGCCCTAAAATCTCTGACAAGGCACAGGATGGCAAACAAAAACTCAGGGACAATCTTCAAAAGCCTGAGGTTCAGGTGCCTTGCTGCAAATGAACAAACTTACTATTATCTATTTGAACAAGGCATCACTAGGCTGGCCCCTCGATCACAGGTGCTGTTCCACTGGGCTAAAACTGGGCTTCGACTAAAATGTTCCTCTGTTCAACAGGAAATTTGAGAACATTTATTTTGGCTGGGGCCACAAGTACAGCCCGGAAAACTACAGCCCCGCTCCGGCACCGCCAGTGCAGTTGGAGTTTGCCAGCGGTCCGGATACCACCGAGGTGGATGACCCGACAGTGGAAGAGGAGCAGGCACTGCGGGCCGCGTTGGAGGAGCGGCTGGCGGCAGCGGAGGAGGCTGAGGAGGAAGAGGAAGAGGAGGAGGAGGAGGAGGACGAGGATAACTGAACTAAGGAGGATTTTCTCTTGATAAATATTTTAAATCTTTTCTTTCTGTATTTAATATAAGGTGTAATACTTGCTGTGACCCCGCCCCAACCCACACTTCAAAGAACATGAAATCTGTAAATGCTTTTATTACCAGAAAGAAATGCATAGAGGATAATAAAGATTTTTATTGCTTGAGAAAAATCCAAGCATTTGCTGATGAAAGGTTGTTGATCTGAAACGGTAACTCTTGTTTCTCTCTCCACAGACACTGCCACCTGCTGAGCTTTTTTTGCATTTTTTTCCAGATTTCCAGCATTTTGTATTTGTTCAAGAATTTGCTTTGTCCAGGCTCGAACCCCATCACCCAGACCGTTGAATGGACAGACACCAGAGAAGCAGCAAGGTGAACAAAGAAGGTGGGAGGGAGAGCACAGAGTGTGAGGCTGCGGCAAATAAGGGAGAGAGATAGAGAGGGAGCAGGGTGTGAGGGAGAGATGCAAGTTGCATAGGGAGCATTGCACAGCTAATGTTAGAAGAACATAGAAAAATACAGCACAGAACAGGCCCTTCGGCCCACGATGTTGTGCCGATCCTTTGTCCTCTGTCAAGGACAATTTAATCTATACCCCATCATTCTCCTTTATCCATGTTGCACCCTGACTAGCAGAACAGGGTGCTGCTGCATCATTAATTCTGCTTTCTCCCCTTATTTCCTGAAAAAGCTGATAGCACAGGTCCAACCAATGCCAGACTGCTTCCAATACCTCATTTTTCACGTGGAAGCCAAAGACAGTGAGTGTTGGCATACCAGCCGCAGCTGATGTTCACATGTGCACATTGGCCAGTTGGAAACATCCTGGCTGCATTGCCCCGACTGTCCAGGGCAACAGTCCAGTCAAAACGCTACATGTAATATGGTGATTGGGAGCCATAATTTTCTCCCAATGCATCAGGCCGCTGCAGGATATCCTACCAGTGTCTGTGAGTAGGAAGATGCCTGTACAAAATACAGTCTTACAATTATAATGAATTAAAAGCTTTACAATATCTTGAGACAGGAGTCTGAATGAATGAGGGATTTATGACCAGACATTGGGGTAATTTTGACCTTGTATGACATTACAACTCTCATGATTTTTATTTTCAGATTTGCTCCATGAGCTGCAGCACTTGGCTCAGTCAAGTTGGCAACTTCAAATTGCGACTCCAGGTCCCTCCCCCCTCCCTCCCCCAGCTATCACCATGTAACAGCACAGACGGTGATGGCTGGTGCAGTTACACCAGCAGGTGACACTGTCTCACTACAAAGTGGAAAGACACCAGCACGATCCCGTATCATCTGTAAAAGAAGCTGAAGTATAAAACGTGTGCACAGAAACTGGACGCATTCCCATGGACATCGATATGGTGTCTGTTGCCATGGGAATTATTCCAGGACTCCCATTACCCAAACAAATAGCTGATTTTTAACATTGGTCAGCAGTCAGAATAGGAGACATTCTCTTCGTAAAACCGCATCCTGTCCAGCTTTGCTGAGGGTAAGATTGGGCTCAGCTCTCTCACAATCAGGAACCCTGCTCACACGTGGAAAAATGCCCATTTTCCTAAGGAGAATTAGTGACTTCAGGACAGGAGGGGAAAAGTCTGCAGGAAAGAAAGAGAAGCCTGCATTACCACCCAGTGTCTAACATGCCCTGCACTGCCCCCCGCCCACACCACACCTGCAGTGTGTAAGACGGCCAACATTACAGCCATAGTGTCTAACACTCCCTGCATTCCCACCCAGTGTCTAACATTCCATGCATTCCTGCCCAGTGTGTAACATGGCGTACATTACCACAGAGTGTGTAACACTATTGCTCAGCCAGTCAGTGTGTGATGTTCCCTGTGACACACTCCCTCTGTAACTTTCCTTGCCCTGCTGGTCAGGGTGTGACAGCCCTCTCTTTGCTGGCCAGTGTGCGACACCCCTTGTGACACACTCCCTGGATAACACTCCGTTCCCTGCTGGTCAGTGTATGACACCCCTGTGTGATGTTCCCTGTGACATACTTGCCGTGTAACATTCCTTGTCCTGCTGGTCAGTGTGTGATACTCCCTGTGTGACCCACTCCCTGTGTAACACTCCGTGCCCTGCTGGTCAGTGTGTGATACTCCCTGTGTGACCCACTCCCTGTGTAACACTCCGTGCTCTGCTGGTTAGCAGGTAACAATCCCTCTGTAGTTGGCTATTGTGTGACAATCCAGATTGGCGAAATCCTGATAATTCTTAAATATATTTCTGTAAACACCGTGAAGATTAACACCAGGCACTGACCAATCCTGGTGAGTCATCTTCACAGGTCCCTGAATTATCTGAGGATAAAAGCACAAGAAAAAGAAACGCTGCAATTACATAGCAGATCCGTCAGCAGGGAGTCAGGTCTGACCAGTGCTGAGAAAGGGTCTGAACCTGAACTCTTAACCTGTCTTTCCCCTTTCCAGTGCTGAAAGGACCTGCCCTGTGCTTGCAGCGTCTTCCGCCTGTCTGTAATGAGAATCGACGTTCAATCTGGTGGCCTGTCCGCGTAGTTTTTTTAAAAAAACTTTGATAAAATAAATAAGAGTGTTTCTGTAGATAATTCTGCGCCGAGTGTACTCACTGGGGCCGGGCGGCTGGGAGTCCTACAGGAAGTCTTATGAATAGACACATTGAGCACAGCCTGTGGGCACAGTTGAGGTGCACAGTGCTGTATGTTGATTATTTAGACCGAAGAGGAAGTCTGACTGGCCCAAGATGAATTTAGTTACTGTAATGTAACATTTTCTCTTGTTTTTCTAAATCTTCCCCATTCCACACAAACACAGACTATTTTAGAACATCTTTATTTGTTAACTGTAGCGAGCTGTCTCAGATTCCCAGTGAAAGACACCAAGCCAGTGAGCGGCAGCAACTCCATCACACAGACTCAGTCTGTTCCACTATTGTCCATCAGGATCCACACAACATATGCAGGATTTTAATCGGCCAGAAAGCTGCGTAAACTTGATTCTTCCTTTGCCCACTGTACTCACTCTGTGGGTTTAACGTGTTACACATAACTTGTGTAGTCATGGCTCCATTTAATTCATGTACACCACCCATGTCTTTGGGAGTCTGCTTAATATCACAAAAATCGCAGTGTCCTTGTGTGCAACAGGGTGTAAACACAGTGATGTTGTGTGGGGTAATGTGTGAGCACAGTTCTCTTGTGTGTGTTAATGTGTGAGCACAGTGCTCTTGTGTGGGGTAATGTGTGAGTACAGTGCCCTTGTGTGGGGTAATGTGTGAGCACAGTTCTCTTGTGTGTGTTAATGTGTGAGCACAGTGCTCTTGTGTGTGTTAATGTGTGAGCACAGTGCCTTGTGTGGGGTAATTGTGAGCACAGTTCTCTTGTGTGTGTTAATGTGTGAGCACAGTGCTCTTGTGTGTGTTAATGTGTGAGCACAGTGTCCTTGTGTGGGGTAATGTGTGAGCACAGTGTCCTTGTGTGGGGTAATGTGTGAGCACAGTGCCCTTGTGTGGGGTAATGTGTGAGTACAGTTCTCTTGTGTGTGTTAATGTGTGAGCACAGTGCCCTTGTGTGGGGTAATGTGTGAGTACAGTTCTCTTGTGTGTGTTAATGTGTGAGCACAGTGCCCTTGTGTGGGGTAATGTGTGAGTACAGTTCTCTTGTGTGTGTGAATGTGTGAGCACAGTGCCCTTGTGTGGGGTATTGTGTAAGCACAGTGCCCTTGTGTGTGTTAATGTGTGAGCACAGTGCATTTGTGTGGGGTAATGTGTGAGTACAGTTCTCGTGTGTGTTAATGTGTGAGCACAGTGCCCTTGTGTGGGGTAATGTGCGAGTACAGTTCTCTTGTGTGTGTTAATGTGTGAGCACAGTGCCCTTGTGTGGGGTTATGTGTGAGCACAGTGCTCTTGTGTGGGGTAATGTGTGAGCACAGTGCCCTTGTGTGGGGTAATGTGTGAGTACAGTTCTCTTGTGTGTGTTAATGTGTGAGCACAGTGCTCTTGTGTGTGTTAATGTGTGAGAGCACAGTGCCCTTGTGTGGGGTAATGTGTGAGCACAGTGCTCTTGTGTGGGTTAATGTGTGAGCACAGTGCCCTTGTGTGGGGTAATGTGTGAGTACAGTTCTCTTGTGTGTGTTAATGTGTGAGCACAGTGCTCTTGTGTGTGTTAATGTGTGAGAGCACAGTGCCCTTGTGTGGGGTAATGTGTGAGCACAGTGCTCTTGTGTGGGGTAATGTGTGAGTACAGTTCTCTTGTGTGTGTTAATGTGTGAGCACAGTGCTCTTGTGTGTGTTAATGTGTGAGCGCAGTGCCCTTGTGTGGGGTAATGTGTGAGCACAGTCCTCTTGTGTGGGGTAATGTGTGTTGTTGGAGCTGCACCCATCCAGGCAAGTGGAGTGTATTCCATCACACTCCTGACTTGTGCCTTGCAGATGATGGACAGGCTTTGGGGAGTCAGGAGGTGACTTACTCGCCTCGGGATTCCTAGCCTCTGACCTGATCTTGTAGCCACGGTATTTATATGGCTACTCCAGATCAGTTTCTGGTCAATGGTAGCCCCAAAGATGTTGATAGTGGGGGATTCAGCGATGGTAATGCCGTTGAATGTCAAGGGGAGAGGGTTAGATTCTCTCTTGTTGGAGATAGTCATTGCCTGGCACTTGTGTGGCGCGAATGTTACTTGCCACTTATCCGCCCAAGCCTGGATATTGTCCAGGTCTTGCTGCATTTCTACACGGACTGCTTCAGTATCTGAGGAGTCATGAATGGTGCTGAACATTGTGCAATCATCAGCGAACATCCCCACTTCTGACCTTATGATTGAAGGAAGGTCATTGATAAAGCATCTGAAGATGGTTGGGCCTAGGACACTACCGTGAGGAACTCCTGCAGTGATGTCCTGGAGCTCAGATGATTGACCTCCAACAACCACAACCATCTTACTTTGTGCTAGGTATGACACCAGCCAGCGGAGGGTTTCCCCCTGATTCCCATTGACCTCAGTTTTGCTAGGGCTCCTTGATGCCATACTCGGTCAAATGCTGCCTTGATGTCAAGGGCAGTCACTCTCACCTCGCACAATGTGTGAGCACAGTGCTCTTGTGTGCGGTAATGTTTGATGCACAGTGCTCTTGTGTGGGGTAATGTGTGAGCACAGTGCTCTTATGTGTGTGTTAATGTGTGAGCACAGTGCTCTTGTGTGTGTTAATGTGTGAGCGCAGTGCTCTTGTGTGGGGTGATGTGTGAGCACAGTGCTCTTGTGTGCGCTAATGTGTGAGCACAATGCTCCTGTGTGTGTTCATGTGTGAGCACAGTGCTCTTGTGTGTGTTAATGTGTGAGCACAGTGCTCTTGTGTGTGTTAATGTGTGAGCGCAGTGCTCTTGTGTGGGGTTATGTATGAGTGCAGTGCTCTTGTGTGTGTTAATGTGTGAGCACAGTGCTCTTGTGTGTGTTAATGTGTGAGCACAGTGCTCTTGTGTGGGGTTACGTGTGAGCACAGTGCTCTTGTGTGGGTTAATGTGTGAGCACAGTGCTCTTGTGTGTGTTAATGTGTGAGCACAGTGCTCTTGTGTGTGTTAATGTGTGAGCACTGTGCTCTTGTGTGTGTTAATGTGTGAGCTCAGTGCCCTTGTGTGGGGTTATGTGTGAGCACAGTGCTCTTGTGTGGGGTGATGTGTGAGCACAGTGCTCTTGTGTGCGCTAATGTGTGAGCACAGTGCTCTTGTGTGGGGTTATGTGTGAGCACAGTGATCTTTTGTGGGGTAATGTGTGAGCGCAGTGCTCTTGTGTGTGTTAATGTGTGAGCGCAATGCTCTTGTGTGAATCCATGTGTGAGCACAGTGCTCTTGTGTGTGTTAATGAGTGAGCACAGTGCTCTTGTGTGAATTCATGTGTGAGCACAGTGCTCTTGTGTGTGTTAATGTGTGAGCGCAGTGCTCTTGTGTGAATTCATGTGTAAGCACAGTGCTCTTGTGTGTGTTAATGAGTGAACGCAGTGCTCTTGTGTGAATTCATGTGTGAGCGCAGTGCTCTTGTGTGTGTTAATGAGTGAGCACAGCGTCCTTATGAGGGGTGAAGTGTGAGCACGGTGCCCTTGAGTAGGGTAAAGTGTGAGCAAAGTCCTCTTGTGTGTGTTAATGTGTGAGCACAGTGCTCTTGTGTGTGTTAATGTGTGATCACAGTGCCCTTGAGTGGGGTTCTGTGTGAGCACACTGCTCTTGTGTGTGTTAATGTGCCAGCACAGTGCTCTTGTGTGTGGTTATGTGTGAGCACAGTGCTCTTGTGTGGGGTTATGTGTGAGCACAGTGCTCTTTTGTGGGGTAATGTGTGAGCACAGTGCTCTTTTGTGGGGTAATGTGTGAGCATACTGCTCTTATGTGGGGTAATGTGTGAGCACAGTGCCCTTGTGTGGAGTAAAGTGTGAGCACAGTGCTCTTGTGTGGGGTTATGTGTGAGCACAGTGCTCTTTTGTGGGGTAATGTGTGAGCATACTGCTCTTATGTGGGGTAATGTGTGAGCACAGTGCCCTTGTGTGGAGTAAAGTGTGAGCACAGTTCTCTTGTGTGGGGTAATGTGTGAGCACAGTGCTCTTGTGTGGGTTAATGTGTGAGCGCAGTGCTCTTGTGTGCCTTAATTTGTGAGCACAGTGCTCTTGTGTGGGGTAATTTGTGAGCGCAGTGTTCTTGTGTGTGTTAATGTGTGAGCGCCGTGCTCTTGTGTGTGTTAATATGTGAGCACAGTGCTCTTGTGTGGGGTTATGTGTGAGCACAGCGCTCGTGTGTGTTAATGTGTGAGCACAGTGCTCTGCTGTGTGTTAATGTGTGAGCACAGTGCTCTTGTGTGGGGTTATGTGTGAGCACTGTGCTCTTGTGTGTGTTAATGTGAGCACAATGCTCTTGTGTGTGTTACTGAGTGAGCACAGCGCCCTTATGAGAGGTGAAGTGTGAGCACAGTGCCCTTGTGTGGGCTAATGTGTGAGCAAAGTGCTCTTGTGTGGGGTGATGTGTGGGCTAAAGGGTGAGCAAAGTGCTGTTGTGTGCGTTACTGTGTGTGCACAGTGCTGTTGTGTGCGTTAATGTGTGAGCACAGTGCTCTTTTGTGGGGTAATGTGTGAGCGCAGTGCTGTCTGTTAATGTGTGAGCGCAGTGCTCTTGTGTGTGTTAATGTGTGAGCACAGTGCTCTTGTGTGTGTTAATGTGTGAGCGCAGTGCTCTTTTGTGGGGTAATGTGTGAGCGCAGTGCTCTTGTGTGTGTTAATGTGTGAGCGCAGTGCTCTTGTGTGTGCTAATGTGTGAGCGCAGTGCTCTTGTGTGCGTTAATGTGTGAGCGCAGTGCTCTTGTGTGCGTTAATGTGTGAGCGCAGTGCTCTTGTGTGGGGTAATGTGTGAGCACAGTGCTCTTGTGTGGGGTTATGTGTGAGCACAGTGCTCTTGTGTGCGTTAATTTGTGAGCACAGTGCTCTTGTGTGTGTTAATGTTTGAGCGCAGTGCCCTTGTGTGGGGTAAAGTGTGAGCACAGTGCTCTTGTGTGCCTTAATTTGTGAGCACAGTGCTCTTGTGTGGGGTAATTTGTGAGCGCAGTGTTGTTGTGTGTGTTAATGTGTGAGCGCCGTGCTCTTGTGTGGGGTTATGTGTGAGCACTGCGCTCGTGTGTGTTAATATGTGAGCACAGTGCTCTGCTGTGTGTTAATGTGTGAGCACAGTGCTCTTGTGTGAGTTCATGTGTGAGCACAGTGCTCTTGTGTGGGGTTATGTGTGAGCACAGTGCTCTTGTGTGTGTTAATGTGTGAGCACAGTGCTCTTTTGTGTGTTAATGTTTGAGCGCAGTGCTCTTGTGTGTTAATGTGTGAGCACAGCGCTCGTGTGTGTTAATGTGTGAGCACAGTGCTCTTTTGTGTGTTAATGTTTGAGCGCAGTGCTCTTGTGTGTTAATGTGTGAGCACAGCGCTCGTGTGTGTTAATGTGTGAGCACAGTGCTCTGCTGTGTGTTAATGTGTGAGCACAGTGCTCTTGTGTGAGTTAATGTGTGAGCACAGTGCTCTTGTGTGAGTTAATGTGTGAGCACAGTGCTCTTTTGTGTGTTAATGTTTGAGCGCAGTGCTCTTGTGTGTGTTAATGTGAGCACAATGCTCTTGTGTGTGTTACTGAGTGAGCATAGCGCCCTTATGAGGGGTGAAGTGTGAGCACAGTGCCCTTGTCTGGGCTAATGTGTGAGCAAAGTGCTCTTGTGTGGGGTGATGTGTGAGCACAGTGCTCTTGTGTGTGTTAATGTGTGAGCACAGTGCTCTTGTGTGTGTTAATGTGTGAGCACAGTGCTCTTTGGTTCGGGTAATGTGTGAGCCCAGTGCTCTTGTGTGTGTTAATGTGTGAGCACAGTGCTCTTTTGTGTGTTTCTGAGTGAGCACAGCGCCCTTATGAGGGGTGAAGTGTGAGCACAGTGCTCTTGTGTGTGTTAATGTGTGACCGCAGTGCTGTCTGTTAATGTGTGTGCACAGTGCTCTTGTGTGGGGTAATGTGTGTGCACAGTGCTCTTGTGTGGGGTAATGTGTGAGCACAGTGCTCTTGTGTGTGTTAATGTGTGAGCACAATGCTCTTGTGTGTGTTTCTGAGTGAGCACAGCGCCCTTATGAGGGGTGAAGTGTGAGCACAGTGCCCTTGTGTGGGCTAATGTGTGAGGGCAGTGCTCTTGTGTGCGTTTATGTGTGAGCACAGTGCTCTTGTGTGTGTTAATGTGTGAGCGCAGTGCTCTTGTGTGTGTTAATGTGTGAGCGCAGTGCTCTTGTGTGTGTTAATGTGTGAGCGCAGTGCTCTTGTGTGTGTTAATGTGTGAGCGCAGTGCTCTTGTATGGGGTAATGTGTGAGCACAGTGCTCTTGTGTGGGGTTATGTGTGAGCACAGTGCTCTTGTGTGGGGTTATGTGTGAGCACAGTGCTCTTATGTGGGGTAATGTGTGAGCACAGTGCCCTTGTGTGGAGTAAAGTGTGAGCACAGTTCTCTTGTGTGGGGTAATGTGTGAGCACAGTGCTCTTGTGTGGGTTAATGTGTGAGCGCAGTGCTCTTGTGTGCCTTAATTTGTGAGCACAGTGCTCTTGTGTGGGGTAATTTGTGAGCGCAGTGTTCTTGTGTGTGTTAATGTGTGAGCGCCGTGCTCTTGTGTGTGTTAATATGTGAGCACAGTGCTCTTGTGTGGGGTTATGTGTGAGCACAGCGCTCGTGTGTGTTAATGTGTGAGCACAGTGCTCTGCTGTGTGTTAATGTGTGAGCACAGTGCTCTTGTGTGGGGTTATGTGTGAGCACTGTGCTCTTGTGTGTGTTAATGTGAGCACAATGCTCTTGTGTGTGTTACTGAGTGAGCACAGCGCCCTTATGAGAGGTGAAGTGTGAGCACAGTGCCCTTGTGTGGGCTAATGTGTGAGCAAAGTGCTCTTGTGTGGGGTGATGTGTGAGCACAGTGCTTTTGTGTGGGCTAAAGGGTGAGCAAAGTGCTCTTGTGTGCGTTACTGTGTGTGCACAGTGCTGTTGTGTACGTTAATGTGTGAGCACAGTGCTCTTTTGTGGGGTAATGTGTGAGCGCAGTGCTGTCTGTTAATGTGTGAGCGCAGTGCTCTTGTGTGTGTTAATGTGTGAGCACAGTGCTCTTGTGTGTGTTAATGTGTGAGCGCAGTGCTCTTTTGTGGGGTAATGTGTGAGCGCAGTGCTCTTGTGTGTGTTAATGTGTGAGCGCAGTGCTCTTGTGTGTGCTAATGTGTGAGCGCAGTGCTCTTGTGTGCGTTAATGTGTGAGCGCAGTGCTCTTGTGTGCGTTAATGTGTGAGCGCAGTGCTCTTGTGTGGGGTAATGTGTGAGCACAGTGCTCTTGTGTGGGGTTATGTGTGAGCACAGTGCTCTTGTGTGCGTTAATTTGTGAGCACAGTGCTCTTGTGTGTGTTAATGTTTGAGCGCAGTGCCCTTGTGTGGGGTAAAGTGTGAGCACAGTGCTCTTGTGTGCCTTAATTTGTGAGCACAGTGCTCTTGTGTGGGGTAATTTGTGAGCGCAGTGTTCTTGTGTGTGTTAATGTGTGAGCGCCGTGCTCTTGTGTGGGGTTATGTGTGAGCACAGCGCTCGTGTGTGTTAATGTGTGAGCACAGTGCTCTGCTGTGTGTTAATGTGTGAGCACAGTGCTCTTGTGTGAGTTAATGTGTGAGCACAGTGCTCTTGTGTGGGGTTATGTGTGAGCACAGTGCTCTTGTGTGTGTTAATGTGTGAGCGCAGTGCCCTTGTGTGGGGTAATGTGTGAGCACAGTCCTCTTGTGTGGGGTAATGTGTGTTGTTGGAGCTGCACCCATCCAGGCAAGTGGAGTGTATTCCATCACACTCCTGACTTGTGCCTTGCAGATGATGGACAGGCTTTGGGGAGTCAGGAGGTGACTTACTCGCCTCGGGATTCCTAGCCTCTGACCTGATCTTGTAGCCACGGTATTTATATGGCTACTCCAGATCAGTTTCTGGTCAATGGTAGCCCCAAAGATGTTGATAGTGGGGGATTCAGCGATGGTAATGCCGTTGAATGTCAAGGGGAGAGGGTTAGATTCTCTCTTGTTGGAGATAGTCATTGCCTGGCACTTGTGTGGCGCGAATGTTACTTGCCACTTATCCGCCCAAGCCTGGATATTGTCCAGGTCTTGCTGCATTTCTACACGGACTGCTTCAGTATCTGAGGAGTCATGAATGGTGCTGAACATTGTGCAATCATCAGCGAACATCCCCACTTCTGACCTTATGATTGAAGGAAGGTCATTGATAAAGCATCTGAAGATGGTTGGGCCTAGGACACTACCGTGAGGAACTCCTGCAGTGATGTCCTGGAGCTCAGATGATTGACCTCCAACAACCACAACCATCTTACTTTGTGCTAGGTATGACACCAGCCAGCGGAGGGTTTCCCCCTGATTCCCATTGACCTCAGTTTTGCTAGGGCTCCTTGATGCCATACTCGGTCAAATGCTGCCTTGATGTCAAGGGCAGTCACTCTCACCTCGCACAATGTGTGAGCACAGTGCTCTTGTGTGCGGTAATGTTTGATGCACAGTGCTCTTGTGTGGGGTAATGTGTGAGCACAGTGCTCTTATGTGTGTGTTAATGTGTGAGCACAGTGCTCTTGTGTGTGTTAATGTGTGAGCGCAGTGCTCTTGTGTGGGGTGATGTGTGAGCACAGTGCTCTTGTGTGCGCTAATGTGTGAGCACAATGCTCCTGTGTGTGTTCATGTGTGAGCACAGTGCTCTTGTGTGTGTTAATGTGTGAGCACAGTGCTCTTGTGTGTGTTAATGTGTGAGCGCAGTGCTCTTGTGTGGGGTTATGTATGAGTGCAGTGCTCTTGTGTGTGTTAATGTGTGAGCACAGTGCTCTTGTGTGTGTTAATGTGTGAGCACAGTGCTCTTGTGTGGGGTTACGTGTGAGCACAGTGCTCTTGTGTGGGTTAATGTGTGAGCACAGTGCTCTTGTGTGTGTTAATGTGTGAGCACAGTGCTCTTGTGTGTGTTAATGTGTGAGCACTGTGCTCTTGTGTGTGTTAATGTGTGAGCTCAGTGCCCTTGTGTGGGGTTATGTGTGAGCACAGTGCTCTTGTGTGGGGTGATGTGTGAGCACAGTGCTCTTGTGTGCGCTAATGTGTGAGCACAGTGCTCTTGTGTGGGGTTATGTGTGAGCACAGTGATCTTTTGTGGGGTAATGTGTGAGCGCAGTGCTCTTGTGTGTGTTAATGTGTGAGCGCAATGCTCTTGTGTGAATCCATGTGTGAGCACAGTGCTCTTGTGTGTGTTAATGAGTGAGCACAGTGCTCTTGTGTGAATTCATGTGTGAGCACAGTGCTCTTGTGTGTGTTAATGTGTGAGCGCAGTGCTCTTGTGTGAATTCATGTGTAAGCACAGTGCTCTTGTGTGTGTTAATGAGTGAACGCAGTGCTCTTGTGTGAATTCATGTGTGAGCGCAGTGCTCTTGTGTGTGTTAATGAGTGAGCACAGCGTCCTTATGAGGGGTGAAGTGTGAGCACGGTGCCCTTGAGTAGGGTAAAGTGTGAGCAAAGTCCTCTTGTGTGTGTTAATGTGTGAGCACAGTGCTCTTGTGTGTGTTAATGTGTGATCACAGTGCCCTTGAGTGGGGTTCTGTGTGAGCACACTGCTCTTGTGTGTGTTAATGTGCCAGCACAGTGCTCTTGTGTGTGGTTATGTGTGAGCACAGTGCTCTTGTGTGGGGTTATGTGTGAGCACAGTGCTCTTTTGTGGGGTAATGTGTGAGCACAGTGCTCTTTTGTGGGGTAATGTGTGAGCATACTGCTCTTATGTGGGGTAATGTGTGAGCACAGTGCCCTTGTGTGGAGTAAAGTGTGAGCACAGTGCTCTTGTGTGGGGTTATGTGTGAGCACAGTGCTCTTTTGTGGGGTAATGTGTGAGCATACTGCTCTTATGTGGGGTAATGTGTGAGCACAGTGCCCTTGTGGGGAGTAAAGTGTGAGCACAGTTCTCTTGTGTGGGGTAATGTGTGAGCACAGTGCTCTTGTGTGGGTTAATGTGTGAGCGCAGTGCTCTTGTGTGCCTTAATTTGTGAGCACAGTGCTCTTGTGTGGGGTAATTTGTGAGCGCAGTGTTCTTGTGTGTGTTAATGTGTGAGCGCCGTGCTCTTGTGTGTGTTAATATGTGAGCACAGTGCTCTTGTGTGGGGTTATGTGTGAGCACAGCGCTCGTGTGTGTTAATGTGTGAGCACAGTGCTCTGCTGTGTGTTAATGTGTGAGCACAGTGCTCTTGTGTGGGGTTATGTGTGAGCACTGTGCTCTTGTGTGTGTTAATGTGAGCACAATGCTCTTGTGTGTGTTACTGAGTGAGCACAGCGCCCTTATGAGAGGTGAAGTGTGAGCACAGTGCCCTTGTGTGGGCTAATGTGTGAGCAAAGTGCTCTTGTGTGGGGTGATGTGTGGGCTAAAGGGTGAGCAAAGTGCTGTTGTGTGCGTTACTGTGTGTGCACAGTGCTGTTGTGTGCGTTAATGTGTGAGCACAGTGCTCTTTTGTGGGGTAATGTGTGAGCGCAGTGCTGTCTGTTAATGTGTGAGCGCAGTGCTCTTGTGTGTGTTAATGTGTGAGCACAGTGCTCTTGTGTGTGTTAATGTGTGAGCGCAGTGCTCTTTTGTGGGGTAATGTGTGAGCGCAGTGCTCTTGTGTGTGTTAATGTGTGAGCGCAGTGCTCTTGTGTGTGCTAATGTGTGAGCGCAGTGCTCTTGTGTGCGTTAATGTGTGAGCGCAGTGCTCTTGTGTGCGTTAATGTGTGAGCGCAGTGCTCTTGTGTGGGGTAATGTGTGAGCACAGTGCTCTTGTGTGGGGTTATGTGTGAGCACAGTGCTCTTGTGTGCGTTAATTTGTGAGCACAGTGCTCTTGTGTGTGTTAATGTTTGAGCGCAGTGCCCTTGTGTGGGGTAAAGTGTGAGCACAGTGTTGTTGTGTGTGTTAATGTGTGAGCGCCGTGCTCTTGTGTGGGGTTATGTGTGAGCACTGCGCTCGTGTGTGTTAATATGTGAGCACAGTGCTCTGCTGTGTGTTAATGTGTGAGCACAGTGCTCTTGTGTGAGTTCATGTGTGAGCACAGTGCTCTTGTGTGGGGTTATGTGTGAGCACAGTGCTCTTGTGTGTGTTAATGTGTGAGCACAGTGCTCTTTTGTGTGTTAATGTTTGAGCGCAGTGCTCTTGTGTGTTAATGTGTGAGCACAGCGCTCGTGTGTGTTAATGTGTGAGCACAGTGCTCTTTTGTGTGTTAATGTTTGAGCGCAGTGCTCTTGTGTGTTAATGTGTGAGCACAGCGCTCGTGTGTGTTAATGTGTGAGCACAGTGCTCTGCTGTGTGTTAATGTGTGAGCACAGTGCTCTTGTGTGAGTTAATGTGTGAGCACAGTGCTCTTGTGTGAGTTAATGTGTGAGCACAGTGCTCTTTTGTGTGTTAATGTTTGAGCGCAGTGCTCTTGTGTGTGTTAATGTGAGCACAATGCTCTTGTGTGTGTTACTGAGTGAGCATAGCGCCCTTATGAGGGGTGAAGTGTGAGCACAGTGCCCTTGTCTGGGCTAATGTGTGAGCAAAGTGCTCTTGTGTGGGGTGATGTGTGAGCACAGTGCTCTTGTGTGTGTTAATGTGTGAGCACAGTGCTCTTGTGTGTGTTAATGTGTGAGCACAGTGCTCTTTGGTTCGGGTAATGTGTGAGCCCAGTGCTCTTGTGTGTGTTAATGTGTGAGCACAGTGCTCTTTTGTGTGTTTCTGAGTGAGCACAGCGCCCTTATGAGGGGTGAAGTGTGAGCACAGTGCTCTTGTGTGTGTTAATGTGTGACCGCAGTGCTGTCTGTTAATGTGTGTGCACAGTGCTCTTGTGTGGGGTAATGTGTGTGCACAGTGCTCTTGTGTGGGGTAATGTGTGAGCACAGTGCTCTTGTGTGTGTTAATGTGTGAGCACAATGCTCTTGTGTGTGTTTCTGAGTGAGCACAGCGCCCTTATGAGGGGTGAAGTGTGAGCACAGTGCCCTTGTGTGGGCTAATGTGTGAGGGCAGTGCTCTTGTGTGCGTTTATGTGTGAGCACAGTGCTCTTGTGTGTGTTAATGTGTGAGCGCAGTGCTCTTGTGTGTGTTAATGTGTGAGCGCAGTGCTCTTGTGTGTGTTAATGTGTGAGCGCAGTGCTCTTGTGTGTGTTAATGTGTGAGCGCAGTGCTCTTGTATGGGGTAATGTGTGAGCACAGTGCTCTTGTGTGGGGTTATGTGTGAGCACAGTGCTCTTGTGTGGGGTTATGTGTGAGCACAGTGCTCTTATGTGGGGTAATGTGTGAGCACAGTGCCCTTGTGTGGAGTAAAGTGTGAGCACAGTTCTCTTGTGTGGGGTAATGTGTGAGCACAGTGCTCTTGTGTGGGTTAATGTGTGAGCGCAGTGCTCTTGTGTGCCTTAATTTGTGAGCACAGTGCTCTTGTGTGGGGTAATTTGTGAGCGCAGTGTTCTTGTGTGTGTTAATGTGTGAGCGCCGTGCTCTTGTGTGTGTTAATATGTGAGCACAGTGCTCTTGTGTGGGGTTATGTGTGAGCACAGCGCTCGTGTGTGTTAATGTGTGAGCACAGTGCTCTGCTGTGTGTTAATGTGTGAGCACAGTGCTCTTGTGTGGGGTTATGTGTGAGCACTGTGCTCTTGTGTGTGTTAATGTGAGCACAATGCTCTTGTGTGTGTTACTGAGTGAGCACAGCGCCCTTATGAGAGGTGAAGTGTGAGCACAGTGCCCTTGTGTGGGCTAATGTGTGAGCAAAGTGCTCTTGTGTGGGGTGATGTGTGAGCACAGTGCTTTTGTGTGGGCTAAAGGGTGAGCAAAGTGCTCTTGTGTGCGTTACTGTGTGTGCACAGTGCTGTTGTGTACGTTAATGTGTGAGCACAGTGCTCTTTTGTGGGGTAATGTGTGAGCGCAGTGCTGTCTGTTAATGTGTGAGCGCAGTGCTCTTGTGTGTGTTAATGTGTGAGCACAGTGCTCTTGTGTGTGTTAATGTGTGAGCGCAGTGCTCTTTTGTGGGGTAATGTGTGAGCGCAGTGCTCTTGTGTGTGTTAATGTGTGAGCGCAGTGCTCTTGTGTGTGCTAATGTGTGAGCGCAGTGCTCTTGTGTGCGTTAATGTGTGAGCGCAGTGCTCTTGTGTGCGTTAATGTGTGAGCGCAGTGCTCTTGTGTGGGGTAATGTGTGAGCACAGTGCTCTTGTGTGGGGTTATGTGTGAGCACAGTGCTCTTGTGTGCGTTAATTTGTGAGCACAGTGCTCTTGTGTGTGTTAATGTTTGAGCGCAGTGCCCTTGTGTGGGGTAAAGTGTGAGCACAGTGCTCTTGTGTGCCTTAATTTGTGAGCACAGTGCTCTTGTGTGGGGTAATTTGTGAGCGCAGTGTTCTTGTGTGTGTTAATGTGTGAGCGCCGTGCTCTTGTGTGGGGTTATGTGTGAGCACAGCGCTCGTGTGTGTTAATGTGTGAGCACAGTGCTCTGCTGTGTGTTAATGTGTGAGCACAGTGCTCTTGTGTGAGTTAATGTGTGAGCACAGTGCTCTTGTGTGGGCTTATGTGTGAGCACAGTGCTCTTGTGTGTGTTAATGTGTGAGCACAGTGCTCTTTTGTGTGTTAATATTTGAGCGCAGTGCTCTTGTGTGTTAATGTGTGAGCACAGCGCTCGTGTGTGTTAATGTGTGAGCACAGTGCTCTTGTGTGGGGTTATGTGTGAGCACAGTGCCGTTGTGTGGGGTAATGTGTGAGCACAGTGCTCTTGTGTGGGTTAATGTGTGAGCACAGTGCTCTTGTGTGTGTTAATGTTTGAGCGCAGTGCCCTTGTGTGGGGTAATGTGTGAGCACAGTGCTCTTGTGTGGGGTTATGTGTGAGCACAGTGCTCTTGTGTGTGTTAATGTGTGAGCACAGTGCTCTTGTGTGACTTAATGTGTAAGCGCAGTGCTCTTGTGTGTGTTTACGTGTGAGCACAGTGCTCTTGTGTGACTTAATGTGTAAGCACAGTGCTCTTGTGTGGGGTTATGTGTGAGCACAGTGCTCTTGTGTGGGGTTATGTGTGAGCACAGTGCTCTTGTGTGGGGTTATGTGTGAGCACATTGCCCTTGTGTGTGTTAATCTGTGAGCACAGTGCTCTCGTGTGTGTTAATCTGTGAGCGCAGTGCTCTAGTGTGTGTTCATGTGTGAGCACAGTGCTCTTTTGTAGGGTAAGGTGTGAGCGCAGTGCTCTTGTGTGTGTTAATGTGTGACCGCAGTGCTGTCTGTTAATGTGTGAGCGCAGTGCTCTTGTGTGTGTTAATGTGTGAGCACAGTGCTCTTGTGTGTGTTAATGTGTGAGCACAGTGCCGTTGTGTGGGGTAATGTGTGAGCACAGTGCTCTTGTGTGGGTTAATGTGTGAGGACAGTGCTCTTGTGTGTGTTAATGTTTGAGCGCAGTGCCCTTGTGTGGGGTAATGTGTGAGCACAATGCTCTTGTGTGTGTTTCTGAGTGAGCACAGCGCCTTTATGAGGGGTGAAGTGTGAGCACAGTGCCCTTGTGTGGGCTAATGTGTGAGGGCAGTGCTCTTGTGTGCGTTAATGTGTGAGCACAGTGCTCTTGTGTGTGTTAATGTGTGAGCGCAGTGCTCTTGTGTGTGTTAATGTGTGAGCGCAGTGCTCTTGTGTGTGTTAATGTGTGAGCGCAGTGCTCTTGTGTGTGTTAATGTGCGAGCGCAGTGCTCTTGTATGGGGTAATGTGTGAGCACAGTGCTCTTGTGTGGGGTTATGTGTGAGCACAGTGCTCTTGTGTGGGGTTATGTGTGAGCACAGTGCTCTTGTGTGGGGTAATGTGTGAGCACAGTGCTCTTGTGTGGGGTTATGTGTGAGCACAGTGCCGTTGTGTGGGGTAATGTGTGAGCACAGTGCTCTTGTGTGGGTTAATGTGTGAGCACAGTGCTCTTGTGTGTGTTAATGTTTGAGCGCAGTGCCCTTGTGTGGGGTAATGTGTGAGCACAGTGCTCTTGTGTGGGGTTATGTGTGAGCACAGTGCTCTTGTGTGTGTTAATGTGTGAGCACAGTGCTCTTGTGTGACTTAATGTGTAAGCGCAGTGCTCTTGTGTGTGTTTACGTGTGAGCACAGTGCTCTTGTGTGACTTAATGTGTAAGCACAGTGCTCTTGTGTGGGGTTATGTGTGAGCACAGTGCTCTTGTGTGGGGTTATGTGTGAGCACAGTGCTCTTGTGTGGGGTTATGTGTGAGCACAGTGCCCTTGTGTGTGTTAATCTGTGAGCACAGTGCTCTCGTGTGTGTTAATCTGTGAGCGCAGTGCTCTAGTGTGTGTTCATGTGTGAGCACAGTGCTCTTTTGTAGGGTAATGTGTGAGCGCAGTGCTCTTGTGTGTGTTAATGTGTGACCGCAGTGCTGTCTGTTAATGTGTGAGCGCAGTGCTCTTGTGTGTGTTAATGTGTGAGCACAGTGCTCTTGTGTGTGTTAATGTGTGAGCACAGTGCTCTTTGGTTCGGGTAATGTGTGAGCCCAGTGCTCTTGTGTGTGCTAATGTGTGAGCACAGTGCTCTTGTGTGGGGTTATGTGTGAGCACTGTGCTCTTTTGTGGGGTAATGTTTGAGCGCAGTGCTCTTGTGTGTGTTTCTGAGTGAGCACAGCGCCCTTATGAGGGGTGAAGTGTGAGCACAGTGCCCTTGTGTGGGCTAATGTGTGAGGGCAGTGCTCTTGTGTGCGTTTATGTGTGAGCACAGTGCTCTTGTGTGTGTTAATGTGTGAGCGCAGTGCTCTTGTGTGTGTTAATGTGTGAGCGCAGTGCTCTTGTATGGGGTAATGTGTGAGCACAGTGCTCTTGTGTGGGGTTATGTGTGAGCACAGTGCTCTTGTGTGGGGTTATGTGTGAGCACAGTGCTCTTATGTGGGGTAATGTGTGAGCACAGTGCCCTTGTGTGGAGTAAAGTGTGAGCACAGTTCTCTTGTGTGGGGTAATGTGTGAGCACAGTGCTCTTGTGTGGGTTAATGTGTGAGCGCAGTGCTCTTGTGTGCCTTAATTTGTGAGCACAGTGCTCTTGTGTGGGGTAATTTGTGAGCGCAGTGTTCTTGTGTGTGTTAATGTGTGAGCGCCGTGCTCTTGTGTGTGTTAATATGTGAGCACAGTGCTCTTGTGTGGGGTTATGTGTGAGCACAGCGCTCGTGTGTGTTAATGTGTGAGCACAGTGCTCTGCTGTGTGTTAATGTGTGAGCACAGTGCTCTTGTGTGGGGTTATGTGTGAGCACTGTGCTCTTGTGTGTGTTAATGTGAGCACAATGCTCTTGTGTGTGTTACTGAGTGAGCACAGCGCCCTTATGAGAGGTGAAGTGTGAGCACAGTGCCCTTGTGTGGGCTAATGTGTGAGCAAAGTGCTCTTGTGTGGGGTGATGTGTGAGCACAGTGCTTTTGTGTGGGCTAAAGGGTGAGCAAAGTGCTCTTGTGTGCGTTACTGTGTGTGCACAGTGCTGTTGTGTACGTTAATGTGTGAGCACAGTGCTCTTTTGTGGGGTAATGTGTGAGCGCAGTGCTGTCTGTTAATGTGTGAGCGCAGTGCTCTTGTGTGTGTTAATGTGTGAGCACAGTGCTCTTGTGTGTGTTAATGTGTGAGCGCAGTGCTCTTTTGTGGGGTAATGTGTGAGCGCAGTGCTCTTGTGTGTGTTAATGTGTGAGCGCAGTGCTCTTGTGTGTGCTAATGTGTGAGCGCAGTGCTCTTGTGTGCGTTAATGTGTGAGCGCAGTGCTCTTGTGTGCGTTAATGTGTGAGCGCAGTGCTCTTGTGTGGGGTAATGTGTGAGCACAGTGCTCTTGTGTGGGGTTATGTGTGAGCACAGTGCTCTTGTGTGCGTTAATTTGTGAGCACAGTGCTCTTGTGTGTGTTAATGTTTGAGCGCAGTGCCCTTGTGTGGGGTAAAGTGTGAGCACAGTGCTCTTGTGTGCCTTAATTTGTGAGCACAGTGCTCTTGTGTGGGGTAATTTGTGAGCGCAGTGTTCTTGTGTGTGTTAATGTGTGAGCGCCGTGCTCTTGTGTGGGGTTATGTGTGAGCACAGCGCTCGTGTGTGTTAATGTGTGAGCACAGTGCTCTGCTGTGTGTTAATGTGTGAGCACAGTGCTCTTGTGTGAGTTAATGTGTGAGCACAGTGCTCTTGTGTGGGGTTATGTGTGAGCACAGTGCTCTTGTGTGTGTTAATGTGTGAGCACAGTGCTCTTTTGTGTGTTAATATTTGAGCGCAGTGCTCTTGTGTGTTAATGTGTGAGCACAGCGCTCGTGTGTGTTAATGTGTGAGCACAGTGCTCTTGTGTGGGGTTATGTGTGAGCACAGTGCCGTTGTGTGGGGTAATGTGTGAGCACAGTGCTCTTGTGTGGGTTAATGTGTGAGCACAGTGCTCTTGTGTGTGTTAATGTTTGAGCGCAGTGCCCTTGTGTGGGGTAATGTGTGAGCACAGTGCTCTTGTGTGGGGTTATGTGTGAGCACAGTGCTCTTGTGTGTGTTAATGTGTGAGCACAGTGCTCTTGTGTGACTTAATGTGTAAGCGCAGTGCTCTTGTGTGTGTTTACGTGTGAGCACAGTGCTCTTGTGTGACTTAATGTGTAAGCACAGTGCTCTTGTGTGGGGTTATGTGTGAGCACAGTGCTCTTGTGTGGGGTTATGTGTGAGCACAGTGCTCTTGTGTGGGGTTATGTGTGAGCACATTGCCCTTGTGTGTGTTAATCTGTGAGCACAGTGCTCTCGTGTGTGTTAATCTGTGAGCGCAGTGCTCTAGTGTGTGTTCATGTGTGAGCACAGTGCTCTTTTGTAGGGTAAGGTGTGAGCGCAGTGCTCTTGTGTGTGTTAATGTGTGACCGCAGTGCTGTCTGTTAATGTGTGAGCGCAGTGCTCTTGTGTGTGTTAATGTGTGAGCACAGTGCTCTTGTGTGTGTTAATGTGTGAGCACAGTGCCGTTGTGTGGGGTAATGTGTGAGCACAGTGCTCTTGTGTGGGTTAATGTGTGAGGACAGTGCTCTTGTGTGTGTTAATGTTTGAGCGCAGTGCCCTTGTGTGGGGTAATGTGTGAGCACAATGCTCTTGTGTGTGTTTCTGAGTGAGCACAGCGCCTTTATGAGGGGTGAAGTGTGAGCACAGTGCCCTTGTGTGGGCTAATGTGTGAGGGCAGTGCTCTTGTGTGCGTTAATGTGTGAGCACAGTGCTCTTGTGTGTGTTAATGTGTGAGCGCAGTGCTCTTGTGTGTGTTAATGTGTGAGCGCAGTGCTCTTGTGTGTGTTAATGTGTGAGCGCAGTGCTCTTGTGTGTGTTAATGTGCGAGCGCAGTGCTCTTGTATGGGGTAATGTGTGAGCACAGTGCTCTTGTGTGGGGTTATGTGTGAGCACAGTGCTCTTGTGTGGGGTTATGTGTGAGCACAGTGCTCTTGTGTGGGGTAATGTGTGAGCACAGTGCTCTTGTGTGGGGTTATGTGTGAGCACAGTGCCGTTGTGTGGGGTAATGTGTGAGCACAGTGCTCTTGTGTGGGTTAATGTGTGAGCACAGTGCTCTTGTGTGTGTTAATGTTTGAGCGCAGTGCCCTTGTGTGGGGTAATGTGTGAGCACAGTGCTCTTGTGTGGGGTTATGTGTGAGCACAGTGCTCTTGTGTGTGTTAATGTGTGAGCACAGTGCTCTTGTGTGACTTAATGTGTAAGCGCAGTGCTCTTGTGTGTGTTTACGTGTGAGCACAGTGCTCTTGTGTGACTTAATGTGTAAGCACAGTGCTCTTGTGTGGGGTTATGTGTGAGCACAGTGCTCTTGTGTGGGGTTATGTGTGAGCACAGTGCTCTTGTGTGGGGTTATGTGTGAGCACAGTGCCCTTGTGTGTGTTAATCTGTGAGCACAGTGCTCTCGTGTGTGTTAATCTGTGAGCGCAGTGCTCTAGTGTGTGTTCATGTGTGAGCACAGTGCTCTTTTGTAGGGTAATGTGTGAGCGCAGTGCTCTTGTGTGTGTTAATGTGTGACCGCAGTGCTGTCTGTTAATGTGTGAGCGCAGTGCTCTTGTGTGTGTTAATGTGTGAGCACAGTGCTCTTGTGTGTGTTAATGTGTGAGCACAGTGCTCTTGTGTGTGTTAATGTGTGAGCACAGTGCTCTTTGGTTCGGGTAATGTGTGAGCCCAGTGCTCTTGTGTGTACTAATGTGTGAGCACAGTGCTCTTGTGTGGGGTTATGTGTGAGCACTGTGCTCTTTTGTGGGGTAATGTTTGAGCGCAGTGCTCTTGTGTGTGTTCATGTGAGCACAATGCTCTTGTGTGTGTTACTGAGTGAGCACAGCGCCGTTATGAGAGGTGAAGTGTGAGCACAGTGCACTTGTGTGGGCTAATGTGTGAGCAAAGTGCTCTTGTTTGGGGTGATGTGTGAGCACAGTGCTTTTGTGTGGGCTAAAGGGTGAGCAAAGTGCTCTTGTGTGCGTTACTGTGTGTGCACAGTGCTGTTGTGTGCGTTAATGTGTGAGCACAGTGCTCTTTTGTGGGGTAATGTGTGACCGCAGTGCTGTCTGTTAATGTGTGAGCACAGTGCTCTTGTGTGGGGTAATGTGTGAGCGCAGTGCTCTTGTGTGTGTTAATGTGTGAGCACAATGCTCTTGTGTGTGTTACTGAGTGAGCACAGCGCCCTTATGAGGTGTGAAGTGTGAGCACAGTGCCCTTGTGTGGGCTAATGTGTGTGGGCAGTGCTCTTGTGTGCGTTAATGTGTGAGCGCAGTGCCCTTTTGTGGGGTAATGTGTGACCGCAGTGCTCTTGTGTGTGTTAATGTGTGAGCGCAGTGCTCTTGTGTGCTCTTGTGTGCGTTAATGTGTGAGCGCAGTGCCCTTTTGTGGGGTAATGTGTGAGCACAGTGCTCTTGTGTGGGGTTATGTGTGAGCACAGTGCTCTTGTGTGGGGTTATGTGTGAGCACAGTGCTCTTGTGTGGGGTTATGTGTGAGCACAGTGCTCTTGTGTGGAGTTATTTGTGAGCACAGTACTCTTGTGTGGGGTTATGTGTGAGCACAGTACTCTTTAGTGGGGTTATGTGTGAGTGCAGTGCCCTTGTGTGGGCTAATGTGTGAGCACAGTGCTCTTGTGTGGGGTAATGTGTGAGCACAGTGCTCTTGAGTAGGGTAATGTGTGAGCACAGTGCTCTTGTGTGTGTTAATGTGTGAGCACAGTGCTCTTGTGTGTGTTAATCTGTGAGCACAGTGCTCTCGTGTGTGTTAATCTGTGAGCGCAGTGCTCTAGTGTGTGTTCATGTGTGAGCACAGTGCTCTTGTGTGTGTTATTCTGTGAGCGCAGTGCTCTTGTGTGTGTTAATCTGTGAGCGCAGTGCTCTAGTGTGTGTTAATGTGTGAGCACAGTGCTCTTGTGTGTGTTAATGTGTGAGCACAGTGCTCTTGTGTGTGTTAATGTGTGAGCGCAGTGCTGTTGTGTGTGTTAATCTCTGAGCGCAGTGCTCTTGTGTGTGTTAATGTGTGAGCGCAGTGCTCTTGTGTGAAGTAACGTGTGAGCGCCGTGCTCTTGTGTGTGTTATTGTGTGAGCACAGTGCTCTTTGGTTCGGGTAATGTGTGAGCACAGTGCTCTTGTGTGGGGTTATGTGTGAGCACAGTGCTCTTGTGTGGGGTTATGTGTGAGCACAGTGCTCTTGTGTGGGGTTATGTGTGAGCACAGTGCTCTTTAGTGGGGTTATGTGTGAGTGCAGTGCCCATGTGTGGGGTAATGTGTGAGCACAGTGCTCTTGTGTGGGGTTATGTGTGAGCACAGTTCTCTTGTGTGTGTTAATGTGTGAGCACAGTGCTCTTGTGTGTGTTAATGTGTGAGCGCAGTGCTGTTGTGTGACGTAATGTGTAAGCACAGTGCTCTTGTGTTGGGTTATGTGTGAGCACAGTGCTCTTGTGTGAGTTAATGTGTGAGCGCCGTGCTCTTGTGTGTGTTAATGTGTGAGCACAGTGCTCTTGTGTGGTGTTATGTGTGAGCACAGCGCTCGTGTGTGTTAATGTGTGAGCACAGTGCTCTGCTGTGTGTTAATGTGTGAGCACAGTGCTCTTGTGTGAGTTAATGTGTGAGCACAGTGCTCTTGTGTGGGGTTATGTGTGAGCACTGTGCTCTTTTGTGTGTTAATGTGTGAGCACAGTGCTCTTGTGTGTGTTATTGTGTGAGCACAGTGCTCTTTGGTTCGGGTAATGTGTGAGCACAGTGCTCTTTGGTTCGGGTAATGTGTGAGCACAGTGCTCTTGTGTGGGGTTATGTGTGAGCACAGTGCTCTTGTGTGGGGTTATGTGTGAGCACACTGCTCTGTTCTGGGGTAATGTGTGAGCGCAGTGCTCTTGTGTGTGTTAATGTGTGAGCGCAGTGCTCTTGTGTGAATTCATGTGTGAGCACAGTGCTCTTGTGTGTGTTAATGTGTGAGCACAGTGCTCTTGTGTGTGTTAATGTGTGAGCGCAGTGCTGTTGTGTGAATTCATGTGTGAGCACAGTGCTCTTGTGTGTGTTAATGAGTGAGCACAGTGCCCTCGTGTGGGGTGAAGTGTGAGCACAGTGCCCTTGTGTGGGGAAAAGTGTGAGCACAGTGCTCTTGTGTGTGTTAATGTGTGAGCACAGTCCTCTTGTGTGTGCTAATGTGTGAGCACGGTGCTCTTCTGTGTGTTAATGTGTGAGCACAGTGCTCTTGTGTGTGTTAATGTGTGAGCACAGTGCTCTTGTGTGGGGTTATGTGTGAGCACAGTGCTCTTGTGTGGGGTTATGTGTGAGCACAGTGCTCTTGTGTGGGGTAATGTGTGAGCACAGTGCTCTTGTGTGTGTTAATGTGTGAGCGCAGTGCTCTTGTGTGCGTTAAAATGTGAGCGCAGTGCTCTTGTGTGTGTTAATGTGTGAGCACAGTGCTCTTGTGTGTGTTCATGTGTGAGCACAGTGCTCTTGTGTGTGTTAATCTGTGAGCGCAGTGCTCTTGTGTGTGTGAATGTGTGAGCGCAGTGCTCTTGTGTGAGGTAACGTGTGAGCGCCGTGCTCTTGTGTGTGTTATTGTGTGAGCACAGTGCTCTTTGGTTCGGGTAATGTGTGAGCACAGTGCTCTTGTGTGGGGTTATGTGTGAGCACAGTGCTCTTGTGTGGGGTTATGTGTGAGCACAGTGCTCTTGTGTGGGGTTATGTGTGAGTGCAGTGCCCATGTGTGGGGTAATGTGTGAGCACAGTGCTCTTGTGTGGGGTTATGTGTGAGCACAGTTCTCTTGTGTGTGTTAATGTGTGAGCACAGTGCTCTTGTGTGTGTTAATGTGTGAGCGCAGTGCTGTTGTGTGACGTAATGTGTAAGCACAGTGCTCTTGTGTTGGGTTATGTGTGAGCACAGTGCTCTTGTGTGAGTTAATGTGTGAGCGCCGTGCTCTTGTGTGTGTTAATGTGTGAGCACAGTGCTCTTGTGTGGTGTTATGTGTGAGCACAGCGCTCGTGTGTGTTAATGTGTGAGCACAGTGCTCTGCTGTGTGTTAATGTGTGAGCACAGTGCTCTTGTGTGAGTTAATGTGTGAGCACAGTGCTCTTGTGTGGGGTTATGTGTGAGCACTGTGCTCTTTTGTGTGTTAATGTGTGAGCACAGTGCTCTTGTGTGTGTTATTGTGTGAGCACAGTGCTCTTTGGTTCGGGTAATGTGTGAGCACAGTGCTCTTTGGTTCGGGTAATGTGTGAGCACAGTGCTCTTGTGTGGGGTTATGTGTGAGCACAGTGCTCTTGTGTGGGGTTATGTGTGAGCACAGTGCTCTTGTGTGGGGTTATGTGTGAGCACACTGCTCTGTTCTGGGGTAATGTGTGAGCGCAGTGCTCTTGTGTGTGTTAATGTGTGAGCGCAGTGCTCTTGTGTGAATTCATGTGTGAGCACAGTGCTCTTGTGTGTGTTAATGTGTGAGCACAGTGCTCTTGTGTGTGTTAATGTGTGAGCGCAGTGCTGTTGTGTGAATTCATGTGTGAGCACAGTGCTCTTGTGTGTGTTAATGAGTGAGCACAGTGCCCTCGTGTGGGGAAAAGTGTGAGCACAGTGCTCTTGTGTGTGTTAATGTGTGAGCACAGTCCTCTTGTGTGTGCTAATGTGTGAGCACGGTGCTCTTCTGTGTGTTAATGTGTGAGCACAGTGCTCTTGTGTGTGTTAATGTGTGAGCACAGTGCTCTTGTGTGGGGTTATGTGTGAGCACAGTGCTCTTGTGTGGGGTTATGTGTGAGCACAGTGCTCTTGTGTGGGGTAATGTGTGAGCACAGTGCTCTTGTGTGTGTTAATGTGTGAGCGCAGTGCTCTTGTGTGCGTTAAAATGTGAGCGCAGTGCTCTTGTGTGCGTTAATGTGTGAGCGCAGTGCCCTTTTGTGGGGTAATGTGTGAGCACAGTGCTCTTGTGTGGGGTAATGTGTGAGCACAGTGCTCTTGTGTGGGGTTATGTGTGAGCACAGTGCTCTTGTGTGGGGTTATGTGTGAGCACAGTGCTCTTTAGTGGGGTTATGTGTGAGTGCAGTGCCCATGTGTGGGGTAATGTGTGAGCACAGTGCTCTTGTGTGGGGTTATGTGTGAGCACAGTTCTCTTGTGTGTGTTAATGTGTGAGCACAGTGCTCTTGTGTGTGTTAATGTGTGAGCGCAGTGCTGTTGTGTGACGTAATGTGTAAGCACAGTGCTCTTGTGTTGGGTTATGTGTGAGCACAGTGCTCTTGTGTGAGTTAATGTGTGAGCGCCGTGCTCTTGTGTGTGTTAATGTGTGAGCACAGTGCTCTTGTGTGGTGTTATGTGTGAGCACAGCGCTCGTGTGTGTTAATGTGTGAGCACAGTGCTCTGCTGTGTGTTAATGTGTGAGCACAGTGCTCTTGTGTGAGTTAATGTGTGAGCACAGTGCTCTTGTGTGGGGTTATGTGTGAGCACTGTGCTCTTTTGTGTGTTAATGTGTGAGCACAGTGCTCTTGTGTGTGTTATTGTGTGAGCACAGTGCTCTTTGGTTCGGGTAATGTGTGAGCACAGTGCTCTTTGGTTCGGGTAATGTGTGAGCACAGTGCTCTTGTGTGGGGTTATGTGTGAGCACAGTGCTCTTGTGTGGGGTTATGTGTGAGCACACTGCTCTGTTCTGGGGTAATGTGTGAGCGCAGTGCTCTTGTGTGTGTTAATGTGTGAGCGCAGTGCTCTTGTGTGAATTCATGTGTGAGCACAGTGCTCTTGTGTGTGTTAATGAGTGAGCAGTTTGCCCTTGTGTGGGGTGAAGTGTGAGCACAGTGCCCTTGTGTGGGGTAAAGTGTGAGCAAAGTGCTCTTGTGTGTGTTAATGTGTGAGCACAGTGCTCTTGTGTGTGTTAATGTGTGAGCACAGTGCTCTTGTGTGACTTAATATGTAAGCACAGTGCTCTTGTGTGGGGTTATGTGTGAGCACAGTGCTCTTGTGTGAGTTAATGTGTGAGCACAGTGCTCTTGTGTGAGTTAATGTGTGAGCACAGTGCTCTTGTGTGTGGTCATGTGTGAGCACCGTGGTATTGTGTGGGGTGATGTGTGAGCCCAGTGCTCTTGTGTGTGTTAATGTGTGAGCACAGTGCTCTTGTGTGTGTTAATGTGTGAGCACAGTGCTCTTGTGTGACTTAATATGTCAGCACAGTGCTCTTGTGTGGGGTTATGTGTGAGCACAGTGCTCTTGTGTGAGTTAATGTGTGAGCACAGTGCTCTTGTGTGTGGTCATGTGTGAGCACAGTGCTCTTGTGTGTGTTAATGTGTGAGCGCAGTGCTCTTGTGTGCGTTAATGTGTGAGCGCAGTGCTCTTGTGTGGGGTAATGTGTGAGCACAGTGCTCTTGTGTGGGGTTATGTGTGAGCACAGTGCTCTTGTGTGGGGTTATGTGTGAGCACAGTGCTCTTGTGTGGGGTTATGTGTGAGCACAGCGCCCTTGTGTGGGGTAATGTGTGAGCACAGCGCCCTTGTGTGGGGTAATGTGTGAGCACAGTGCTCTTGTGTGGGTTAATGTGTGAGCACGGTGCTCTTGTGTGTGTTAATGTGTGAGCACAGTGCTCTTGTGTGGGGTTATGTGTGAGCACAGTGCTCTTGTGTGCGTTAATTTGTGAGCACAGTGCTCTTGTGTGGGGTAATGTGTGAGGGCAGTGCTCTTGTGTGTGTTCATGTGTGTGCGCAGTGCTCTTGTGTGTGTTCATGTGTGTGCGCGGTGCTCTTGTGTGGGGTAATGTGTGAGCACAGTGCTCTTGAGTAGGGTAATGTGTGAGCACAGTGCTCTTGTGTGTGTTAATGTGTGAGCACAGTGCTCTTGTGTGTGTTAATGTGTGAGCACAGTGCTCTTGTGTGTGTTATTCTGTGAGCGCAGTGCTCTTGTGTGTGTTAATCTGTGAGCGCAGTGCTCTAGTGTGTGTTAATGTGTGAGCACAGTGCTCTTGTGTGTGTTAATGTGTGAGCACACTGCTCTTGTGTGTGTTAATGTGTGAGCGCAGTGCTGTTGTGTGTGTTAATCTGTGAGCGCAGTGCTGTTGTGTGTGTTAATCTGTGAGCGCAGTGCTCTTGTGTGTGTTAATGTGTGAGCACAGTGCTCTTGTGTGTGTTCATGTGTGAGCACAGTGCTCTTGTGTGTGTTCATGTGTGAGCACAGTGCTCTTGTGTGTGTTAATCTGTGAGCGCAGTGCTCTTGTGTGTGTGAATGTGTGAGCGCAGTGCTCTTGTGTGAGGTAACGTGTGAGCGCCGTGCTCTTCTGTGTGTTACTGAGTGAGCACAGCGCCCTGATGAGGGGTGAAGTGTGAGCACAGTGCTCTTGTGTGTGTTAATGTGTGAGCACAGTGCTCTTGTGTGCCTTAATAGGTAAGCACAGTGCTCTTGGGTGGGGTTATGTGTGAGCACAGTGCTCTTGTGTGAGTTAATGTGTGAGCACAGTGCTCTGTTCTGGGGTAATGTGTGAGCGCAGTGCTCTTGTGTGAATTCATGTGTGAGCACAGTGCTCTTGTGTGTGTTAATGAGTAAGCACAGCGCCCTTATGAGGGGTGAAGTGTGAGCACAGTGCCCTTGTGTGGGGTAAAGTGTGAGCAAAGTGCTCTTGTGTGTGTTAATGTGTGAGCACAGTGCTCTTGTGTGTGTTAATGTGTGAGCACGGTGCTGTTGTGTGTGTTAATGTGTGAGTACAGTGCTCTTGTGTGTGTTCATGTGTGAGCACGGTGCTCTTGTGTGTGTTAATGTGTGAGCACAGTGCTCTTGTGTGGGGTGATGTGTGAGCCCAGTGCTCTTGTGTGTGTTAATGTGTGAGCACAGTGCTCTTGTGTGACTTAATATGTAAGCACATTGCTCTTGTGTGGGGTTATGTGTGAGCACAGTGCTCTTCTGTGTGTTACTGAGTGAGCACAGCGCCCTGATGAGGGGTGAAGTGCGAGCACAGTGCCCTTGTGTGGGCTAATGTGTGAGCACAGTGCTCTTGTGTGTTTAAATGTGTGAGCACAGTGCTCTTGTGTGCGTTACTGTGTGAGCACAGTGCTCTTGTGTGAGTTAATGTGTGAGCGCAGTGCTCTTGTGTGTGTTCATGTGTGAGCACAGTGCTCTTGTGTGTGTTAATGTGTGAGCGCAGTGCTCTTGTGTGTGTTCATGTGTGAGCGCAGTGCTCTTGTGTGTGTTAATGTGTGAGCACAGTGCTCTTGTGTGTGTTAATGTGTGAGCGAAGTGCTCTTTTGTGGGGTAATGTGTGAGCACAGTGCTCTTTTGTGAGGTAATGTGTGAGCGCAGTGCTCTTGTGTGTGTTCATGTGTGAGCACAGTGCTCTTGTGTGTGTTAATGTGTGAGCGCAGTGCTCTTGAGTGTGTTCATGTGTGAGCGCAGTGCTCTTGTGTGGGGTCATGTGTGAGCACAGTGCTCTTGTGTGTGTTAATGTGTGAGCGCAGTGCTCTTGAGTGTGTTCATGTGTGAGCGCAGTGCTCTTGAGTAGGGTAATGTGTGAGCACAGTGCTCTTTTGTGAGGTAATCTGTGAGCTCAGTGCTTTTGTGTGTGTGAATGTGTGAGCACAGTCCTCTTGTGTGTGTTAATGTGTGAGTGCAGTGCTCTTGTGTGTGTTAATGTGTGAGCACAGTGCTCTTGTGTGTGTGAATGTGTGAGCACAGTCCTCTTGTGTGCGTTAATGTGTGAGCACAATGCTCTTGTGTGTGTTAATGTGTGAGTGCAGTGCTCTTGTGTGTGTTAATGTGTGAGCACAGTGCTCTTGTGTGTGTGAATGTGTGAGCACAGTCCTCTTGTGTGCGTTAATGTGTGAGCACAATGCTCTTGTGTGTGTTAATGTGTGAGTGCAGTGCTCTTGTGTGTGTTAATGTGTGAGCACAATGCTCTTGTGTGTGTTAATGTGTGAGCGCAGTGCTCTTGTGTGTGTTAATGTGTGAGCACAGTGCTCTTGTGTGTGATAATCTGTGAGCACAGTGCTCTTGTGTGTGTTAATGTGTGAGCACATTGCTGTCAATGTGTGAGCACAGTGCTCTTGTTTGAGTTCATGTGTGAGCACAGTGCTCTTGTGTGGGGTTATGTGTGAGCACAGTGCTCTTTGGTGGGGTAATGTGTGAGCGCAGTGCTCTTGTGTGTGTTCATGTGTGAGCACAATACTCTTGTGTGTGTTACTGAGTGACCACAGCGCCCTTATGAGGGGTGAGGTGTGAGCACAGTGCCCTTGTGTGGGGTAATGTGTGTGCACAGTGCATTCGTGTTGGGTAAAGTTTGAGCACAGTGCTCTTGTGTGTGTTAATGTGTGAGCACAGTGCTCTCCTGTGTGTTAATGTGTGAGCACAGTGCTCTTGTGTGTGTTAATGTGTGAGCACAGTGCTCTTGTATGAGTTAACGTGTGAGCACAGTGCCCTTGTGTGAGTTAATGTGTGAGCACAGTGCTCTTTTGTGGGGTAATGTGTGAGCACAATGCTCTTGTGTGTGTTACTGAACCAGCACAGCGCCCTTATGAGGGGTGAAGTGTGAGCACAGTGCCCTTGTGTGTGGGGATGATGTGTGAGCGCAGTGCTCTTGAGTGTGTTCATGTGTGAGCGCAGTGCTCTTGAGTAGGGTAATGTGTGAGCACAGTGCTCTTTTGTGAGGTAATCTGTGAGCTCAGTGCTTTTGTGTGTGTGAATGTGTGAGCACAGTCCTCTTGTGTGCGTTAATGTGTGAGCACAATGCTCTTGTGTGTGTTAATGTGTGAGTGCAGTGCTCTTGTGTGTGTTAATGTGTGAGCACAGTGCTCTTGTGTGTGTGAATGTGTGAGCACAGTCCTCTTGTGTGCGTTAATGTGTGAGCACAATGCTCTTGTGTGTGTTAATGTGTGAGTGCAGTGCTCTTGTGTGTGTTAATGTGTGAGCACAGTGCTCTTGTGTGTGTGAATGTGTGAGCACAGTCCTCTTGTGTGCGTTAATGTGTGAGCACAATGCTCTTGTGTGTGTTAATGTGTGAGTGCAGTGCTCTTGTGTGTGTTAATGTGTGAGCACAATGCTCTTGTGTGTGTTAATGTGTGAGCGCAGTGCTCTTGTGTGTGTTAATGTGTGAGCACAGTGCTCTTGTGTGTGATAATCTGTGAGCACAGTGCTCTTGTGTGTGATAATCTGTGAGCACAGTGCTCTTGTGTGTGTTAATGTGTGAGCACATTGCTGTCAATGTGTGAGCACAGTGCTCTTGTTTGAGTTCATGTGTGAGCACAGTGCTCTTGTGTGGGGTTATGTGTGAGCACAGTGCTCTTTGGTGGGGTAATGTGTGAGCGCAGTGCTCTTGTGTGTGTTCATGTGTGAGCACAATACTCTTGTGTGTGTTACTGAGTGACCACAGCGCCCTTATGAGGGGTGAGGTGTGAGCACAGTGCCCTTGTGTGGGGTAATGTGTGTGCACAGTGCATTCGTGTTGGGTAAAGTTTGAGCACAGTGCTCTTGTGTGTGTTAATGTGTGAGCACAGTGCTCTCCTGTGTGTTAATGTGTGAGCACAGTGCTCTTGTGTGTGTTAATGTGTGAGCACAGTGCTCTTGTATGAGTTAACGTGTGAGCACAGTGCCCTTGTGTGAGTTAATGTGTGAGCACAGTGCTCTTTTGTGGGGTAATGTGTGAGCACAATGCTCTTGTGTGTGTTACTGAACCAGCACAGCGCCCTTATGAGGGGTGAAGTGTGAGCACAGTGCCCTTGTGTGTGGGGATGATGTGTGAGCACAGTGCTCTTGTGTTGGGTTAAGTGTAAGCACAGTGCTCTCGTGTGGGGATGTTGTGTGAGCGCAGTTCTCCTGTGTGTGTTAATGTGTGAGCACAGTGCTCTTGTGTGGGGATGATGTGTGAGCACAGTGTTCTTGTGTGTGTTCATGTGTGAGCACAGTGCTCTTGTGTGTGTTCATGTGTGTGTTAATGTGTGAGCACAGTGCTCTTGTGTGGGGTAATGTGTGTGCACAGTGCATTTGTGTGGGGTACGCTGTGAGCACTGTGCTCTTGTGTGGGGTAATGTGTGAGTACAGTACTCTTGTGTGTGTGAACCTCTGAGCGCAGTGCTCTTGTGCGTGTTAATGTGTGAGCACAGTGCTCTTGTGTGTGTTAATGTGTGAGCACAGTGCTCTTGTGTGTTTTAATGTGTGAGCACAGTGCTCTTGTGCGTGTTAATGTGTGAGCACAGTGCTCTTGTGTGTGTTAATGTGTGAGCACAGTTCTCTTGTGTGTGTTAATGTATGAGCACAGTGCTCTTGTGTGTGTTAATGTGTGAGCACAGTGCTCTTCTGTGTGTTAATATGTGAGCACAGTGCTCTTGTGTGAGTTAATGTGTGAGCACAGTGCTCTTTTGTGGGGTAATGTGTGAGCGCAGTGCTCTTGTGTGTGTTAATGTGTGAGCAGAATGCTCTTGTGTGTGTTACTGAGTGAGCACAGCGCCCTTATGAGGGGTGAAGCGTGAGCACAGTTCCCTTGTGTGTGGGGATGATGTGTGAGCACAGTGCTCTTGTGTTGGGTAAAGTGTAAGCACAGTGCTCTCGTGTGGGGATGATGTGTGAGCACAGTGCTCTTGTGTGTGTTAATGTGTGAGCACAGTGCTCTTGTGTGGGAATGATGTGTGAGCACAGTGTTCTTGTGTGTGTTAATGTGTGAGCACAGTGCTCTTGTGTGTGTTCATGTGTGAGCACAGTGCTCTTGTGTGGGGTAATGTGTGAGCACAGTGCTCTTGTGTGGGGTAATGTGTGTGCACAGTGCATTTGTGTGGGGTACGGTGTGAGCACAGTGCTCTTGTGTGGGGTAATGTGTGTGCACAGTGCTCTTGTGTGGGGTAAAGTGTGACGACAGCACTCTTGTGTGTGTGAACCTCTGAGAGCAGTGCCCTTGTGCGTGTTAATGTGTTAGCGCAGTGCTCTTGTGTGGGTTAATCTGTGAGCACAGTGCCCTTGTGTGGGGTCAAGAGTGAGCACAGTGCTCTTGTGTGTGTTAATGTGTGAGAACAGTGCTCTTGTGTGGGTTAATGTGTGAGAACAGTGCTCTTGTGTGTGTTAATGTGTGTGAACAGTGGTCTTGTGTGGGTCAATGTGTGAGAACAGTGCTCTTGTGTGGGTCAATGTGTGAGAACAGTGCTCTTGTGTGTGTTAATGTGTGAGCACAGTGCTCTTGTGTGTTTTAATGTGTGAGCGCAGTGCTCTTGTGTGCATTATTGTCTGAGCACAGTGTTCTTGTCTGGGGTAATGTGTGAGCGCAGTGCTCTTGCGTGGGGTAATGTGTGAGCACAGTGCTCTTCTGTGTGTTAATCTGGGAGCACAGTGCTCTTGTGTGTGTTAATCTGTGAGCACAGTGCTCTTGTGTGTGTTAATGTGTGAGCACAGTGCTCTTGTGTGTGTTAATGTGTGAGCACAGTGCTCTTGTGTGTGTTAATGTGTGAGCACAGTGCTCTTGTGTGTGTTAATGTGTGAGCACAGTGCTCTTCTGTGTGTTAATCTGTGAGCACAGTGCTCTTGTGTGTGTTAATGTGTGAGCACAGTGCTCTTGTGTGTGTTAATGTGTGAGCACAGTTCTCTTGTGTGTGTTAATGTGTGAGCACAGTGCTCTTGTGTGAGTTAATGTGTGAGCACAGTGCTCTTGTGTGTGTTAATGTGTGAGCACAGTGCTCTTGTGTGTGTTACTGAGTGAGCACAATGCTCTTGTGTGTGTTACTGAGTGAGCACAGTGCTCTTGTGTGTGTTAATGTGTGAGCGCAGTGCTCTTGTGTGTGTTAATGTGTGAGCACAATGCTCTTGTGTGTGTTACTGAGTGAGCACAGCGCCCTTATGAGGGGTGATGCGTGAGCACAGTGCCCTTGTGTGTGGGGATGATGTGTGAGCACAGTGCTCTTGTGTTTGGTAAAGTGTAAGCACAGTGCTCTCGTGTGGGGATGATGTGTGAGCACAGTGCTCTTGTGTGTGTTAATGTGTGAGCACAGTGCTCTTGTGTGGGGATGATGTGTGAGCACAGTGTTCTTGTGTGTGTTAATGTGTGAGCACAGTGCTCTTGTGTGTGTTCATGTGTGAGCACAGTGCTCTTGTGTGTGTTCATGTGTGAGCACAGTGCTCTTGTGTGGGGTAATGTGTGTGCACAGTGCATTTGTGTGGGGTACGGTGTGAGCACAGTGCTCTTGTGTGTGTTAATGTGTGAGAACAGTGCTCTTGTGTGTGTTAATGTGTGAGCACAGTGCTCTTGTGTGCATTATTGTCTGAGCACAGTGTTCTTGTCTGGGGTAATGTGTGAGCGCAGTGCTCTTGCGTGGGGTAATGTGTGAGCACAGTGCTCTTGTGTGTGGTGATGTGTGAGCACAGTGCTCTTGTGTGTGTTAATCTGTGAGCGCAGTGCTCTTGTGTGTGTTAATCTGTGAGCACAGTGCTCTTGTGTGTGTTAATCTGTGAGCACAGTGCTCTTGTGTGTGTTAATCTGTGAGCACAGTGCTCTTGTGTGTGTTAATGTGTGAGCACAGTGCTCTTGTGTGTGTTAATGTGTGAGCACAGTGCTCTTGTGTGTGTTGATGTGTGAGCACAGTGCTCTTGTGTGTGTTAATGTGTGAGCACAGTGCTCTTGTGTGTGTTAATGTGTGAGCACAGTGCTCTTCTGTGTGTTAATGTGTGAGCACAGTGCTCTTCTGTGTGTTAATGTGTGAGCACAGTGCTCTTGTGTGTTTTAATGTGTGAGCACAGTTCTCTTGTGTGTGTTAATGTGTGAGCACAGTGCTCTTGTGTGTGTTAATGTGTGAGCACAGTGCTCTCCTGTGTGTTAATGTGCGAGCACAGTGCTCTTGTGTGAGTTAATGTGTGAGCACAGTGCTCTTTTGTGGGGTAATGTGTGAGCGCAGTGCTCTTGTGTGTGTTAATCTGTGAGCACAGTGCTCTTGTGTGTGTTAATGTGTGAGCACAGTGTTCTAGTGTGTGTTAATGTGTGAGCACAGTGCTCTTGTGTGGGGATGATGTGTGAGCACAGTGTTCTTGTGTGGGGTAATGTGTGAGCACAGTGCTCTTGTGTGGGGTAATGTGTGAGCACAGTGCTCTTGTGTGGGGTAATGTGTGTGCACAGTGCATTTGTGTGGGGTACGGTGTGAGCACAGTGCTCTTGTGTGGGGTAATGTGTGTGCACAGTGCTCTTGTGTGGGGTAAAGTGTGACGACAGTACTCTTGTGTGTGTGAACCTCTGAGAGCAGTGCTCTTGTGCGTGTTAATGTGTGAGCGCAGTGCTCTTGTGTGGGTTAATCTGTGAGCACAGTGCCCTTGTGTGGGGTCAAGAGTGAGCACAGTGCTCTTGTGTGTGTTAATGTGTGAGAACAGTGCTCTTGTGTGTGTTAATGTGTGTGAACAGTGGTCTTGTGTGGGTCAATGTGTGAGAACAGTGCTCTTGTGTGGGTCATTGTGTGAGCACAGTGCTCTTGTGTGATTTAATGTGTGAGCACAGTGCTCTTGTGTGATTTAATGTGTGAGCACAGTGCTCTTTTGTGGGGTAATGTGTGAGCGCAGTGCTCTTGTGTGTGTTAATGTGTGAGCACAATGCTCTTGTGTGTGTTACTGAGTGAGCACAGCGCCCTTATGAGGGGTGAAGTGTGAGCACAGTGCCCTTGTGTGTGGGGATGATGTGTGAGCACAGTGCTCTTGTGTTGGGTAAAGTGTAAGCACAGTGCTCTCGTGTGGGGATGATGTGTGAGCACAGTGTTCTTGTGTGTGTTAATGTGTGAGCACAGTGCTCTTGTGTGTGTTCATGTGTGAGCACAGTGCTCTTGTGTGTGTTCATGTGTGTGTTAATGTGTGAGCACAGTTCTCTTGTGTGGGGTAATGTGTGAGCACAGTGCTCTTGTGTGGGGTAATGTGTGTGCACAGTGCATTTGTGTGGGGTACGGTGTGTGCACAGTGCTCTTGTGTGTGTTAATGTGTGAGAACAGTGCTCTTGTGTGTGTTAATCTGTGAGCACAGTGCTCTTGTGTGTGTTAATGTATGAGCACAGTGCTCTTGTGTGTTTTAATGTGAGAGCGCAGTGCTCTTGTGTGCGTTATTGTCTGAGCACAGTGTTCTTGTCTGGGGTAATGTGTGAGCGCAGTGCTCTTGTGTGTGTTAATGTGTGAGCGCAGTGCTCTTGTGTGGGGTAATATGTGAGCACAGTGCTCTTGTGTGTGGTGATGTGTGAGCACAGTGCTCTTGTGTGTGTTAATCTGTGAGCACAGTGCTCTTGTGTGTGTTAATCTGTGAGCACAGTGCTCTTGTGTGTGTTAATCTGTGAGCACAGTGCTCTTGTGTGTGTTAATGTGTGAGCACAGTGCTCTTGTGTGTGTTAATGTGTGAGCGCAATGCTCTTGTGTGTGTTAATGTGTGAGCACAGTGCTCTTCTGTGTGTTAATGTGTGAGCACAGTGCTCTTTTGTGGGGTAATGTGTGAGCGCAGTGCTCTTGTGTGTGTTAATGTGTGAGCACAGTGCTCTTGTGTGTGTTAATCTGTGAGCACAGTGCTCTTGTGTGTGTTAATCTGTGAGCACAGTGCTCTTGTGTGTGTTAATCTGTGAGCACAGTGCTCTTGTGTGTGTTCATGTGTGAGCACAATGCTCTTGTGTGTGTTACTGAGTGAGCACAGTGCTCTTGTGTGTGTTAATGTGTGAGCACAGTGCTCTTGTGTGTTTTAATCTGTGAGCACAGTGCTCTTGTGTGTGTTAATGTGTGAGCACAGTGCTCTTGTGTGTTTTAATGTGTGAGCACAGTTCTCTTTTGTGTGTTAATGTGTGAGCACAGTGCTCTTGTGTGTGTTAATGTGAGCACAGTGCACTTCTGTGTGTTAATGTGTGAGCACAGTGCTCTTGTGTGGGGTAATGTGTGAGCACAGTGCTCTTTTGTGGGGTAATGTGTGGGCGCAGTGCTCTTGTGTGTGTTAATGTGTGAGCACAATGCTCCTGTGTGTGTTACTGAGTGAGCACAGCGCCCTTATGAGGGGTGAAGTGTGAGCACAGTGCCCTTGTGTGTGGGGATGATGTGTGAGCACAGTGCTCTTGTGTTGGGTAAAGTGTAAGCACAGTGCTCTCATGTGGGAATGATGTGTGAGCACAGTGCTCCTGTGTGTGTTAAAGTGTGAGCGCAGTGCTCCTGTGTGGGTTAATGTGTGAGCACAGTGTTCTTGTGTGTGTTAATGTGTGAGCACAGTGCTCTTGCGTGGGGTAATGTGTGAGCACAGTGCTCTTCTGTGTGTTAATCTGGGAGCACAGTGCTCTTGTGTGTGTTAATCTGTGAGCACAGTGCTCTTGTGTGTGTTAATGTGTGAGCACAGTGCTCTTGTGTGTGTTAATGTGTGAGCACAGTGCTCTTGTGTGTGTTAATGTGTGAGCACAGTGCTCTTGTGTGTGTTAATGTGTGAGCACAGTGCTCTTGTGTGTGTTAATGTGTGAGCACAGTTCTCTTGTGTGTGTTAATGTGTGAGCACAGTGCTCTTGTGTGAGTTAATGTGTGAGCACAGTGTTCTTGTGTGTGTTAATGTGTGAGCACAGTGCTCTTGTGTGTGTTACTGAGTGAGCACAATGCTCTTGTGTGTGTTACTGAGTGAGCACAGTGCTCTTGTGTGTGTTAATGTGTGAGCATGGTGCTCTTGTGTGTGTTAATGTGTGAGCACAGTGCTCTTTTGTGTGTTAATGTGTGAGCACAATGCTCTTGTGTGTGTTACTGAGTGAGCACAGCGCCCTTATGAGGGGTGAAGCGTGAGCACAGTGCCCTTGTGTGTGGGGATGATGTGTGAGCACAGTGCTCTTGTGTTTGGTAAAGTGTAAGCACAGTGCTCTCGTGTGGGGATGATGTGTGAGCACAGTGCTCTTGTGTGTGTTAATGTGTGAGCACAGTGCTCTTGTGTGTGTTCATGTGTGAGCACAGTGCTCTTGTGTGTGTTCATGTGTGAGCACAGTGCTCTTGTGTGGGGTAATGTGTGTGCACAGTGCATTTGTGTGGGGTACGGTGTGAGCACAGTGCTCTTGTGTGTGTTAATGTGTGAGAACAGTGCTCTTGTGTGTGTTAATGTGTGAGCACAGTGCTCTTGTGTGCATTATTGTCTGAGCACAGTGTTCTTGTCTGGGGTAATGTGTGAGCGCAGTGCTCTTGCGTGGGGTAATGTGTGAGCACAGTGCTCTTGTGTGTGGTGATGTGTGAGCACAGTGCTCTTGTGTGTGTTAATCTGTGAGCGCAGTGCTCTTGTGTGTGTTAATCTGTGAGCACAGTGCTCTTGTGTGTGTTAATCTGTGAGCACAGTGCTCTTGTGTGTGTTAATCTGTGAGCACAGTGCTCTTGTGTGTGTTAATGTGTGAGCACAGTGCTCTTGTGTGTGTTAATGTGTGAGCACAGTGCTCTTGTGTGTGTTGATGTGTGAGCACAGTGCTCTTGTGTGTGTTAATGTGTGAGCACAGTGCTCTTGTGTGTGTTAATGTGTGAGCACAGTGCTCTTCTGTGTGTTAATGTGTGAGCACAGTGCTCTTCTGTGTGTTAATGTGTGAGCACAGTGCTCTTGTGTGTTTTAATGTGTGAGCACAGTTCTCTTGTGTGTGTTAATGTGTGAGCACAGTGCTCTTGTGTGTGTTAATGTGTGAGCACAGTGCTCTCCTGTGTGTTAATGTGCGAGCACAGTGCTCTTGTGTGAGTTAATGTGTGAGCACAGTGCTCTTTTGTGGGGTAATGTGTGAGCGCAGTGCTCTTGTGTGTGTTAATCTGTGAGCACAGTGCTCTTGTGTGTGTTAATGTGTGAGCACAGTGTTCTAGTGTGTGTTAATGTGTGAGCACAGTGCTCTTGTGTGGGGATGATGTGTGAGCACAGTGTTCTTGTGTGGGGTAATGTGTGAGCACAGTGCTCTTGTGTGGGGTAATGTGTGAGCACAGTGCTCTTGTGTGGGGTAATGTGTGTGCACAGTGCATTTGTGTGGGGTACGGTGTGAGCACAGTGCTCTTGTGTGGGGTAATGTGTGTGCACAGTGCTCTTGTGTGGGGTAAAGTGTGACGACAGTACTCTTGTGTGTGTGAACCTCTGAGAGCAGTGCTCTTGTGCGTGTTAATGTGTGAGCGCAGTGCTCTTGTGTGGGTTAATCTGTGAGCACAGTGCCCTTGTGTGGGGTCAAGAGTGAGCACAGTGCTCTTGTGTGTGTTAATGTGTGAGAACAGTGCTCTTGTGTGTGTTAATGTGTGTGAACAGTGGTCTTGTGTGGGTCAATGTGTGAGAACAGTGCTCTTGTGTGGGTCATTGTGTGAGCACAGTGCTCTTGTGTGATTTAATGTGTGAGCACAGTGCTCTTGTGTGATTTAATGTGTGAGCACAGTGCTCTTTTGTGGGGTAATGTGTGAGCGCAGTGCTCTTGTGTGTGTTAATGTGTGAGCACAATGCTCTTGTGTGTGTTACTGAGTGAGCACAGCGCCCTTATGAGGGGTGAAGTGTGAGCACAGTGCCCTTGTGTGTGGGGATGATGTGTGAGCACAGTGCTCTTGTGTTGGGTAAAGTGTAAGCACAGTGCTCTCGTGTGGGGATGATGTGTGAGCACAGTGTTCTTGTGTGTGTTAATGTGTGAGCACAGTGCTCTTGTGTGTGTTCATGTGTGAGCACAGTGCTCTTGTGTGTGTTCATGTGTGTGTTAATGTGTGAGCACAGTTCTCTTGTGTGGGGTAATGTGTGAGCACAGTGCTCTTGTGTGGGGTAATGTGTGTGCACAGTGCATTTGTGTGGGGTACGGTGTGAGCACAGTGCTCTTGTGTGTGTTAATGTGTGAGAACAGTGCTCTTGTGTGTGTTAATCTGTGAGCACAGTGCTCTTGTGTGTGTTAATGTATGAGCACAGTGCTCTTGTGTGTTTTAATGTGAGAGCGCAGTGCTCTTGTGTGCGTTATTGTCTGAGCACAGTGTTCTTGTCTGGGGTAATGTGTGAGCGCAGTGCTCTTGTGTGTGTTAATGTGTGAGCGCAGTGCTCTTGTGTGGGGTAATATGTGAGCACAGTGCTCTTGTGTGTGGTGATGTGTGAGCACAGTGCTCTTGTGTGTGTTAATCTGTGAGCGCAATGCTCTTGTGTGTGTTAATGTGTGAGCACAGTGCTCTTCTGTGTGTTAATGTGTGAGCACAGTGCTCTTTTGTGGGGTAATGTGTGAGCGCAGTGCTCTTGTGTGTGTTAATGTGTGAGCACAGTGCTCTTCTGTGTGTTAATCTGTGAGCACAGTGCTCTTGTGTGTGTTAATCTGTGAGCACAGTGCTCTTGTGTGTGTTAATCTGTGAGCACAGTGCTCTTGTGTGTGTTCATGTGTGAGCACAATGCTCTTGTGTGTGTTACTGAGTGAGCACAGTGCTCTTGTGTGTGTTGATGTGTGAGCACAGTGCTCTTGTGTGTGTTAATGTGTGAGCACAGTGCTCTTGTGTGTTTTAATCTGTGAGCACAGTGCTCTTGTGTGTGTTAATGTGTGAGCACAGTGCTCTTGTGTGTTTTAATGTGTGAGCACAGTTCTCTTTTGTGTGTTAATGTGTGAGCACAGTGCTCTTGTGTGTGTTAATGTGAGCACAGTGCACTTCTGTGTGTTAATGTGTGAGCACAGTGCTCTTGTGTGGGGTAATGTGTGAGCACAGTGCTCTTTTGTGGGGTAATGTGTGGGCGCAGTGCTCTTGTGTGTGTTAATGTGTGAGCACAATGCTCCTGTGTGTGTTACTGAGTGAGCACAGCGCCCTTATGAGGGGTGAAGTGTGAGCACAGTGCCCTTGTGTGTGGGGATGATGTGTGAGCACAGTGCTCTTGTGTTGGGTAAAGTGTAAGCACAGTGCTCTCATGTGGGGATGATGTGTGAGCACAGTGCTCTTGTGTGTGTTAAAGTGTGAGCACAGTGCTCTTTTGTGGGGTGATGTCTGAGCGCAGTGCTCTTGTGTGTGTTAATGTGTGAGCACAATGCTCCTGTGTGTGTTACTGAGTGAGCACAGCGCCCTTATGAGGGGTGAAGTGTGAGCACAGTGCCCTTGTGTGTGGGGATGATGTGTGAGCACAGTGCTCTTGTGTTGGGTAAAGTGTAAGCACAGTGCTCTCATGTGGGAATGATGTGTGAGCACAGTGCTCTTGTGTGTGTTAAAGTGTGAGCGCAGTGCTCCTGTGTGGGTTAATGTGTGAGCACAGTGTTCTTGTGTGTGTTAATGTGTGAGCACAGTGCTCTTGTGTGGGGGTGATGTGTGAGCACAGTGTTCTTGTGTGTGTTCATGTGTGAGCACAGTGCTCTTGTGTGGGGTAAATTGTAAGCACAGTGCTCTCGTGGGGGGGGATGTTATGTGAGCACAGTGCTCCCGTGGGTGTGGTAATGTGCAAGCACGGTGCTCTTGTGTTTGTTAATGTGTGAGCTCAGTGGTCTTGTGTCCAATAATTGTTGCAGGCTTCTCCTGACCCATGCTTTGCCCACATAGATATTTGTAGTCCTGGTTCGCACTGGTTTCAGGATGTGCCTGAACCACTGTGGTTGAATTTCATCTTTTGTGTTGCGCTGTTCGATGATTCATTCCTTTCTGACAAATCTGAACAGTCCTTCATGAGGCAAGCCCTCAGTTTCATTCTGTAATCTGAAACCTTCATTTCTGTTTTGTGACAGTTACAGGATTTAGAACCGGATATTTGTACACAATGGGAAGTTTCTAAAATACTCAAGTCATTAAACAATAAGAAGATTGCACTTAAGTACTCTTGACACTGATCCATTGTGTTTCTGTGTAAGATCGTTCTTATAAAGGAGCCTTATCTCCTGACTCATTCCCTCCATTTGCTCCAGTGAGTTTGACTCTGGCTGTTACTTTGCTTTTCACTCTTTCTGCAGTCTCTCTCTCTTTGCCCTTCTTGCTGATGAAACCGGTTACTTGGGGATGATTGGGGTTCCTGACTCCCTGATAGCCATGAGTACACACTGGCTGCACAGTGGTTGGCAGAGAGCCAACTGGTAGCAGGACGCTGACTATCTCGTAGGTATTGGTTATCACACAATGAATTTTTGTGTCAATGCCTCACTATGCCTTATCTCATTATCACTGTATGCCCTTGGCCCACACCTGTTACTGCACCTCACCACCCCCATCAATCATTAACTAAAACTTCCTGCTGAGAAAGTGAGAGCAAACAAGAATCTCTTCAACACAAAAACCCATTCACGAAAACACTCAAAAACCATACACTAATACACAGACCCATTCACTGATACATGCACCTATTCACCAAAATACGCAGACCCATTCACTGAAGTACGCACACATTCACTAAAATATGCAGACCTATTCACTAACACATAGACCCATTCACAGGGTTTGGCTCAGTCAGTTGATTGGATGTCTCAGGACTGTTTTTATGCCACTTTACAAGAATGTCTACCACAGGAAGCAGCCAAAGAATGCACCAGCAAATGGAACTGAGGCAGAGCCAAACATGCCACTATTTCACTGAGACTGACCTGTGAACCCTCGTGGATAAAATAGAGCACAGCAGAGACAGAGTGCTGGGAAACCTGTCAAAGGTGTCACTTGTGCCATGTAGAGGGAGTTTGTTCACTCCAGGATCAACACCAAGTTCCAACTCTTTCACTCCAGGATCAACACCGAATCACAGAACTGTTACGGTGCAGAAGGAGGCCATTTGGCCCATCATGTCTGCACTGGCTCTCCAACCCCACTCCCCCACCTTCTCCCCATAACCCTGCACATTCTTCCTTTTCAGATAACTGTCTAATTCCCTTTTGATTGCTTTGATTGAACCTGCCTCCACCACATTCTCAGGCAGTGTATTTCCAGACCTTAACCACTCGCTGTGTGAAAAAGTTTTCCCTCATGTCATTTTTGCTTCTGTTACCAATTAGTTTAAATCTGTGCCCTCTCGTTCTAGACCCTTTCACGAGCGGGAACAATTTCTCCCTGCCTGCTCTGCCCGGAGCCCTCATGATTCTGAATACTTCCGTCAATTCTCCAGTCAGCCTTCTCTTCTCCAAGGAAAATAGTCCCAACTTCTCCAATCTATCTTCATAACTGAAGTTCCTCATCCCTGCAACCATTCTCTTGAATCTTTTCTACACTCTCTCCAATGTCATCACATCTTTCCTGAGGTGCGGTGCCCAGAACTTGTCGCAATACTCCAGCTGAGGCCTAACTAGAGTCTTATACAAGTTTAACATAACACCGTGTGGCAGCTCTCTTTCACTCCAGGATCAACACCGAGTGCCAACTCTCTCTAACTCTGGAATCAACACCGAGCGCCAGCTCTCTCTAACTCCGGGATCAACACTGAGCGCCAACTCTCTGTCACTCCGGGATCAACACCGAGCGCCAACTCTCTCTCACTCTGGGATCAACATCGAGCGCCAGCTCTCTCTAACTCCGGGATCAACACCGAGCGCCAACTCTTTCTCACTCCGGAATCAACACCGAGCGCCAGCTCTCTCTCACTCCGGGATCATCACCGAGCGCCAGCTCTCTCTCACTCTGGGATCAACATCGAGCGCCAGCTCTCTCTCACTCTGGGATCAACATCGAGCGCTAGCTCTCTCTCACTCTGGGATCAACATCGAGCGCCAGCTCTCTCTCACTCCGGGATCAACAGCGAGCGCCAACTCTCTCTCACTCCGGGATCAACACCGAGCGCCAACTCTCTCTCACTCTGGGATCAACATCGAGCGCCAACTCTCTCTCACTCTGGGATCAACACCGAGCGCCAGCTCTCTCTCGCTCCTGGATCAACACCGAGCGCCAGCTCTCTCTCGCTCCTGGATCAACACCGAGCGCCAACTCTCTCTCACTCCGGGATCAACATCGAGCGCCAGCTCTCTCTCACTCTGGGATCAACATCGAGCGCCAACTCTCTCTCCGGGATCAACACCGAGTGCCAGCTCTCTCTCACTCCGGGATCAACATCGAGCACCAACCCTCTCTCACTTTGGGATCAACATCGAGCGCCAGCTCTCTCTCACTCTCGGATCAACACCGAGCGCCAGCTCTCTCTCACTCTCGGATCAACACCGAGCGCCAGCTCTCTCTCACTCTGGGATCAACATCGAGCACCAACCCTCTCTCACTTTGGGATCAACATCGAGCGCCAGCTCTCTCTCACTCTCGGATCAACACCGAGCGCCAGCTCTCTCTCACTCTCGGATCAACACCGAGCGCCAGCTCTCTCTCACTCTGGGATCAACATCGAGCACCAGCTCTCTCTCACTCTGGGATCAACATCGAGCGCCAGCTCTCTCTCACTCCGGGATCAACATCGAGCGCCAACTCTCTCTCACTCTGGGATCAACATCGAGCGCCAGCTCTCTCTCACTCTGGGATCAACATCGAGCGCCAACTCTCTCTCACTCTGGGATCAACATCGAGCGCCAGCTCTCTCTCACTCCAGGATCAACATCGAGTGCCAGCTCTCTCTCACTCCGGGATCATCATCGAGCGGCAGCTCTCTCTCACTCCGGGATCAACATCGAGCACCAGCTCTCTCTCACTCTGGGATCAACATCGAGCGCCAGCTCTCTCTCACTCTGGGATCAACATCGAGCGCCAACTCTCTCTCACTCTGGGATCAACATCGAGCGCCAGCTCTCTCTCACTCTGGGATCAACATCGAGCGCCAACTCTCTCTCACTCTGGGATCAACATCGAGCGCCAGCTCTCTCTCACTCCAGGATCAACATCGAGTGCCAGCTCTCTCTCACTCCGGGATCATCATCGAGCGCCAGCTCTCTCTCACTCCGGGATCAACATCGAGCGCCAGCTCTCTCTCACTCCGGGATCAACACCGAGCGCCAGCTCTCTCTCGCTCCTGGATCAACACCAAGCGCCAGCTCTCTCTCACTCCAGATCTTCAGACCAGTGATGGGAAAAATTTAATAATATGACCAGGACAGGCAAGATAATGCACTCTTCCTTTTCTTCCCTGGGAACCAGTGCACTCTTCACCATATAAAAGACACTGCTTTAGAATTTGCTGGCCCTTCACAATATATTCTGTTAAAGCAGGATGGAGCATTAGCCTACAGATGGTGAGCCATCTCCCTTACCAACACTTACCAGCTTGCGCAGCCCTAAACCCCCATCCTCCACTTTAACAGGGTGATACTGTCTCATCTTTTACTTTCCATACTGCTCCTCAAATTGCTGGCTTTCCTCTCATTGACTCTACTTGCAGGAAACGAGCAAAGCAAGCAGTAGTTGAAATATTTTGCTTGCGCAGATGGTCGTTGGTATATAGAATACCCGACCAGAAACAGTGAGGGAAGCAGAATCCAGAACAACTTTAAACAGGGAAATGGATACATATTGAAAAAATAATACTTTGGTGAAAGAGCAGGGGAATAGGACTGAGTGAAGAGCTCTTGTAGACAGAGGGCTGTATGGCCACCTGTGTAATAAAATTCTGCAGTTCCTTCTCAAGATAAAAGGTTGAGGGGGTGATCTATTCAATGTATTTAATATGTTAAAAGGTTTCGTTAAAGGGGTAGATACAGGGAAACTATTTCTATTGATGGGCGCATCAAGAATGAGGAGACAATCTTAAAATTTGAGCTCGGACATTTAGGAGGGAAATCATGAAGCACTTTTCCCACACAATGGGGTTGTAGGAATCTGGAATTCTCTCTTCCCAAAAGGCCATGAATTCTGGGACAGTTGCAGCTTTGAAGACTGTGATTGATAGATTTTTGTTAGGTAAGGGGTGTCCAGGGTTCTGAAGCAATTTTGGGTAAATGGAATTGAAATGCAGATCAGCCATGATATAACTGAATATTAGAGCACACTAGAGGGGCTGAATGGCCTCCTCCTGTTCTTATGGTAACAGATCTTGGTGTTCGGATTTAGGATTTATCTAGCTGGACTATACAGGATAAAGGTTTTAATTTCCTCTGATTGAAGCAGCACACAAAGGAATTTAACATGAGCAGGTTGATCAGTGGCCATCATAGGCAAGGAAACCCTTGAATGTAAAACTATTCAAAGGGATTATTACAGAAGGGATATGGGTGACAGCAGGTTCTGAGAAACTGCAAACAAGGACAATGAATATTCCGCAGTCGATAGATACACCTCCAGGATCTAACTAATATGCAAATACAATCCACAAAATTAGCAAACAATCGCTGAATATTAGCATGTGCTCACAACACATGCACCTGTGCGGGAAACTGTAATGCAGGAAATCCTAAACCAGAATGGATTAAGAGTTCTGAGGGTGGGTTAGAGTGTGAGTTAGGATCTATAACCCCATTTTAATGTGGATTAGGATCTAGAAACCTATTTTAGTGTGGGTTAGCATTTAGAACCCTATTTTACTGTGGGTTAGGGTCTAGAAAATCCTATGGCAGTGTGGAGTAGGGTCTAGAATATTTAGCAGTGTGGGTTTGGGTCTAGAACACTATGTCAGCAGGGGATAGGGTCTATAACCTCATGACAGCATGGGTTAGGATTAAGATTGTGAACACTATGACACTGGTTTAGGATCTAGAACCCTATTTTAGTGCAGTTTGGGGTCTAGAACTACATCACAAGGGTTCAGGTCTAGAACCCCATGTTGGTGAGAGTTAGAATCTAGAACACCATGTCAATATGGGTTACTTTAATATCCCACCTCACCTAAATCCACTCTCCTTCTCACTCGCCATACCCAACCCAGCTTAGCCCCACTCTCCGTGTTACTCCCCATACCATTTGATAACCCACCCAGTCTAATCCCAATCTTTTGCTCACTCCCCATATTCTTTTAATATTCCATCTAGTCTAATCCTGCTCTCCTGCTCACTCCCCAAACCCTTTAATACCCAACCCAGTCAAACCCCACTCTCCTCACTCTCCATACCCTTGAATATTCCTCTTTTACAAACGAATTCCTTTTTTAAATAACTCATGGACTCTGCTTCAACAACAGTTTGTGGCTGAGAATTACACATTATAACGCCCTCAGTGTAAGGACATTTTCCCAACTTTGCCTACATTTCTTTTTCTGAGCATTCAAAATTCATATCTTGATGACTACTGCAAACAAGCTCTCAAATATTTACCTTATCAGTAGGCTTTGCAGTCTTCAAGACCTCTATCTGTGTGAGGCGCTTTTTGGAACATTGCCTACAGGTTTGGGTGGACTCAATATATTGAAGTTGATTCAGGAACAGAGACTTGAGGTGAGTAAAACCTTAAAACCTACTGCTTTGACCAAGCTTTTAGTCACCTGTCCTTAAAGCTCTATATGTGGCCCCAAGTCCAAGTTTCTTTCATAAAGCTTCTGTGAAGCACCTTGAGACGTTTTACTATATTAAAGGTGCTATATAAATGCAAGTTGTTGTTCATTCTGAGAGCTGTGGTCATAGTGTTTTAAAGAAAGACTCAGACAGAACTGGTTAGGAGAGATTACACCAACTGGGGTCGTATTCCCTGGAATTTAGAAGGTTAAGGTGTGATTTGATCAAAGTTTTCAAGATATTAAGGGGAACTGACAGGGGAGATAGCAACTATTTCCACTGGTTGGAGAGCCTAGGACTAGGGGACATAGCCTGAAAATTACAGCCAGGCTCTTCAGGAGTGAAGTTAGAAAATATTTCTACATGCAAAGGGTGGTAGAAATTTGGAGTTCTTTTCCACAAACGGCAGTTGATGCTGAGTCAATTGTTAATTTTAAATGTGACATTGATAGACTTTGGTAAACCAAAGATATTAAAGGATACAGGGCAAAGAGGGGTATGTGGAGTTTGGTCACACACCAGGCATGATCACATTGAATGGCAGAAGAGGCTCGAGGGACTGAAAGGCCTCCTCCTGTTCCTGTGTTCTCATTGCAGGGAAGGAGATTGATAGGGAGAGAATGTGTAAAACGCCAAGAGGAATGGACAGTTACAGATGCGAGCTAGGCATTTAACCGGGAGAATGTGTACAGAAACAGAGGCAACAGGTCAATGATCGAGCAAGATTGTAAATTTCCATTCAGATTGGTGGTTACATATCAGAAAATGTTGTTACTATGATGTTGGCCAATTGCATCATAAAACAAGCTGACTGTGTACTTACTTAGGAATGGGACTGAAGTTTTCAGGGGAAACAGGATACAATACAACCAGCCCAACCAATTTGTTGGCATCAGGGAGTTCTGATTATAATGGTACATTTAACAGAGAATAAATCTAAATGAGCCCTGTCCCCATGAGGCTAGGGTCCTATTGCCTCGACGCTGAATGACACCCTGCGATTATTTGAACAGGCACTGTGAGCAGCAGCTTGAGAGTTAAGCATTCCCGTTGTAGTAGTTCACTGCAGGAGGTGGTGGACAGGCAGTTTTATTCAGCATGTTGTTTGCTCGCAGACAGCTGGGTCCCTCAATCACTGAGCAGCAAGGTGCGGCCAGGCACCTGCCTTTCTACCTTCTGATTGCGTTGCCATAGTTTCTGCAACTCTGAAGCTTGTCACTAGTCCCATTCTCTATGTTCAGAGCTGTCACTCCCTATGTACAAGGCATACGGAGTAATGTATTTGGGTGCATGCTTGTCTGTGTTCACCATTTTGTACTACTGTGATACATAACAACAACTTGCATTTGTATAGTGCCTTTAACATAGTCAAATATCCCAAAGCGCTTCACAGAAGTGTAATTCGACAACAAGTGACACGGAGCCACATAAGGGTTACAGGTGACCGAAAGCGGGGCCAAAAGAGGTAGGTTTTAGGGAAGAGAGGGAGGTAGAGAGGCTTAGGGAGGGATTTTCAGAGCTTAGGGCCTAGGCTGCTGAAGGCACTACCACCAATGGTGGAGTGAAGGAGGTGGAAGATAAACAGGAGGTCAGAACTGGAGGAATACAGAATTCTCGGAGGGTTGTAGAGCTGGAGGAGATTATAGGGATAAGGTAGGGGGGAGGCCATGGAGAGATTTGAACGCAAAGGTGAGAATTTTAAAATTGAGGTGTTAATGGACGGAGCCAATGTAGGTCGGCAAGCACAGGGGTGTCTTAGAGTCATCACAGCACAGAAGGAGGCTGTTCGGCCCATCAGGTCCATGCCAGCTCTCTAGTGCAATCCAATCATAGGAACAGGAGTAGGTGATTCAGCCCTTCAAGCCTGCTCTGCCAATTTAGTTTAAATCCTCTCCAACCACACTAATGAACCTCCCCATGAGGACATTTGTCCCTGTCCTGTTGAGGTGCAACCCTTTTGAATATGTGCTTCCTGCCCCAGAACTGAATCCAATGTCCCAAGAATCTGAAGCCCTCCCTCCTGCACTCGCCTCGAGCCACACATTGATCCTCCCGATCTTTCTATTTCTACTGTCGCTAGTACGTGGCACTGGGTGTAATCCAGAGGTTACTACCTTCGAGGTTCTACTTTTTAACTTCCTCCCTCGGTCCTGAAAATCTGACTGTAGGACCTCAATACCTGCTTTTGCTATGTCATTGATACTGACGTGTACCACAACCTCTGGCTCACTCCCTTCCACCTGCAGACTATTCTGTACCATCTCCATGAAGTCCTATACCCTGGCACCAGGGATACAACACACCATGCGGGACTTATGATGACAGATACAGAAATGCTTGTCTGTTGCCCCAACTATGGAATCTCTTATAATGACTGCTTTGGTACTCTTTGTTGTTTGCTCCTGCGCAGTCCCTTGCCCATTGGTGCCATGGTCTGGACTGCACTTCTTCAAGGTATCCTCACTCCCAGCTGTCTCCAGTGCTGAGTACCAGCTTGAGAATGACACACACCCCAAAGACTCCTGCATCTCCTGCCTCTTCTCTTTCGTATGGCCCATCCACTATCCTGAACCCTTAAGTGACCACCTCCTGGAATGTATGATTAAGGAAACTCTCATCCTCCCTGATGCTCCACAGTGACTCCAGCTACTCCCCAAGCTTGGAAATCCTGAGCTCGAGCTCAAGCAGTTGGAGATACTTCCTACACACATGGTTCCCCGAGGTACATGATGTGTCCTGCTGGGTGCTTGGTGAACAGAGCTTGTCGTGAGTTAGGATATATGCGGCAGTGTTTTGAATGAACTCAAGTTTATGGAAGATGGGAAGCCAGGCAAGAGAATATTGGAACGGTCATGTCTAGCGGTAACCAACGCATGGATGAGGGTTTCACTGATCTGATATGAGTTGCTGGGAATTCCGATTGAATCTGAATTGATTCTGGAGGAAATTTTGGAAATCACTTCAAGGCTAATGCATTAATAGAAAGACCAAAATTGTTCTGGCACAGATGATGCACAAGCGAGGGTCACTGAGCTAAACATTCATGATACCCATTGTGTCCTACTGCATGATTTCTGTATCTGTGCCAACTCTATTGTTTATTAGTAGATACTTCACTCCACTGTGTCTCCCTAACATATGGTCTCTAAGACTGCAGTTCAAAACAATGTTATTGGTGTGGGGGACGACTGTCTGCCTATAACATTGTTAATTATCAGTTAATGATGTTGGGCCAATATCTGGCTTGGACTGGAGCCGAATCGGATAAGTACCGACTGCTACAGTCGAATAGTCTGCAGACCGTTGCTGTGGAATGGAAGAGGAGGGGAGTGAGGCGCCATTCCTGCATTTTTGTTCTATCGCCTGCAGCAGTCAAGGAGATACTTCCCGATTTGCTTCCGCTGCCTGGGAAGACTGATGGGATTATGGAAACAACAGCACAGAACAGGGCCACTTGGCCTATCACTGCTAGATTTTTAACTGGAGTTTTCTACTCTAAACACATCTCCCTGTCCTTTTCCCTGTATCCATTCACATTCTTCCTTTTCAGATCCTTATTCAATTCCCTTTTAGACAATATGACAGTCTCTGTCTCAATAGCACCTTGTGGTAAAGCATTCCATTTTCTAATTCTCCGCCTTGTATGAAAATATGCCTCCTCACTTCCTTTTTAGTCCTTTTATGCCTTGATCATGTTCCTAATTCAATCGCAGTAGAAAGAATCTTTCACTATATTTCCTCCCATCTGCTTCCTATATTAATCCAGCCATTGAGAATGCCACTAGTTCCATGTGTTACTGTACTGAATGGTGTGAATGTGGAACTCGCTGCCACATCAAGTGGTTGAGACGAACAGTATAGATGCATTTAAAGGGAAGCCTAGATAAACACATGAGGGAGAAAGGAATAGAAGGATATGCCGATAGGGTGACATGTCATAGGGTGGGAGGAGGCTCATGTAGAGAATAAACAACAGCATGGAGTGAATGGCCTATTTCTGTGCTGTAAAATTCTGTGCAATTCAATGTAACTATCCCCTTTTGAAATCTTTAGATGTGGAAGGTGATTGAAGTGAAAGTTCAGTGTAATGGCAGTTGCTGCATCCATTCTGTCCACTGATTAAGTCACAATCCTCAGCACTGGTGCACTTTAGAACAATGCCTGTCTGTCACCAGAGGGGCACGGACTGAAATACGGCCTGGAGACGACCAAATAAAACAATCCCCAACATGGAGGAACAATGGCCACCTGTCAGCCCACTAGCAGGTTTTGAAATATGGTCAGTGGCCTCTAACGCAATCAGTGGTGCATACTCCAGTACAGGAGAACAATCGCATCCTTCACCCCAAGACCAACTGATAGACTACAGCACGAGAGCATCATTGATGGACTTCCAACGTGCAGCAACAAAGAGGCCATCATCCCCTAGTAACATGTTCTAAATATGGTCGATAGACTGTAAATGTTTGACCAAATTGGGCCCCATTTTCTTCCCTGCCTTTGATAGTATTCTAAAATGTGATTGATACTCAATGTTTTTTTTCAGGTGAATATTGCTTTTGCTTTAGAATCAAAATCACAAAGATAAAGCCAGGTGAGGGAGGAGGACATTCAGTCCATCTACCTCAACCTTCGATAAAGTCCCCTATCACAGAATCTGTCTCTTGAATGTTTCAATGTTTTTTGCCTTCATTTCCCACTCCACTTTCCCCACCCTGGGGGCCATTCTGAGTATAGATCACTGTCTGAAATGCCCCAAGGACATCAGTCCTGACGCAACAAAAGGAAATACATCATATGATGTAGTTTGAGCTCTAGCAAGGGACAGCTGTGCGTCCCTGGTGTAAACATAAAAGGCTGTTTCAGTAATGAAATCAAGTTAAGAGTGATCAACTGCATAACCAAACTGGTCTAACAGGAAACTGGAATTATATATTGAAAAAAAATTTCCTGATTGCTCCTTGGCATTGTCCGGGCTGATCCCTGCCCCCAGGCTCAATCGAGGCGTCAAAGTAACTAATTCTGGTGCTCTGCACGATATTTAAATGGGGTTCAGTCTGGGCAGTGGGGTATGGTCAGGGGTGCAGCCAAGGGGAAGATGGAAGTTTGGCCCCTCTGGCCATTTGCTGGTGTTGCAGAAGACAGGATATTAACCTCCTCTTGTACCTCAGTCAGTTTCCACTGTCCATTGCCAACCTGCAATGACTGGACATGGTCAGTCTTGAGTCTACCATCACTTCAATAGGTTTCTTTCAGCCTCCACCCCCCCCCCCCCCCCCACCCCCCACCATTCCAGCACTTATCTGTACTGGATTCCATTTGCCCACCTGCAAATATTGTCTGGGTCTTTCTGTATATCCTTGACTGCTTCGTGACACTTTACAATATCCTCTTCACCACCCTCCTCCACTCTAATACCATCATGACCAACATACACTGTGTTCCTGAATCTATATCATTTATGTAGATCAGAAAGATTAGGAGCCCCTAGCACTAATATGAACACATTTCCTCACCTGAATTCACAGTTCTAACTAGTAACTGAAGATTCCTCTCTCAACCCATTCCTTATCCATATCTAAGTTTTACCTAAGATACTCACTATCTCTGAAAGCAGCCTTTCGTGTGGAACTTTATTATAGGCTTTCTAGAAGTGTGAACTAAAGAAAAGAACTTGAATTTATACAGCGATTTTCACAACCTCAGGATGTCCCAAAGGACTTTACAACAAATGAACTGCTTTTGAATTGTTGTCACTCTTGTCATATAGGAAACCCAGCAGCTAAATTACACACAGCAAGATCCTACAAATAGCAATATGATCATGACTGTTTTAGTGCTTTTTGGTTGAGTTCTACATTATTGGCCAGGATACTGGAGAGAACTCTGCTGCTCTTCTTCGACACAGTGCCATGGAATCTTTTACGTCCCCCTGAGAGGGCAGACGGGGCCTCAGTTTAATGCCTTATCTGAAAGATGGCCCCTCCAACAGTGTAATGCTCTTTCAGTACTGCTTTGCAGGTGCAATGGGGAGGATTGTCCTCTTCACTGGCTGTGCTGTAATCTGGAAGGACAGATTGCATGCAATTTACAGAAACTGTCCGATAATATATTGAAAATGGGGCTGGCTTAGATCAATGTCTCGACATCATCTACATCTTCATCTCTCCATCTTTGGCCTCCTTGTCTCGGGAGACAATGGGTAAGCGCCTGGAGTGGCTATAAAGGCCAATTCTAGAGTGACAGGCTCTTCCACAGGTGCTGCAGAAAAATTTGATTGTCGGGGCTGTTACACAGTTGGCTCTCCCCTTGCGCTTTTGTCTTTTTTCCTGCCAACTGCTAAGTCTCTTCGACTCGCCACACTTTAGCCCCGCCTTAATGACTGCCCGCCAGCTCTGGCGAACGCTGGCAACTGACTCCCACTACTTGTGATCAATGTCACAGGACTTCATGTCACGTTTGCAGACGTCTTTGAAGCGGAGACATGGACGGCCGGTGGATCTGATACCAGTGGCGAGCTCGCTGTACAATGTATCTTTGGGGATCCTGCCATCTTCCATGCGGCTCACATGGCCAAGCCATCTCAAGCGCCGCTGATTCAGTAGTGTGTATAAGCTGGGGATGTTGGCCGCCTCGAGGACTTCTGTGTTGGAGATACGGTCCTGCCACCTGATGCCAAGTATTCTCCGGAGGCAGCGAAGATGGAATGAATTGAGACGTCGCTCTTGGCTGACATACGTTGTCCAGGCCTCGCTGCCATAGAGCAAGGTACTGAGGACACAGGCTTGATACACTCGGACCTTTGTGTTCCGTGTCAGTGCGCCATTTTCCCACACTCTCTTGGCCAATCTGGACATAGCAGTGGAAGCCTTTCCCATGCGCTTGTTGATTTCTGTATCTAGAGACGGGTTACTGGTGATAGTTGAGCCTAGGTAGGTGAACTCTTGAACCACTTCCAGAGCGTGGTCGCCAATGTTGATGTCTCGACAATGAAGGTGAAAATCTACCCTCCATCTACACCCCCTCCCCCCATCCAGATCCGAGGATTCTCCAACATCCTCTTGGAATGTCACTTTCTAAAAGGTCAAGAGGTTGGTTAGTCAGATTCTTGTTCAATAAATTGTGGACGGCCATTTATTTGCATATTTGCAGGTGGCCATTTAATAGGTTATTTTCACACAGGTTCTTGGTCCTAATGATCACTTCCATCATTTTGCCGGTTACTGTTCGCTATTGTCTTTCTTTAAAATAGGCACCTTTTTGTCTTGTTGCAAACCCAGTGAGACCTCCACTTTGCCAACCTGGCAAAATTTCCCTAGCCAGAGTTGGCATTCTTAGGCGATAGCATGTATTCTGGAGTCTTGTTGGTTTTGAACCATCAGCCATGATCAAATTGAATGGCAGAACAGGCTTGAGGGGACGAATAGCCTCCTCCTGTTCCCATGTTCTGGCTAGAATATAATGTATGTCAAGACTATTACTCTTCTAAAGATGATCTTCAGTCTGTGCCCATTGTTGTCAACTCCCCAAAAAATGGAAACAACTTTTCAATATTTACCTCCTGAAACCTTGCTAATTTTATTAGTATCCCCCCCCCCCCCCCCACCACCCCCCCCACCCCCCCGCCACTGTTCCAGTGTAAAAGACAACTTCTCATTCCTGGGTTCAGACTAGTGAATCTTCGATGTCCCTTTCAGTTTTCTCCATTCCACCATGAACCATTCTGTGGCTGAAAGGGTTAAATCACAAGGACACGTTGCATAGACTAAGCTTGTATTCCCTTGAATATCGAAGATTGAGGAGTGATCTGATTGAGGTGTTTAAGATGATTAAAGGATTTGGTATGGCGGGGGAATCCGGAACAAGGGGAGATAACCTTAAAATTCAAGTTAGGTCATTCAGGGTGATGTAACAAAGCACTTCTTCACACAAAGGGTAATGGAAATCTGGAACGCTTCCCCTGTCTAAAAAGCTGTTGAAACTGGAAGGGAGCAATTGAAAATTTCAAAACTGGGATTGATAGATTTTTGTTGGGTAAGGGTATTAAGGGTTATAGACCCAAGACAGCTAGATGGAGTTAAGATAGAAATCAGCCAAGATCTATTTGAATGGTGGAACAGGATCAAGGTGCTGAATGACCTCCTCCTGTACCTATTCCCAGTCAATGCAATCAGATGTAGAGTGAAGTTCCCTCTACTTTTGTTCCAGCAACAGGCCTCAACCAAAACTTCAGGTGAGCTACTACTGCACCAAACCATCCTTTGTGTGAGAACTGCGGAGTATCGCAATAGGAATGATTCTATTCTCCACCTTTAGGCATCAGTACAGCTAGAAGAGAGAGAAAACATTCATCCTGTCAGTCTGAGCTGCATGCAAATCCAGTTCCCAGAAGTGAAAGGCCAGTGTCTGACCTGCTGCACCAACTCAGGTATGGTAGCATAATGGTAATGTTATTGGGTTCGTAAGCTAGTAGGACTGGGCTAATGATCCAAGGATATGAGATCAAATCACACCATGGCAACTAGGGAAATTCAATTCAACAAATACATTTGGAATAAAATGCTCGTGATGGTCATGAAGCTACCAGATTGTTGTTTAAAAAGCCTATCTGGTTCACTGGTGCTCCTTCAGGGAAGGAAATCTGCTGTCCTACCTGTGACTCCAGACATGTGGTTGACTCTTAAATGCCCTCTAAAATGGTCTAGCAAGCCACTCAGTTTAAGAGCAATTAAGGATGGGCAACAAATGCTGGCCTTGCCAGTGATGCCCATGTTGTGTATAATGAAGGGAACTGTTCCCCTGGCCTTAGTTCATGGAGAATAAGCAGAGAGCTATACAGATCTTGTGGAGCAGTGAAGACTCTGTTGAACCCCTTGTGCAGCCCAAACTGCACACTGTCCAGGAAATGAATAATCAATCAGAACTGAAAAACTGTCTCACCCACCACTTAATCATTAACCTCAGACTCCCTGCCAAAAGTACCCACACTCATTTCAATAAGCTGGTGTTTGTTACTGAATAAAATATGAAAAATATCATTTATAGTCTGGTGAGCAGGATGTAAATGTATTTAAATTACTATCCGCACTCCGACGTTCCATTTACTTCATATAAAAGCTCTATATGGCTTTTATATTCTGCTGTGAGAGTATAAGCTTTCGGCAATATTGGTATTGCTACGATTAACTTTATTTCTTTAAGTGTGTTAGGATGATATGCTGTACTGAAAACACACTGTTATCGAGCCCAGTTCTGACAAAAAGTCACTGGCCTGAAATGTTAACCCTTGTTTCTCTCTACATGGATGCTGCCTGGCCTGCTGAGTATCTCCAGGTTATCTATTTATATTCTAGTTATTTACCAGTTTTCTCTCCTCAACGGGATACAGGTTACACAGAATCTGTTTCTCACTGTGGTATGGGTTCCATGGGTATTTACTCTCACTGGGGTATGGGTTCCATGGATATTTACTCTCACTGGGGTATGGGTTCCACAGGCATTGATTCTCACTGCAATTTGGGTTCCATGAGCATTCACTTTCCCTGGAATATGGGTTCCATAATCACTCAATCTCCCTGGAGTATGGGTTCCATAGGTGCTGATTCTCACTGGGGTACAGTTCCACAAACACTGACTCGCTGAGGTACAGGTTCCAAAGGCACTGACTCTCTCAAGGGTATGGATTCCACAGGCACTCCTTCTCCCCAGACTATGCGTTCCAGAGGCAATGACTCTCCCTGGGCCACTGGTACCACAGGCACTCACTCTCCAAGGGGTATACGTTCCACTGGCACTAACTCTCACCCGGGCACTGAGTCACAGAATCACAGAATAATACAGTGCAGAAGAGACCCTTCGGCCCATCGAGTCTGCACCGATGCATGAAAGACACCTGACCTGTCTACCTAATCCCATTTGCCAGCACTTGGCCCATAGCCTTGAATGTTATGACGTGCCAAGTTCTCATCCAGGTACTTTTTAAAGGATGTGAGGCAACCCGCCTCTACCATCCTCCCAGGCAGGGCATTCCAGACCGTCACCACCCTCTGGGTAAAAAAGTTCTTCCTCAAATCCCCCTTAAACCTCCCACCCCTCACCTTAAACTTGTGACCCTTCGTAACTGACCCTTCAACTAAGGGGAACAGCTGCTCCCTATCCACCCTGTCCATGCCCCTCATAATCTTGTACCCCTCGAACAGGTCACCCCTCAGTCTTCTCTGCTCCAGCGAAAACAACCCAAGCCTATCCAACCTCTCTTCATAGCTTAAATGTTCCATCCCAGCCAACATCCTGGTGAATCGCTTCTGCACCCCTTCCAGTGCAATCACATCCTTCCTATAATGTGGTGACCAGAATTGCACACAGTACTCCAGCTGTGTCCTTACCGAAGTTCTGTACAACTCCAACATGACCTCCCTGCTTTTGTAATCTATGCCTCGATTGATAACAGCAAGTGTCCCATATGCCTTTTTCACCACCCTATTAACTTGCCCTTCTGCCTTCAGAGATCTAAAGACAAACACACAAAAATCCCTTTGTTCCTCGGAACTTCCCAGTTTCAGGCCATTCATTGAATACTTCTGTGTCACATTACTCCTTCCAAAGTGTATCACCTCACACTTTTCAGGGTTAAATTCCATCTGCCACTTTTCTGCCCATTTGACCATCCCGTCTATATCTTCCTGTAACCTAAGACACTCCACCTCACTGTTAACCACTCGGCCAATCTTTGTGTCATCCGCGAACTTACTGATCCTACCCCCCACATAGTCATCTATGTCGTTTATATAAATGACAAACAATAGGGGACCTAGCACAGATCTCTGTGGTACACCACTGGACACTGGCTTCCAGTCACTAAAACAGCCGTCTGTCTTCACTCTCTGTCTCCTACAGAGAAGCCAATTTTGAATCCACCTTATCAAGTTACCCTGTATCCCATGTGCATTTGTTTTCTTGATAGGTCTCCCATGTGGGACCTTGTCAAAGGCTTTGCTGAAATCCATGTAAACTACATCGACTGCACTACCCTCATCTACACACCTGGTCACATGCTCAAAAAATTCAATCAAATTTGTTAGGCATGACCTCCCTCTGACAAAGCCATGCTGACTATTCCTAATCAAATTTTGCCTCTCCAAGTGGTGATAGATTCTGTCCTTCAGAATTTTCTCCAATAGTTTCCCTACCACTGATGTGAGACTCACTGGTCTGTAGTTCCCTGGCTTATCTCTACAACCTTTCTTAAATAGTGGGACCACATTAGCTGTTCTCCAGTCCTCTGGCACCTCCCCTGTGGGCTGTGGGTTCCACTGGCACTGACTCTCCCTGGGCTGTGGGTTCCACTGGCACTGACTTTCCCTGGGCTATGGGTTCCACTGGCACTAACTCTCCCTGGGCTATGGGTTCCACAGACACTCACTCTACCTGGAGTAAGGGTTCCACTGGCACTGACTCTCCCTGGACTATGGGTTCCACCGACACTCACTCTCCCAGGAGTAAGGGTTCCACTGGCACTGACTCTCCCTGGGCTGTGGGTTCCACAGACACTCACTCTACCTGGAGTAAGGGTTCCACTGGCACTGACTCTCCCTGGGCTGTGGGTTCCACTGGCACTGACTCTCTCTGAAGTAAAGGTTCCACAGGCACCCGTTCTCACTGGAGTATGGATTTCATAAGCACTGATTCTGTCTTGTCTTGGGGTTTTGAGACTTTCATAACCCACAGTTGCACGAACTCGATAAATTGAAAACAGATTCAAAGGCTAGGGCTGCCTCCCTCCATAATGGAAACCAGACACCTCCCTGTCCAGCAGACTAGGTGCAGAAAGATCGAGGTCTGGTGAAGTGACTGCCCTTGCAGAAACTTCTGGTAACAGTGGCCCTCTAAACTAAAGAGCAGAGTGGTGAAGGAGAAATACAAACATGCTTTCCAAATCGACAACTGTTGGCGTGCTTTTGAGAGCTTTTCTGGGTTCCCACAATAGATTGTGTAGGATTGAGCAGAATGAATCCTTTAAAGAGTTAGTCTTGAGGGGGTGTGTGAATCCTCACTCACTCTTGTCATCTTGCAACTGGATAGTGTGCGAGGGAGTCTAAATGCCACACTCCCTGAGAAAACATTCAAAGAAAATGCGCATGTGTGTGTGGAGAATTTCTGGTTGGTAATTTTAAGGAATGTGTTTAAGGATTGGGAGCCTGGGTGCATTTCATAGAATCATAGAATCTTATAACACAGGAGACCATTTTGACCATCGTGCTGGTGCCAACTCCTTGAAAGAGTTAATCAATTTGTCCCATTTCCCACAGCTCTTCATTTCTTCTGCAAGTATTTATCCGATTCCCATTTGAAAGTTACTATTGAATCTCCTTCCACCGCCCTTTCAGTCAGTTCATTCCAGATCACAATTCACTGCGTAAAAATATCCTCCTCATCTCCCCTCCGGTTCTTTTGCTAATTATCTTAAATCTGTGTCCTCTGGTTACTGATCCTCCTACCAGTTAAAATAGCTTGTCCTGTTATACTCAAAATCCTTCATGATTTTGAACACTTCTGTTCAATCTCCCCTGTATCTTCTCAAAGGAGAATAACCCCAGCTTCTCCAGTCTCTCCACAAAACTGTAGCCCCTCATCCCTTCTACCATTCTAGTAAATCTCCTCTATGCCCTCTCCAAGGTCTTGATTTCCTTCCAAAAGTGTGGTGTCCAGAATTGGATGCCGTACTCCAGCTGAGGTCCAACCAGTGACTTAGAAAGGTTAAGCATAACGTTCTTGCTTTTGTACTCCATGCCTCTATTTATAAAGCCATGGATCCCGTATGATTTCTTTTAACAGACAGTATCAACTGGTCCTGCCACCATTTAAGGAAAGGCTTGACTGGTATATAGGAGCAGGAGGAGACCATTCAGCCCCTCGTGCCTGTTCCACCATTCAGTTAGGTCATGGTTGATTTGTAACAATCTACCCGCCTTGGTTTCGTAACTCTTAGTACCCTTGCCTATCAAAAATCGGGCACGGAACATGAGGTAGAAGGAAAGAGAAGGACATAGGGCAAGGTGACGAGAGGTATTTTGAATGGAAGTATGCCGTGTGGAGTATAAACACGGGCATAGACCATTTGGGACAGATGGCCTGTTTCTGTGCTGTAGATTGTATGTGACAGATGTTGCTGGAAATATTGATCGGCCTCACTGTGAAGCTCTTGCATCGTCCCAATCTAGTAATGTTTACCAATAGATAAAGATCCCTACCCACTGGTTCAACTGGTTAGTGATGGTAACCACAAAAAAACTAGAGGAGAAATGGTGGCACTATCGTCCCCTCAATATGGGAGAATGTTTCAATCCCTCTCTCCTGGTAATCAAATTAGTTGGTTAAAAAGGGTTAGATAAAGGGAATGGACCCATGTCAGTGAAAGCATTTGCGATGTTAGATGATGTAGCGGGATGAGCTCGGCGCTATTGGGCCACAATGGGGGGAATTTTATGCTCTTCCCCTGTGGCAACTTTCGAGGCGGGGAGAGCATATAATCGGGCAGGATGGTGGTCGGGAAGGACCCCGGCTGGTATTAGCCCAGTGGCGGGCGGGCGGGTGCGTTGCTGCACAGGAAGCACGTCAAGAAATCTCGTGCAGGTTGCTTGACGGCTTTGGTGGGGCGTGGGCCTGTTCGAGGGATCCGGCATCAGGAGCCACACCACTGCCCTTACTGCCAACCACCCCCCCCAACACCCCCCCCTCCCCCCGTGACACCCCTCCCATCCTGACTCAGCTCTGGCCTTGGTCCCTTGCCACTGGTGAGTCCAGTACCAGCAAAACTGCCTCCACAGTGGCGCTGCTCTGCAAAAAAAACTGCCAGTCTCTGATGGGCCGGCAGCTCTCAGTGGGCTGTCAACCTAAGTGCCTAATTGGCACATAATGCGGCAGGCCTTCCCCAGAGGAGGTGACGTGGGGCTCTTGCCAGTGCATTAGCTGGTGGCCGAGACTCCCGTCGTCCAGATAAACTCCCAGTCTATGGGTTTGAGCCTCACTTGAGCATTTGATCCCGTAATCTAGACTGACATTCCAGGGCAGTGTAATGGGAACTCTCTACTGTCACTGGGATGAGGATGTTAAATCGAGGCTCTATCTGTCTGTTCCAGGTTTCTCTACATTACAACAGTGACTACAATTCCAAAGTCTGGCATTGGCTGTAAAACGCTTTGGGATGTCCTGAGGTCGTGAAAGGTGCTATAGAAATGAAAGTTCTTTTTTTTTTAAATCTTTTCTCAAATGGACATTAAAGATGCAAGAATAGGGACTTCTCCCCGGTGCCCTAGTCCTTTCCTCAAACACCACCTGTAAAATTAGCTTGGTTACCCATCTGATTGCTGCTTGTGGGATCTTGCTGTGTGCAACCTACTGCTGCGTTTGCTGAGGTAACAACAGTCAGTGTAGGTGAAGCTCCTTCAGACATTTCTGCGAGTTGGGAGAAGATGCATTTTATAAATCCACATCTGTTTTGAGCCAAACCTTTCTGATGACCAGATCAGCAATGCGACTGACTCCCTGATTCCAAGTTTCAAACCTCCTGTGTGCCCACTGCTCCCTCCTCCCAAAGAAAATCTATTTGCCAACTGTTTGCAAGGAAAGTGGTGTGGGGAGAGACAGAACCATCTTTATTCAGAGAGGAAGGTTCGCTTCAGTCAAGGCTGAGACTCCCTGTGCCCTTTCACAAAAGGGAATGTGTTTCCCATCCCAATCCGAAGCGGGTGGCTCGGGGGCAGAAACCTTCCACTGTTTACTTTAACAGAAAACCCACGCCGCACAAGCTCGCTAATTCATGCAGCGGATGTTTTGAGGGAAGAGGCTGAAGGAAATCCCAGCGTTACAAACGACACGCTCGTTCGTTCCTGGGGCCACGTATTAACTCTTTGCAGAACTGACCTTATCATTGGCGCACATACTTAAGAAGCTCTCAGGTTTCCGACACCACGTTCATTCTCCTGCTGAACTCCACCCCTGCTCCTTTATCTGTAGAGTGCCCGGGTTATCAGGAGTCTCTGCAAGTGCAGCCAGACATTGTTGACGCACAGGGACCGCTCTGTGTTGACTTTGCTGCACAGACAGTGGGCAATTTCCTAATATCCAACGTGGCATCTGGGAGGCTTTAAACTTACAAAGTGCTTGCAGCACAGAAACAGGCCATTCGGCCCAGCAGGTCCATACCAGTTTTTTGCTCTTCCTATCATCCTTCATCCTGCCCTATTAAAATAACCTAATCCTCTTTCCCTCATGTGTTTATCTAACTTCCCCTTAAATGCATCTTATGCTATTTGCCTCAACTACCCCTGTGATAGCGAGTTCCACATTCTAGCCACTCTCTGGGTAAAGAGTTTCTCCTGAATTCCCTATTGAATTTATTAGTGACTATCATATTTACGGCCCCTAGTTCTGGTCTCGCCCACAAGTGGCGACATCATCTCTACATCTACCTTATCAAATCCTTTCATAATTTTAAAGACCTCTATCAGATCACCTCTCAGTCTTTGTTTTCTAGAGAAACAAGCCCCAACCTGTTTAATCTTTCCTGATAGGTATAAACCTCTCAGTTATGGTATCATTCTAGTAAATCTCTTTTGCACTGGCTACAGTGCCTCGATGTCCTTTTAACAATGCGGAGACCAGAACTCAGTTCTCCAAGTGTTGTCTAAGCAATGTTCTAACATAAGTAGCAGGTTGAACATAAGTAGCAGCTTTTCAATTCTATCCCTCTAGAAATGCTTTATTTATATCCTTATTAATCTGCATCACATGCTTGTCTTTATTTTCATAGGAACATCAGAAGAGGAGGAGGCCACTCAGCGCCTCAATCCTGTTCTGCCATTCAGTGAGATCATGTCTGACCTGTGATCTAACTCCACATACCCACCTTTGCCCCATATCCCTTAATACCTCTGGTTAACAAAAACTATCAATCTCAGATTTAAAATTAATAATTGACAAAGTGCCACTTGCTGTTTGAGGAAGAGAGTTCCAAACGTCTACCACCCTTTGCCTGTAGAAGTGTTCCCTTATTTCGATCCTGAAAGAAATGCTGTAAATACTCAACAGGTCAGGTAGTGTCCATGGAGAGAGAAACAGTGTTAACGGGATGAATTTTCGGGCCCCCCCGCCCCACCCCCGAAGTGGGGATTGAAGGGGTGGGGTAGGGCCCGAAAATACCGGCGCCGGCCGTCGTGTCGGTTCAGTTGCCACTCTCGGTGCCTGCAATGTTAACCAGGGCAGGGGGGAGGACAGGACAAGCGATCCCGTTCTCCACAATATTGAGGCCAATTAAAGTAGTTTAAAAGCTCGTTAAGAGCTTGTTGGAGGGGGAGGATGGAATTTTGAAGAGGGCTCGCGGGTTTTGGGAGGTGTCTGGTCCAACTGAACAGAGGTGTGTACAGAGTGGGAACCCAGTCATGGCTGCCCGAGGCAATCAGCCTGGCCCCATAAGAGGGTCAGCGGGGCAAAGGGGGATTCAACACTTCGTAAGGAGGTGCCCTTGGCGCTGGGCACGTGGCAGTGAGAGTGGGCACTCTGCACTCAGGCATTGAACGTGGTTGCCATTCCCCTTGGCATCATGGGGGCAGAAGAGCAGGAGGCAAGACTGCCAAGGACAATCAGGCGACTGCCTGTCCAGAGGGAAAGCTGCAGCTGGCAATGGAAGAACGACTCTCAGTAATGAGTGGCAAAACCCACCGCAGGAGGGACAAAAGCCCAAAGAACAGGACGGCGTGGCAGAGGAAAGAGGTGCAGGAAGGACACTGAGACTATAATCTCAACACAGGATCTACCGCCGAAGACAGAGCTACCTGGAGATGACCGAGACCCAGTGTCGCAGGAGACTGCAATTCTCTGGACAGATGGTCACAGAGATCTTTGACCTTGTTACCTGAGACTTTGCACCTCACAGCACTGGTCGCCATGCCCTGCCATTGGCCATCAAAGTCACTGTGGCCTGAATGTCTTTGCTTCAGGCTGTTTCCAAGGATCAGCTGCGGACCTTAGTGACATCTTGCAAACGTTGGTCACTGATGCCCTCTTTGCCAGAGCTCGACAGACACAGCCTCGCAGGTACAGGAGAAGGGTTCCGAAGAAGGGTCACTGACCCGAAACGTTAACTCTGCTTCTCTTTTCACAGATGCTGCCAGACCTGCTGAGTGGTTCCAGCATTTCTTGTTTTTATTTCAGATTTCCAGCATCCGCAGTATTTTGCTTTTATTACAGGAGACATTGGATTTGGCCTCCATCGCTGGTGCAGGGCATCATTGATTGCATTCATGTGACCATCAAGAAACCAAGTGACTGGCCAGTGAAATCCATCAAGCAAGAAGGGTTTCTGCTGTCTCAACGTCCAACTGGTCTATGACCACAGCAAGAGCTTCCTCCATGTAGACGCTCACTTTCCTGGCATCTGCCATGACTCTTTCGTCCTCTGCCAGTCCGGGCTGCCTCAGATCTTCATGCCAACCCCCAAAGTGCATAGATGGGCACAAGGGATATTCCTTGAAGAGATGGCTACTCACCCCTATACAGGAGTCCCAGACAGAGGCACTGAGGCGATACAACCAATGCCACCTGCTCAGTTGGACCATCATTGAGAAGGCCATCGGGCTTCTGAAGAGTGCCTGGACCGGTTGGGTGGCGCCCTGTAATATACTCCTGCAAAGGTCTTGGTTATTGTTGTTGTCTGTTAGGTTCTCCATAACATGGCCCTCCAGAGAGGTTTGGGCCTTGAGGTCAGTGAGGCCCTGGAAGGAGACAGCTCGTCAGGGGAAGAACAGGAGCAGAACATGAAAGAGGAGGATGAAGTGGAGGCGAAGAGCGATGATGTTGAACAGAGAGAGGTGCCCTGGCTGTACAGCAAGGTGGCCAGGCATGGCTTGGGGCGCGAAGGTCTTGTGAGGATGCCATGAATGTCAGGGATCTCCTGATCTAGGAACATTTCAACTGAGCCCCTCTGACTCAGGTTGAGGGGCATGGCATGGAAGCATGTCTGAGATACCCGTGCTAACACATGCATGGAAGATGCAGCCTGGAACATCTAAATACTTAACACCAATGAAGGATGCACATCTTCCCGGAGATTTTGCCCTCACTGTGGAGGATCCCATTATCCCTTTCACCACCTCATACCATTTTTTCTATCACAGCAGCAACAAAAGGAGTTCCAAACATGTGGCTTAACGTGTGATCATTTATACAATGCAAATAGAGGAAGGCAGTAGACAGAGACAGTAGGAAGATACCCCAGTGACCCATTTAGTGCTCCATGTGACACAATGGACACCTCCTGCCACCCACCGGGAAGAGGACCTCCCTCCTCTTCCTCACAGCCTCCAACATTAGATCTAGGTCGGTATCGATGAAGCGAGGGGCAGCCCTGCCCTGGGTGCCAGGCCTCTAGCTCTGTGGTGATATCTCGCTTCCCTCTGGTGCTGCGGAAGGGCTTTGACACAATCCGCAGATTTCTCTCTTAGGACAACCAACAGTCTCAGTGATGGCTGACATGAGGCGTCTAAATCAATCCCACACTTCATCTGATCCGTTCCTGCACCAGCTGTAACTGAACAGGAAATCTAACTCAATATCAATTAAGGGCTCACCCCCAATGAAAATCTTAACTTTAATCAGTTTCCCCTCGGAGGCGGGATCCTGACCCAAAAACAAACCTGGCTGCTGTTTCCCACCTCTGTGGCACAAATTCAGCCCAACATTTCAGGTCTATGACCTTTCGTCAGAACTGGAAAAAGTTAGAGATGTGACAGGTTTTAAACAAGTACAGAGGCAGAGAAAGGGGGGGAAGGACAACAGAGAAGGGTCTGTGATAGGATGGAAGGCAGGAGAGATTAAATGACAAAAGGGATAATGGTACAAGGCAAAATGGGGTGGTAGTGTGACAAGTAAAGAAACAAAAGATGAGTCTAGAGGAGGTGTAAGCGGGAAAAACAGAATCCTGAGCGGCCTGGTTTAATTTTTTAGGCTATGTCCCCGAGTTCTAGAGTCCCCAACCCGCAGGAATAGTTTCTCTCTATCTACACTATCAGTTCCCCTTTCCATCTTAAAAACTTGAATCCAATCAAATCAAATTTTCAGAGTCGAGAAGGAAAATTATTCCCCAACGCTCAGTCCATTCTTACTGCAATTATATAGAGCCTTAGTGAGACAGCACCTGGACTATTGTGTGCAGTAATAAAAACAAAAAGTGCTGGAAATACTCAGCAGGTCTGGCAACATCTGTGGAGAGAGAAGCAGTGTTAACATTTCAGGAGGTGGAGGGGTGACATGATAGAGCTTTACAAAGTTATGAGCGGCATGGACAGAGTGGATAGTCAGAAGCTTTTTCCCAGGGTGGAAGAGTCAATTACTAGGGGACATAGGTTTAAGGTGAGAGGGGCAAAGTTTAGAGGGGATGTGTGAGGCAAGTTCTTTACACAGAGGGTGGTGAGTGCCTGGAACTTGTTGCCGGGGGAGGTGGTGGAAGCAGGTACGATAGCGACGTTTAAGAGGCATCTTGACAAATACATGAATAGGATGGGAATAGAGGGATACGGTTCACGGAAGTGCAGAAGGTTTTAGTTTAGGCAGGCATCAAGATCGGTGCAGGCTTGGAGGGCCGAATGGCCTGTTCCTGTGCTGTACTGTTCTTTGTTCTTTGTCAGTGACCTTTCATTGTTTGGTCTCCCTACCTAAGGAAAGATAAACTTGCCATAGAGGGAGTGCAATGAAGGTTCACCAGACGAATACCTGGGATGGAGGGATTGTCCTTTGAGGAAAGATTAAATAGACTGGGCCTTTATTCTCTGATGTTTAGAAGAATAAGAGGTAATCTTACTCAAACATACAAAATTCTTACAGGGCTCGACAGGGTTGATACAGGAAGGATGTTTCCCCTGGCTGGGGGTCTAGAACCAGGGGACACAGTCTCAGAGTAAGGGGTAGACCATTTAGGACTGAGATGAGGAATTTCTTCACTCAGAGGGTGATGAATCTTTGGAATTCTCTATCCCAGAGGGCTGTGGAGGCTCAGTCATTGAGTATGTTCAAGACAGAGATCAATAGATTTCTACATATTAAAAACATCAAGGGTTACGGGGATAGTGCAGGAAAATGGTGTTGAAGTGGATCAGCCATGGTCTCGTTGAATGGCAGAGCAGGCTCGAAGGGCTGAATGGCCTACTCCTCCTATTTCTAATATTTTTATGAAAATCGGTTTTGCATTTATTGCGCTGGGTTCAGGACAAATGCGAAACACGTGCCCTTGCCCTTTCCCTCTGTTGGCTTGATTCTGGTGTTGGCAGCTGTGAGGTTTTAAACCCCAGTGGTCTCAGACTTCCCTCCCCCCACCCCCACCCCCTGCTGGGGTTGGAGAGGGGAGGCGCAGGGGGAAGCCAGTCAGAACTCCTGCTCCCAATCTTTAACTGGTGACCCTGGCAATGGATCAGGCTGAACCGTGAGGCTTCTTTAGAAAGCGGAATAGCTCACGATATTAAAGTGACTTGGTAAAGTGACCATTTGGGTATCAAGAGAGGCAGGTACCCAAGGCAGGGTGCGAAGGGGAGAAAACTTGGGGGAGTGTGTGTGCAGTAGATACGTGAGCTATCAAGCCTTGACAGATAAAGCATTCTGCTGAAGATTCTAGATGGGGGTCACATGGAATTGCCACAAAGTTCTTCCTGTCATAACTTTGGCAAAAAATAGGAGGAACTCCGGAGAATTTGACGGAAGTTGCAACAGCCAGCGGTAGATCAGATAACCTCTGTGGAAATTCCACCCTGACATATTTAATGAACGAACTGAAGCCTTTGTCCCGAACCTCAGCCTTTCAACAGGTTGGACAGAACCGGGGGAAAGTTCCACACTGAGTTGCACATCCTTTAGGCCAACAGAAACCGAATTGCTCCCGCTAGTGATCTGGGGAGCTTTTTTTGCATGAGTGGTTTCTTGGTCAGCTCATTTGCATACCCGTTGGAGTAGGGAATGATGTAAACCCAGTGTAATCTGCATGGAAATTTGAGAGCAACCTTTAAAAACACAACTCACTTCAGCAAGAGACAGGGGAAATACTGTAAGGACAGAGCAGGCCTGGGCTGTCTCACCACTCTCCGATACCCTCATGGCATGTCTCATCAATCTTTCTCTGGTACTTTTCAAGAATGTCAAAAACAGACAGCCAAGTACAGAATCAGGGTCTGGCATGGCATGGCCAGTGAGGAAGCTGCAACAATTTCACAAAGTGTATGGCAGTTTCACTGAAATCTGCAGCAGACACCCACTTAGGTTCCAGGGGGTCAGTTGGTGTCTCCACCTCTACAATGGCTGCTACAATGGAGACAACGCCACCACTCCCGGTTTCCAGACCATGGCTGGCCCAACGCAGGCTACTGCCTCTCTGGGCTTTCAGGATCTGAGAGCGGGCATGAGACCCGCCGTCCCACTGGTCAGTGGGGCATTGATCCAGGGCCCGGTGTGCTAGAGCCTGGTTAGCGTCTCTCAGGACAGTGACACATTGTCTGGCCTCCGACCTTTCCCCTTGCAGAGCCCCAGGTCAGCGGAGTGTGGGAGGCGAGACCAGGCTGCCCAGGAGCAAGCTCCAGAGATACAACCAACAGTATCTACCTTCCAGAAGTCAACTGCTGTGAGAGGTGGGGCCACCTCAGACTCGAGACATTTTTGTGAAATGTGAGCAATCATCCACCTCCCTTGTCCTCGGGTTACATCTAGGAGATGTATGGGAATACGTGATCGAAAGGTGCACATAGCCACCCAGTATTGAGAAAGAGTGCGTTCGCTTGTGCTCACTTTAGACTTCATAGTATTAAAATAGAACATACACTGATGTTGAGCTTTGTTATTCTTGGAGTTAGCAGCCACACAGGAAGGGGGCATTGCTGCTGACTCATTCAATCAGGTGATTATTATTGGCACAGCCACAAAGGCAAACAGTGCTGACGTGTTATAGGATGGCTACTGGATTAAAGGATTGTTGCTTTATTTGCAAAGAAGGGGGAAAGGCGACGGCAGATTGCATCAAACCGAAGGCTTCAGAGATCAGATGAGCTCTGACAGCCCTTGCAGTGTATGTGTTTGCTCCTTCCTGTGTTGCTCTTCCTCCATGATAAGAACGTAAGAAATAGGAATAGGAGTAGGCCATATAGCCCCTTGACTCTGCTCAGCCATTTACCTCAACCCCACTTTCCCGTACTGTCCCCATATCCCTTGATTCCATTGTTCCCAAGAATCTATCAATCTCTGTCTTGAATATACTCAATGACTGAGCATCCACAGATCTCTAGGACAGAAAATTCCAAAGATTACAACCCTCCGAGTGAAGAAATTTCTCCTCTTCTCAGTTCTAAATGGCCAACTCCGTATCCTGAGACTTTTTTTTATTCTTTCATGGGATGTGGGCATCGCTGGCAAGGCTAATTGCCCAACCCTAATTGCCCTTGATAACTGAGTGGCTGTTTAGGCCATTTCAGAGGGCAGTTAAAAGTCAACCACATTGCTCTGTGTCTGGAGTCGCATGTGGGTCAGACCAGGTAAAGACGGCAGATTTCCTTCCCTAAAGAGCATTAGTGAACCAGATGGGTTTTTACAACAATCAACGATAGCTTCATGGCACCATTACTGAGACTAGCTTTCAATATCAGATTTTTACTAATTAATTGAGTTTAAATTCCGCCAGCTGCCATGGTGGGATTTGCACTCATGTCCCCAGGACATTAAGCCTGGGCGGACTGGGTTACTGGTTCAGTGACATTACCACTACACCACCAGCAGAAAGGTAAGTTAATGGCCCGTTTCTGAAAGGAAGCCCATTGCCCACATATTTTGAAGGAATTAATGACTCCCCAACTGTGCGAGGAGGACAAAGTTGGGAGTTGGCAGAAACAGATTAGCCAGACCACACGTGGCCGATGAAACCTCTGTCGAACCTCCAGTACTCGCAAGCAAGGGTTTACAATGATGCGCATTCACAAGGCAGAGTGACTGGAAGGAGTTGGCAGATTAGTAGTATGTTGCACATTGCACAGTATTTCTATTCAAACAGGCATGGTGGCAAAGCGGAATTACTAATGCCCAGAACAACACAGGTACAATGAGCAGTCAGCAATAAATCCTTCTGTCCCTTTTTTTTGTCGAAACAGAGATAGAATAAAATACTTTCACTAGTTTCTGAAGAATTTGCTTTGTGTTAAACCTAAGTGCAAAACCTAATGCAGAACACGATTGAGAAATTCCAGTGAAACCTGATGTGAAAAGATAAGCCATGGCAAAACTACACCTGGAGCCAGAAAAAAACGAGGAAATTATAAACTCCAGGAAGACATGGCAGAAATCCCTAGACTAGGATAAATGTAGACCAGCTGCAGAATTAGAAGAGCCAGTCTGGGTGGGAGAGACTCAAGCAAATCGTTTTCTTGCACTTCTGCTAAATTAGATCTGGAAGAGAATAGTTTACCTCGATGGAACCTAATTAACCGAATAAGCAAATCCTGATCTGGAGCAGGAGTAAGATCCCAGTGAAGACTAATAAGGAGCTGGTGAGCTGGAGATGATGGGGGAACTAATGACTCAGGGTAGAGGGCGGTAGGAAGATGATCTAGTTGCACCGATTACTTCTTATTCAATCTTTGTTTGATACCATGTCGAGTGCCCATATCAAAGCTTTGGGTGGGAGCTTTTGAAGTGACCCATTGTTTAGTGAGAGCTTCTGTGATATGACTCATGCCTAGTGATTGGCAGCATGCCAGTGTAAATTGGCTAATAAAACCCCATGCCCCTCCCTCTTTGTGAACCATCTGTATACAGCAAGACTAGAGGGCCATGATAACATCGTTTAAAGGAGCAATGTCTAACTCCTCCAACTCTTCCCCTGCTTTGTTTCTTGATCCTAAATGACTAATATTTAAAAGGCATTTGTACCCAGCCCCTGCATTTGTACCCCAAATACTTGGATGAAGGGACTGAAGGTATGGTTGCTAAATTTGCTGATGATACAAAGATAGGTAGGAAAGTAACTTGTGAAGAGGACATAAGGGGGGGGGGGGTGGGTGGGGAGCTACAAAGGGATATAGATAGGTTAAGTGAGTGGGCAAAGATCTGGCAAATGGGGTATAATGTGGGAAAGTGGGAAATTGTCCACTTTGGCCGGAAGAATAAAAAAGAAGCATATTATCTAAATGGTGAGAGATTGCAGAGCTCTGACATGCAGAGGGATGCGGGTGTCCTAGTGCATGAATCGCAAAGGGTTAGTATGCAGGTAAAGCTAATCGAATGTTATTGTTTATTGCGAGGGGAATTGAATACAAAAGTAGGGAGGTTATGCTTCAGTTATACAGGGCATTGGTGAGACCACATCTGGAGTACTGTGTACAGTATTGGTCTCCTTATTTAAGGATGGATGTAAATGCATTGGAGGCAGTACAGAGAAGGTTTACTAGACTGATACCTGGAATGGGCAGGTTGTCTTATGAGGAAAGATTGGACAGGCTAGACTTGTATCTGTTGGAGTTTAGAAGAGTAAGAGGCGATTTGATTGAAACACATAAGATCCTGAGGGGTCTTGACAGGGTGGATGTGGAAAGGATGTTGCCCCTTGTGGGAGAATCTAGAACTAGGGGTAACTGTTTAAAAATAAGGGGTCACCCATTTAAGACACAGATGAGAAGAAATTTTTTCTCAGAGGGTCGTGAGGCTTTGGAATTCTCTTCCTCAAACGGCGGTGGAAGCAGAGTCTTTGAATATTTTTAAGGCAGAGGTAGATAGATTCTTGATAAGCAAGGGGATCAAACGTTACCGTAGGTAGGAAATGTGGAGTAATCAGTTCAGCCATGAACTTATTGAATAGCGGAGCTGACTCGAGGGATCAAGGGGCCTACTCCTGCTCCTAATTCGTATGCCTGTCCCTGCCGCCCAATGATGTAATGTACATTAGTGTGGTACTTAAGTCAGCGAATGACTTCGTGCATATGAGTTCAAATCCCATCAAAGAAGTTTGAATTCAGTCTTTAAAAAAATCTGGAACTGAAAATATCTGTCATGGTCACCATGACACTGTTGAATTGCTGTAAAAACCTAACTAGTTCACCAATGACGTTTAGGTAAGGAAACCTGCTGGCCTATATGGGATTCCAATCCCATGCCAAAGGAGATGACTCATAACTGCCCTCTGAAGCATCAAACTGCAATCAGTGATTCAAGAAGACAGCCTGTCACCACCTGCATTATCTGGTTATATTGTTGTATGTGGGATCTTGCTGTGCGCAAGTTAGCTGCCGTGTTTGCAAACATTGCAATGGCTGTAAAGAGCGTCAGGACCTCCTGAGATCATCAAATGAACTACATAAATGCAACAGTTTTTTTTCTTTAATGATCTCGCTCACAGTCCCTGAGCTGAGAGGGGTGAACTCTCAGTTTAACTGCTAATGAGGAAGAGCTCAGCTCCACAGTGACTGGGTTGGAGCTGTGGCCAGGGGAACTGTCAGGCAGTGAATTCCGTCTGTTTTTGGAGAATGTAATCATGGCTTTAAATGAACTCATGGGCGATGAGTGTGGGGAACAGGGTGGAGTTCTGCAGTCTTGCAGTATGGGTTGACAGTTCTGTTCATCATGGATGGGCTGCACAGTGGGAGTGGTCACAAAGACTGAACTGAAGCTCGGGGAGATATTCACAATCTCAGATTATGAGGGGAAAAGAGGGTCTAAGTTGTGCACAGGCCAGAAACCATCCATTCACCTCAGCCATACAGGTTCAAATCCAGGCTAGCTTAATGGGAGGAATGTCTCCACTCTCTAGTGGTTGCAGGCGTCCCATGTAAAATGGGTTTGGGGCTCTCTCATCAAGTTGTTACGGTTGCAAGCAACCACACAGAAGGGCTAGTATAGAAAGTGAATGAATGTCACACTCGTTAAATGTGGCTAGTTCTTGTGAGCAGCAGCCTCAGGCAAATTGACAATGTAGGGGAGCTTTACTCTGTATCTAACCCCTTTTTTTTTCTTTTGTGTTTGATGGGGACAGTGTAGAGGGAGCTTTACTCTGTATCTAACCCCATTTTTTTTTATTTTTTTTGCCTGCTTGCTACAGGTGCAGCTGCTTCCCCTGATTGCAGACAGGAAATGCTCCAAATGCACCAACCAGAGCTGTACCTGCCCTGGGAGTGTTTGATGGGAGCTTTACTTTGTATCAAACTCTGTTTTTTTTTTCTGTGGCCTTTATACCTCAGGTCCCTTTTTATTTTGTCAAAGGGTTCTTGAATCTAACCCCTTTTTTTTTTTTTTCCTTTTTTTTTACAAGGTGACCTTTATACCCCAGGCCCCTTTTATATTTTTCACATCGAGGGGGCCTTTATCCCTCAGGCCCCCTTTATGTACATATTTACAGTTTTAAAATAACTTTATTAAAACAGATAAATAAACAAAAAACTCAAATTAAAATGCCATTCTCGGCGTCGACGATGCACTCCAGTCCCTGCGGTGCCCACCGGTCGCGGAAGGCCTCAAGCATACCGGCGGACACCGCATGCTCCTTTTCCAGGGACACCCGGGCGCGAACGTAACCGCGGAAGAGGGGCAGGCAATCGGGGAGGACGGACCCCCCGACGGCCCGCAACCTGGACCTGTGAATTGCCACCTTGGCCAGGCCCAGGAGCAGACCGACGAGGAGATCCTCCCCCCGGCCCGAGCCCCTCCGCACCGGGTGCCCAAAGATCAGGAGCGTGGGACTGAAGTGCAGCCAGAATTTGAGGAGCAGCCCCTTCAGATACTCAAATAGGGGCTGCAACCTCGCACACTCCGTATAAATGTGGAACACGGACTCGTCCAGGCCGCAGAAAGTACAGCTGGCCTGGGAGTCCGTGAACCTACTTAAAAGCCTATTGCACGGGACTGCTCTGTGCAGCACCCTCCACCCCAGGTCCCCGATGTAAAGGGGGAAGACTCCCGCGTAGAGAGACCTCCATCGGGGTTTCCCCTCGCCGCCAGATGGCAACGCGGACCGCCAGGGCGTGTCCGGCCGGCTGACGAGGGCGAGGAAGTGGAGAGTGTGCAGGAGCAGCCCGTACAGGAAACCCCTCCGCGCCGATTGGAATGGCACGGAGGGCATTTCCGAGAGGCGGCTCGGGTTGTGCGGGACCGGCTCCCGAGGAGGGTTTCGGGGCCTGGGTCCGATGAGCAGTTCCGGCCGAGCGGGGGTCAGCTCGGCCGGGATCGCTCCGCACTCCCGAGCCCCCTCGCCACCCGCAGTGAGGGGCGTCCCGGGGGTTTCGGCTACTCCTCCGCCCGCCGGACCGTCCCCGGAGTCGGCCGCCCGGACAGCCGAGGCGCTCTCCTCCGCCGGCGGGGGAGCGCCCTGACTGGAGGCGACCATGTTCCAGACTCGGAAAAGATCCCGGTAAAAGACAGGCAACTCCCTCAGAGAGGCGCGGCTAACGGACTCCACCGGGAGCTGCGTGTCGTCTTGAAGGCAGTGACACTGGCGGAAAAAATACGTCGCCAGCGCACACCATCTGGGAGGACGCTCGACGTACAGGTATCTCTGCAGGGTCCGAAGGCGGAGAGTCGCAGCCTGGGTGCGGACGCACACCAGCGACTGACCGCCCTCCTCGATCGGGAGACTCAGGACCGCGGCAGAGACCCAGTGTTTCCTCTTGCCCCAGAAGAAATCGACGAGTTTCTTCTGGATCTTGGTGGCAAATACAGGGGGCGGGGCCAAAGTGACCAACCGGTACCACAGCATGGAGGCCACCAGTTGGTTTATGACCAACGCTCGGCCCCTGTAGGAAAGCACTCGGAGCAGTCCTGTCCAGCGCCCCAGCCGAGCGGTGACTTTCGCCTCCAACTCCTGCCAGTTTGCCGGCCAGGCTTCCTCAGCGGGGCTAAGGTGGACTCCCAGATAGAGGAGGTGCGTGGTGCTCCACGCAAAAGGTGTCATCTCCTCCGGCAGGGAGTCCACCCGCCACTGACCAACCAGGAGTCCGGAACATTTCTCCCAATTGATCCTCGCGGAGGACGCGGCAGAAAAGGTCTGCTGGCAGTCGCGCATCCTCCGCAAGTCAACGGGATCTGTGATTGCGAGGAGCACGTCGTCGGCGTAAGCCGAGAGGACGACCCGCATGGCCGGCTCGCGCAGAGCCAATCCCGTCAACCTCCTGCGAAGCAGGCACAGGAAGGGCTCCACGCAGATGGTATACAATTGGCCGGACATGGGGCACCCCTGACGCACTCCTCTCCCAAATCGAAGGGGCGCCGTCAAGGACCCGTTAACTTTGACTAGACACTCTGCGGCGGCGTATAAAAGTCGGACCCGGGCCACGAAATGCGGCCCGAGTCCGAAAGCGCGCAGAGTCCCGAAAAGGTAATCGTGATCCACCCTGTCGAACGCCTTCTCCTGATCGAGGGAGAGAAAGGCGACCGACTAACCAGTCCTCTGGGAAAGATGGATCAGGTCCCGGACCAGGTGGATGTTGTCCTGGATGGACCGGCCCGGGACCGTGTAGGACTGGTCGGGGTGGATCATGTGGGCCAGCACGGAGCCCAGGCGGGTAGACATAGCCCGGGCAAAGATCTTATAATCCGTGCTGAGGAGGGAGACCGGACGCCAGTTTTTAAGCAGGCGGAGATCGCCCCTCTTCGGCAGCAGGACGATGACCGCCCTGCGCCACGAGAGGGGCATCTCCCCGGTCGCCAGGCTTTCCCCCAGGACCCGCGCGTAATCGTCCCCCAGGACGTCCCAGAACGCCCTGAGGAACTCCACGGTCAACCCATCCAGCCCTGGGGATTTGCCCCTCGAGAGCTGGTGGAGGGCGCCAGTCAGCTCCGCCAGCGTGAGCGGAGCCTCCAATCCTTCGGCGCCCTCCGGGCTGACCTGCGGCAGGTCCTCCCACAAAACTCTGCACGCATCCTCGCTGGACGGATCCGGAGAGAACAACGCACTGTAATACGTCCGGACCAGGAGGCCCATTCCCTCCGGATCCGTGATGGAGGATCCGTCGTCGGCCAGCAGCTCGACGAGCTGCTTACGGACCCCCCGCCATTTTTCCAGCGAGTAGAAGAAGGGTGAGGCGCGGTCCAAATCTTCCAGGATCTGGATCCGCGACCTCACGTACGCGCCTCGGGACCCTATGAGCTGCAGGTTCCTCAGCGCGCCCTTCTTCTCTTTGTACGCCTGCCACAGGGCCGGGTCCGCGACGGCATGACCGAGGCGGGATTCCAAGTCGAGCACCTCCCTCTCAAGGCGCCCGATCTCGGCTTCCCGCCTCTTGGTCGACCCCCTCGCGTACTCCTGACAGAAGACGCGGATGTGAGTCTTGCCCACATCCCACCATAGCCTCAAGGAGGGGAAGCCCCCCTGCTTCCTTCTCCAGTCGGCCCAGAATCGACAGAACGAGTCCCGAAATCGCACGTCCTCCAGCAGCCGGTTGTTAAAGTGCCAGTACGCGGACCCCGCCCGCATGCGGAGCGGAGTAAACTCCGCCCACACCAGGCGGTGGTCCGAGCACGGCACCAGCCGCATGGAGGCCGCCGAAACGCGGGAGACGTACGCCTGCGAAATGTAGAGGCGGTCGATTCGCGACCCCCCTCCTCCAGACCTCCACGTGAAGGCGCTGGAGTCGGGATGGAGATTCCACCAGACGTCCACCAAGTTAAGGGAGCTGATCAGTCCCCTCAACTTCTCCACCGACGCTTGGCCGCGCTGGGGACCGGAGCGATCCCCCACCTCGAGAGTATAATTGAAATCCCCCTCCCACCCCTGAGGATGATGCACTCGCCGCTATCGATGGAGCTCAAGAGAGCGGACACTTCTTCAAAGAAGCGCGCTTGCAACGCGCCGGGCCTGGGTGCGTACACGTTCACAAAGTGGAGCGGCACGCTACCCAGGCGAACGGCGAGGTGGAGCAAGCGACCCGGCACTAGCTCCTTGACCCCCAAGATCTCCGGCTGAAAAGTCGGGGCCAACAAGATAGCCACCCCACTAGAAATAGGGGTGAGGTGACTCATGTAGACCCCACCCTGCCACTCCAGGAGCCAGGTGGCTTCGTCTCCCGGAACGGTGTGGGTTTCCTGCAGAAAGCTCACCGCGTATCTCCCTTCCCTAAGGACTGAGAGATTGTGAAATCTGCGGTGAGCCCCTCTGCTGCCGTTGATGTTGAGGCTGGCTATGGTTATCTTCATGTCAAAGGTACTTAAAACCCGTCACCAACAGCTCACTGTGAGGAGGGAGTGGAAGTGCACCTGGCCCTCCACTCCCCCAGCAACCCATTGAGGAACACATTAAAACGGCGCCTCTCAACCAGTTTCACGTCCGCGCGCTTGCCCGCTATCTTAAGGGCGGCACGGACGGACTGGATGATCAGCGCCAGATTCGACCAACGGTCGAGGGCCAGCTGAACTTTATTGCGACAACCTCTGCAAGCCGCGAGGAAATCCCGGAGTTCCGCCGTGGGGATGAGAGGAGATTCGGTGGGAGGCACGAGGGACTCCACCACCTCACTGGCGATGGAATCAAGATCATCCTCCGTGCCCCGCACCGAATCCCCATCCTCCTCCGGGTCGTCACCGCCAGCGGCCGACACATCCACCACACACTGTGGGGCGGACGCCCCGGCCGCGCCAGCTGGTCCCGCCTCCGTCACGATCCCACCCCCAGGATCGATGGCGGAGGAGTCCTCTCTGGGTTCTATTGTGAAACTGGAGCCTGTAGGCACCAGCGGTTCAGGACCCCCCTCCACCTCCATCCCCAGGCCAATGACTGGTCCAGGGGAGACAGAAGTTCCGGACTCCGGGAAACCAGCCGGAGCCGAGACTGGAGGCGGCGAGAGGAGGCCATCTCCCGCTCCGCCAGCACCCACAGGCCCAGCAGATGGGGCAGCATTCTCAGTTATAACTGGGTCGGGTGTCTCCTGGTTGGTGGTGGACTCCGGCTGGGAGGCCCGACCCTCTGGGGCCTCGCCCTCCCCTTCATTCAGGGCACCCGACCCAGTAGCAGTGGCGGAATGGGCGGTTTCCCCAGGCTCCCCCACCACAAGCAGGGCCCCACTTACTCCTTCAGGAGGGGCCTCATGTACCGGGGCCATCCCCTCCCCTCTATCCTGAGGAATAGAGTGCTCCTGCCCGGACTTTGCAGCCTTGGTGGTGGCGGTAGGGGGAACCTGAGGACCAGAAACAGGAGGCAGCTCCCCTCCAACAGATGGGCCCTGCACCTCAGGGCCCTGTGTTATTTCTGTGGAGGGGTGCCTTCTCCTCTTTTTCGCACTTGGGCGCGGAGACTCAGAGACCTCCATGTCATCAGAGGCCTCCGCACCCTTTTTTCCCTTTTTAGTCACCCTGGGCCTGAGCCCAGCCCTGGGACAGGTGGATTCCATGGGAATGGGCTTTGGGCTGAGCTCAGGCTCGGGTTGTGTCAAAGTGTCCAGGGGACGCGCCTCATGATGTTTCTTTTTTCCCCGTGTCTTCCTTCTGCTCGGACGGACGCTCCCCTCCCCACCAGAGGCTGTGAAAACCACAGCCTCCGGAACCGACTGAGCGGTGTCTGTTGGATCTGCGGGGGGAGTGGGAGGAGGTGCTGTGGAACCACTCTGGGCCGCCGAGGTGGAGCTGGCGGCCGGGAGGTTGGGGCAGTTCTTACGAACATGCCCCACCCCCTTGCAGACGTGGCACCGCGCTCCATCCGAGGTCCAGAAGACGCGGTAGGCCGTCCCCTGAAACTCTATACTGAAGTGGCCCTCCAAGACCTCCTCCCGCGCCAGCTGCATGAATAGCTGGCGGCGGAAGGAGTAGACATGTCGGAGGCTGTGCTCCCGAAGACCAAGCGGGACTGGGGTGATCCCTGACCTCACCTCCCCCAGAAAGTGTAGATGGGGGAGGAGGAGCTCATCAGGAATGAAGGGTGGGACGTTCGACAAGGTTACCCGATGTGCAGTGGCCCCCAGAGGGTCCACTGGCAGGAAAATCCCACCCACTGTGAGCCCCGTACTTAGGGCGAGGGACACAGCCCGCTCGGTCTTCAGGAAGAACACAGCCTTCCCATACATCTTTGAGGCTGCAACAATGGCCGAGGGGCCGACAACCACGGCCATTGCCTTAACACAAGCCTCAATAGTCATATTAGGATGGGTGTAACTCTTCACCCCATGCTTTGATGTTAAGATTTTAAATGGTGACGGGGCCACAGGAGCAGCTGTCGCAGCTGCTGCAGCATAGGAGGGCCCCACCACCGGAGAGGACTGAGAAGTCATGGGGTGGAAGAGTTACAGGCACTTTGCTGAGAGAAAAAAAAAAGAAAAGAGCAAATACAATAAATCAAAAATGTAACACTTAAAGGATGTAGCACAGGGGAAGAGGCTGAGGGAGAGGAAGGCCAAGAGGAATCAGTCTTTGTTCGTATTGCACAAGTCTTGTAGCTGGTCTTCCAGTTGGGAGGGTGGGGTGGGGTGATGTCTTCACCTGGGTCAGCTGTAAGCTGCCCAGGCACACGCCTCACTCGATGTTCAGATAATAAGTCTCTTCACCTGGGCAGCTCCAGCTGTCCCAGGCTTAATAGTTGGGGTGGGGAGGGAGCTCCCTATCCAGAGATGTTAAACACAGGAGCTCCCTATTGAACAATACAGCCCCACCCAAGGTCTTCAGGTCTCTTCTTTCCCCACCCCCAACAATCAATGAAAAAGACTTTCAGTACCAAGCAAACTCACAAAAAGAGCTTCCAGTTCTTCCAGTTCACTGCCTTCCTTCCCTTGTTGAAAATGTGGAAAAAACCCTTCTTTCAGTCTCTCCCTCTTGCAGCAGTCACACAGCCTGCAGCCTCCAACCTCTGCACACAGCCACAGTCAGCTGCACCTCGTTGATGCACTCAGGATCCCAAATCAGAGAGCAGCCAATCCCAGTGCTGTACCTGTCCTGGGAGTGTTTGATGGGGACAGTGTGGAGGGAGCTTTACTCTGTATCTAACTCTTTTTTTTAATGGGACAGTGTAGAGGGAGCTTTATTCTGTATCTAACCCCGTGCTGTACCTGCCCTAGGAATGTTTGATGGGACAGTGTAGAGGGAGCTTTATTCTGTATCTAACCCCTTTTTTTTTTTTCTTTCCCATCCAGGCCGGGGCTGCGCAGACACCCTTGTCTGGGCGAGTCCAGGAGCTGAAGCGTCTGAGCCAGCGTCTGCAGCGGGTTCACCCCAACGTTTTCGCCAAGGTCCTTAAGAACGGGATACTTTTTGGCGATGAGGAGCTGGTGGTTGTTGACCAGCCTTACGGAGTCCCAATGGAAGGTACGAAACTCAGAGCGTGTGCTGGGGAGCGAGGTGGTCCCTGTCCTGGGAGTGTTTGATGGGGACAGTGTAGAGGGAGCTTTACTCTGTATCTAACCTGTGCTATACCTGCCCTGGGGGTGTTTGATGGGACAGTGTAGAGCAGTTGATTGAAACTGTATTTGCACTGCCGGTGTCAGTTGTAAATTCTGTCAGTATTGATGTGCATTTTATTCCCAGGAACAGATTCTCGCCGAATAAATATTCTGGAACTTTTCCTGCGGGAAAGAAGTGAATACATTTCCTGTGAGTCTTTTGGTGCTGTGAGTGCAGTACATGGAAGGGGTGTCTCACGGTCATGCGTGAAAATTCTGGAATACCTGAACCTGGTGTTCAAGACAGGACGCGTAAGGTAAGTGGTGATAGGAAACATGGTTCTAACTTTTATCTTGGCTGTCCTGGTGAGATCATTGAGTGTTTGTGTGGGGGAGGGGTGATGAGGGTGGCAGACACTACCATGGCTGCCTCATCTTTCAGAGACTGGATCCTGTCCCTCCTCAGAGGGGCTCAGGCAAAGCAACAGTAATTCTGGGGCTCGGTGCCCTTAAGAACTACCAGCCTGACGACCAAATGGCCAGCCCACTCTTCGAAGCTGCTGCAGCCACTTTACTACTGCAGCACTGCATTTTCCTGCACTCCCTCCAGGGTGGGGGTGGGGGCTGGTGGTGGTGCCCCAATGGAAGGCACTAACAGCCCTGGTAGACCACCCTGAATATTGAATGAAGGTCCATCAGGGAAAGGCGGACTTGGCTTCCAAGCGATCACGTTTTATGAGTAGAGTCTATATCTTGTGATACACTGTTGTGGTGGACTGGCTGGATGAACCAGAGTGTCTTTCGCAGTCCTTCATATGAGTAACACCAACAGCTGGAAAGACACTTCCAGCAGGAAACCGGCCTAGGAGCACAATCTAATGCTGGGGTAATTTTTTGCCTTCAACTCATGGGCAGTAATGGCACAGGGGATTGCTCATCCATTATAAAACCTGTCCAATTATCAAAACATCGATTTCGATGGTGTGAAAATCAGATGGTTCAGGCAGGCAGTCCCACCCCATGAGGTGAAGATAAAAGTTTACCCCGTGTCTCTGAGCCATTAAAAGAATGGCGTGCTTTTTTTTCCCATCTTCTTCGAGCAATGTTGTTTCTAAATATATTGGCGATAGGGTAAAGGTTGTTTGGATGATTCTTGACTGTCAATCAATCAGCTAACAATGAGGCTGTGTGCTTTCCAATTGGCCACGGGAAGGCAGTGTGCCACACGATTGGATGTGTTGGGTGACCAATGACGGAAGGGCAGGGGTGGAGCAGTTGGAGGCGGAAGATCATATGATGAAAATCTCCGGGGATGCGTTCAGCCAGAGGTGACAAACCCAAGTCTCATCTCTGAGCTGTTCTCAATTAGCTGATCTCGTGCAGGATTTCTGCTCTCAATCGCTCCACAGCACTTATAATGGAAAGCGCGTGTAAGCAGACGGGAAGCACGGTGAATCAGCACAAGTCCCTTCCCGGCTTTGATGGGGGGCCCAGTTGCCCAACTGACCTATCAATTTAACAATGAAACTGGAGACAAAATCGCGATGAAGAGGGTCAGCTGTGACCCTTCCTTGAATTTGGTGATTCTTGAATTTTCCTGCCTGGACAATTTTAATTTATTTCAGCGTTAAGAGGAATGGTAGCATTTTGGTTGTCTTACTGAGCTAGTAATCTAGAGGTCCTGGACCAATGTTCTGGATTCATGAGCCCCATGGCAGCTGGGGGAATTTGAATTAAATAAATCTGGAATAAAAAGCTCATATCGGTAATGGTGACTGTGAAACTACCGGATTGTTGTAAAAACCCATTCGGTTCACTCATGTCCTTTAAAGAAGGCAGTCTGCTATCTTTACCCAGTCTGGCCTCTATGTTAGTCCAACTACACAGCAAATTGGTTGATGCTCAAATGGCGTAGCAAGCCACTCAGTTGTAGTCAAGAAAGCAGCTCTCCTCCCACCTTCTCAAGGGCGATACGTGCTGGCCTTGCCAGTGATGCCCACATCCCATGAATGAATAGAAATAAAATAAGTACAAACAAGTATTTTTAAATTAGTTTATAAAAAGGGGCATAAAATTTATCCCCAAGGAATACTGCCCTGAGTTGGATTTTATCTGGTTGCTCTCAGGAATTGATAGTCTCACTATTTTTGGAAAACTGTACCAAGAAGATGAAATGATTTCTGTTGAAGTGCGGTAATTTATCACAGAAAAACATCCTAGTTTTCTCAATTCAAATCAAAGGGGGCTATTTTTAAACCAGTAACTGGGAGCTGGTCAGACTGAGGATAACAAACCTCTCTGGTTAAATAAGCAGAAGTCATGAATGAGTGAAAGAAATGATTGTAGGAAGCACGTAGAGGAATCACGTTATCCTGGACCCTCCCAATTCCTGCTGTTTACCTTAAGACATTCTCACTGCCTGAGGTTGCATAACATGCCACTGACATTTCACTTTGACCTTCTGTTCAATTAGAATTTCTTTCCACTTCCACCCTGCCCCCGCCACACTTTTATAGACTAGTTAGTGATTAGCCGCCTTGGTGGAGAGACAGGCGGAGTCTTTAGGTTCAAGTTGGCTCCAAGGCAACACAGTTGGGAATGGGCAATTGGAACCCTTTGCCATTCCTTGGCAGACACTGTAATCTGATAAACTGAATCCAGCAAGTCTACATTGCTCCAGGGAACTTTTGGCCATTGATGACCCAGCCTCATTGATGGGACCTAGAGTGGTAAATCTGCCATGAGAGGGGTTGGGGGGGGTGGGGGTGGGGGGTGGGTAGTGGGATAAGGTGTTGAGATTCAATAAATTGCATTTATATAGCGCCTTTAATGTAGAAAAATGTCCCAGGACTTCACAGGAGGGTTATCAGACAAAATTTGACACTGAGCAACGTAAGGAGGTATTAGCACAAGGGACCAAAAGCTCGGTCAAACAGGTAGGTTTTAGGGACTATCTTTTATGAGGAAAGTGAAGCAGAGATCTTTAGGGGAGGGAATTCCAGAGCTTAAGGCCCAGGCAGCTGAAGGCATGGCCGCCAATGGTGGAGCGAAGAAAATCAGGGATGCGCAAGAGGCCAGAACTGAAGGAGTGCAGATATCGGAGGATTGTCTACAGCAGATGTGTTGGTCCTATCTGAGAAAATGCTCTTTGTTGGGAAGCGACATACCTTTCGTAATGTAACTCCTCTGTACACTTGGTGGTCTCTGGTATCCCTGAGCCATCCGACTGACCCACCCCAGATGTCCTGCAGTCTTTGATAAGCTCCATTAATTCCAGAAGACCACACGATCTCTTGTTGGCTCTATGGTCTCTGATAACTATACAATCTCCGATAGGGTATCAACCTTGGCTCAGTGATAGCGCACTTGCTGCTGTCTTGGTAGATCATGGGTTCAAGATGCTAATTACATAACCTAGGCTGTCATTCCAAGCGCAGGAGCGAGGGAGTCAGAGGTGTCATCATTTGGGAGAGATGATACTCCAGGGTCCTATCTGCAGCTCTCAGGTGGATGTAAAATATCCCGTGACATTATTCAAAGAAGACAAGTTATCCCTGGTGTCCTGCCCAATAATTATCCCTCAATCATCATCAGTAAAACAGATTATCTGATCATTTGCCTAATTTCTGTTTCTGGGACCTTAATGTGTACAAATTGACTATGATGTTTGCTTACAATATAACAGTGATAGTCTTCAAAAGGGCTCCATTTTTTTGTGAAGCAGTTTAGGACGTCCTGAAGATACAAAAGATGATATATAAATGCAGGTTCTTCTTCTGCTCGACCATCGCCATCTCCAATGGACTCCCATTGTTCTGATAGACCCTGGGCTCCAATGGTCCTATTGATTTCCGTTGTATCCTATACTCTCTGATAGACTTAGTGTTTGCCGGTAGAAATTTGATTGACTACCTCTGCCCTCCTGCAGTGGGACAGATTCACAAACAGTAGTCCTAAAGTTGAGAGATGACCTGCCTATAAACTATTACAAATCCTTCTCACTCATCCTACAAGTGAAACGCTGACTGTCTCAGCCAACACCAGTTTCCTTCAATAAGACATTCTTAACCAAAGAAAGACTTGCATTTCTATAGCACCTATCACAACCTCAGGACCTCCTGAAGCACTTTACAGTCAACGATTTAAAAAAGAAATTCTTAATTGTTCACAGGATGTGAGCGTCACTGGCTAGACCAGCATTTATTGCCCATCCCTAATTGCCCTTAAGAAGGTGGTGGTGAGTCACAGCCTTAAACCACTGTAGTTCACAGTGCTGTTAGGGAAGAAGTTCCAGGTTTTTGACCCAGCACCAGTGAAGGAATGGTGATATATTCCAAGTCAGGATGGTGTGTGAACTAGATGGGAACTTACAGGCGGTGGTGTTCCCATGCGTCGGTGTTCCCATGCGTCTGCTGCCTTTGTCCTTCTAGGCTGTAGAGGTTGGGGGTTTGTAAAGTGCTCTAAGGAGCCTTGGTGCGTTGCTGCAGTGCATCTTGTAGATGGTACACACTGCTACCACTGTGCGTCAGTGGTGGAGGGAATGAATGTTGAAGGTGGTGGAGGGGATGCCAATCAAGCGGGCTGCTTTGCGCTGGATGCTGTTGAGCTTCTTGAGTGTTGTTGGAGCTGCACCCATCCAGGCAAGTGGAGAGTATTCCATCACACTCCTGATTTGTGCCTTGTAGATGGTGGAAAGGCTTTGGGCAGTCGAGAGTACTTTGTAAGTGCAGTTACTGTTGTAATATAGCAGTCAATTTGCATACAGATAATCTGCTGTAGTGATGTTGTTTGAGGAATAAATATTGGTCAGGGCAGTGCTGCACAAGGAGTATTAGCGTACACTTTATGCTTAAGTGCCCTGAGTGGGAATTGAACTCACAGCTTTCTGACATTAGAGTGGGGGGGGCGGGGGTGCTACCTACTGAGCCACAGCCACTGCTCCCAATCCCTGCTGTTACTCAGCTCAATAAGATTTTGTTTGCAACCCAAAAGTATCACTAGGTTTATTGTTTATATTTGCTGGACCCCCTCCCGCCCCTTCCAGCCCCCTTGAGATACTTACATGTAAATTCCATCAAGCCCAAGGCATCCACAGCCCATAGAAAGATAGAGGGAAGGATCGTCAGTGAATTCCCCTCTCAGACTCGAGGCAGGAAGGAAACTAACTGAATTCCTGAAGAATGAGGGAGGACATTTCAACAGCTGCTGCACGCGGCTTTTTTGGGTTTATGATTCCTTAGGATAGAGTCTGGGTCGAGCTGGGGAGCCTGCGATAAACAGTGCAGCTTTCTTCCTGCAGGAATGTTAACGCTGAGGCAGGACACAGACAGCATTCAGCTGCTGCTGGCTGGCTGCGTTCAGGTCTGGCTGCTTCTCTTCCACACCGAATCCAGGTTTGGAACAGTCTATGGAAATGCTTTGAGGGACAGAGGGCAGGGAGCATCTCCCCACTCAGACGGTGGCCTGTCGGTGTCTGCAGCTAGCCACCGTCACATCTGGATGCCAGGTGAACAGAAATCTCCTCCCCACAACCCGTCCCATCTCCGCCCACCTCCCCACCACCCCCCCCCACAACCCCCACTCCCGACCCCAAATACCAGACTCAAGCACAACAGGAAAGCTGAGGGGAGTCTCTCCAAGGCAAAGCATCATGCATTCATCGGAGATATTCAGTAAAAATAAACAAACTTCCCCTTGGGATCAGGAGAATGTATTGCTCAGTAAGTGGATGAAGCGAGTTAAAATCTTCAGAAAAATAAGTCGCCACCTTTAACAACCATCTGACCGAGGGCCTGTGAAACAACATAGGCACTGAAAAAAACCCACTCTCCCTAATTAAACTCAACCATATCTCAGACACCCCCTCCCAACCACTCATTAACGATAGCACTACCACGAACACCTCCCCACCCCATCACTAATCATAGCAGTGCAGCAGAGACCCCTCCCTCATTAACTCCAGCACTGTCTGAGGCCCCTCCATCACTTACTCCAGCACTGTCTGAGGCCCCTCCCTCACTTACTCCAGCACTGTCTCTCAGCCCCCTCTCACTAACTCCAGCACTGTCTCCGGGACCCCTCTCACTAACTCCAGCACTGTCTGAGGCCCCTCCATCACTTACTCCAGCACTGTCTCTCAGCCCCCTCTCACTAACTCCAGCACTGTCTCTCAGCCCCCTCTCACTAACTCCAGCAGGGTCCCCGAGACCCCTCTCACTAACTCCAGCACTGTCTGAGGCCCCTCCATCACTTACTCCAGCACTGTCTCTCAGCCCCCTCTCACTTACTCCAGCAGGGTCCCCGAGACCCCTCTCACTAACTCCAGCACTGTCCCCGAAATCCCTCTCACTAACTCCAGCACAGTCTCCAAGACCCCTCTCACTAACTCCAGCACTGTCTCCGGACCCCTCTCTCTAACTCCAGCACTGTCTCCGGACCCCTCTCTCTAACTCCAGCACTGTCTCCGGACCCCTCTCTCTAATTCTAGCACTGTCCCGAGACCTCTCTCACTAACTCCAGCACTGTCCCGAGACCTCTCTCACTAACTCCAGCACTGTCTCCGAGACCCCTCTCACTAACTCCAGCACTGTCCCGAGACCTCTCTTACTAACTCCAGCACTGTCCCGAGACCCCTCTCACTAACTCCAGCACTGTCTCCGGGACCCCTCTCACTAACTCCAGCACTGTCTCCGAGACCCCTCTCACTAACTCCAGCACTGTCTCCGAGACCCCTCTCACTAACTCCAGCACTGTCCCGAGACCTCTCTTACTAACTCCAGCACTGTCCCGAGACCCCTCTCACTAACTCCAGCACTGTCTCCGGGACCCCTCTCACTAACTCCAGCACTGTCTCCGAGACCCCTCTCACTAACTCCAGCACTGTCTCCGAGACCCCTCTCACTAACTCCAGCACTGTCTCCGAGACCCCTCTCACTAACTCCAGCACTGTCTCCGAGACCCCTCTCACTAACTCCAGCTCTGTCCCGAGGCCCCTCTCACTAACTCCAGCACTGTTTCCGAGACCCCTCTCACTAACTCCAGCACTGTCTCCGAGACCCCTCTCACTAACTCCAGCACTGTCTCCGAGACCCCTCTCACTAACTCCAGCTCTGTCCCGAGGCCCCTCTCACTAACTCCAGCACTGTCCCCGAGACCCCTCTCACTAACTCAGCACTGTCTCTGAGACTCCTCTTACTAACTCCAGCACTGTCCCGAGACCCCTCTCACTAACTCCAGTTCTGTTTCCAAGACCCCTCCCTCACAACTCCAGTACTATCCCAAGACCCCCGCACTAACTCCAGCACTGTCCCTGTGTCCCCTCTCACTAATTCCAGCACTGTCCCAAGACCCCTGTCTCTATCTCCAGCACTGTCTCCAAGACCCCTCCCTCACTATCTCCATCTCTGTCTCCAGGACCCCTCCCTCACTAACTCCAGCACTATCTCTGAGACCCCTCTCACTAACTCCAGTACTGTCCCAAGACCCCTCTCACTATCTCCAGCACTGTCTCCAAGACCCCTCCCTCACTATCTCCATCTCTGTCTCCAGGACCCCTCCCTCACTAACTCCAGCACTATCTCTGAGACCCCTCTCACTAACTCCAGTACTGTCCCAAAACCCCTCTCACTATCTCCAGCACTGTCTCCAAGACCCCTCCCTCACTAACTCCAGTACTATCCCAAAACCCCTCTCACTAACTCCAGCACTGTCTCCGAGACCCCTCTCACTAATTCAAGTACTGTCTCCAAGACCCCTCCCTCATAACCCCAGTACTATCCCAAGACCCCCCTGCATTAACGCCAGCACTGTCACCAAGACCCCTCGCACTAACTCCAGTACTGTCCCTGAGTCCCCTCTCACTAATTCCAGCACTGTCCCAAGACCCCTCTCACTATCTCCAGCACTGTCTCCAAGACCCCTCCCTCACTAACTCCAGTACTATCCCAAAACCCCTCTCACTAACTCCAGCACTGTCTCCGAGACCCCTCTCACTAATTCAAGTACTGTCTCCAAGACCCCTCCCTCATAACCCCAGTACTATCCCAAGACCCCCCGCACTAACGCCAGCACTGTCATCAAGACCCCTCTCACTAACTCCAGTACTGTCCCAAGACCCCTCGCACTAACTCCAGTACTGTCTCCGAGTCCCCTCTCACTAATTCCAGTACTGTCCCAAGACCCCTCGCACTAACTCCAGTACTGTCCCTGAGACCCCTCTCACTATCTCCAGCACATTCTCCAAGACCCCTCCCTCACTAACTCCAGCACTGTCTCCGAGACCCCTCTCACTAGCTCCAGTACTGTCTCTGGGACCCCTCTCACTAACTCCAGTACTGTCCCAAGACCCCTCTCACTAGCTCCAGTACTGTCTCTGGGACCCCTCTCGCTAACTCCAGTACTGTCCCAAGACCCCTCTCACTAACTCCAGCACTGTCTCCGAGACCCCTATCACTAGCTCCAGTACTGTCTCTGGGACCCCTCTCACTAACTCCAGTACTGTCCCAAGACCCCTCTCACTAGCTCCAGTACTGTCTCTGGGACCCCTCTCACTAACTCCAGTACTGTCCCAAGACCCCTCTCACTAACTCCAGTACTGTCCCAAGACCCCTCTCACTAGCTCCAGTACTGTCTCTGGGACCCCTCTCACTAACTCCAGCACTGTCTCTGGGACCCCTCGCACTATCTCCAGCACTGTCTCCGAGACCCCTCTCACTAATTCAAGTACTGTCTCCAAGACCCCTCCCTCATAACCCCAGTACTATCCCAAGACCCCCCGCACTAACGCCAGCACTGTCACCAAGACCCCTCTCACTAACTCCAGTACTGTCCCAAGACCCCTCGCACTAACTCCAGTACTGTCTCCGAGACCCCTCTCACTAATTCAAGTACTGTCTCCAAGACCCCTCCCTCATAACCCCAGTACTATCCCAAGACCCCCCGCACTAACGCCAGCACTGTCACCAAGACCCCTCTCACTAACTCCAGTACTGTCCCAAGACCCCTCGCACTAACTCCAGTACTGTCTCCGAGTCCCCTCTCACTAACTCCAGTACTGTCCCAAGACCCCTCGCACTAACTCCAGTACTGTCTCCGAGTCCCCTCTCACTAATTCCAGTACTGTCCCAAGACCCCTCGCACTAACTCCAGTACTGTCCCTGAGTCCCCTCTCACTAATTCCAGCACAGTCTCCAAGACCCCTCCCTCACTATCTCCAGCACAGTCTCCAAGACCCCTCCCTCACTAACTCCAGTACTGTCTCTGGGACCCCTCGCACTAACTCCAGCACTGTCTCTGGGACCCCTCTCACTAACTCCAGCCCTGTCTCCAAGACCCCTCTCACTAACTCCAGCCCTGTCTCCAAGACCCCTCGCACTAACTCCAGTACTGTCCCAAGACCCCTCGCACTAACTCCAGCACTGTCTCCGAGACCCCTGTCACTAACTCCAGAACTGTCCCAAGTCCTCTTGCACTAACTCCAGTACTGTCCCTGAGTCCCCTCTCACTAATTCCAGCACTGTCCCAAGACCCCTGTCTCTATCTCCAGCACTGTCTCCAAGACACCTCCCTCACTATCTCCATCTCTGTCTCCAGGACCCCTCCCTCACTAACTCCAGTACTATCCCAAAACCCCTCTCACTATCTCCAGCACTGTCTCCAAGACCCCTCCCTCACTAACTCCAGTACTATCCCAAAACCCCTCTCACTAACTCCAGCACTGTCTCCGAGACCCCTCTCACTAATTCAAGTACTGTCTCCAAGACCCCTCCCTCATAACCCCAGTACTATCCCAAGACCCCCCTGCACTAACGCCAGCACTGTCACCAAAACCCCTCGCACTAACTCCAGTACTGTCCCTGACACCCCTCTCACTAATTCCAGCACTGTCCCAAGACCCCTCTCACTATCTCCAGCACTGTCTCCAAGACCCCTCCCTCACTAACTCCAGTACTATCCCAAAACCCCTCTCTCTAACTCCAGCACTGTCTCCGAGACCCCTCTCACTAATTCAAGTACTGTCTCCAAGACCCCTCCCTCATAACCCCAGTACTATCCCAAGACCCCCCGCACTAACGCCAGCACTGTCATCAAGACCCCTCTCGCTAACTCCAGTACTGTCCCAAGACCCCTCGCACTAACTCCAGTACTGTCTCCGAGTCCCCTCTCACTAATTCCAGTACTGTCCCAAGACCCCTCGCACTAACTCCAGTACTGTCCCTCAGTCCCCTCTCACTAATTCCAGCACTGTCCCTGAGACCCCTCTCACTATCTCCAGCACAGTCTCCAAGACCCCTCCCTCACTAACTCCAGCACTGTCTCCGAGACCCCTCTCACTAGCTCCAGTACTGTCTCTGGGACCCCTCTCACTAACTCCAGTACTGTCCCAAGACCCCTCTCACTAACTCCAGTACTGTCCCGAGACCCCTCTCACTGACTCCAGCACTGTCTCTGGGACCCCTCGCACTATCTTCAGCACTGTCTCCGAGACCCCTCTCACTAATTCAAGTACTGTCTCCAAGACCCCTCCCTCATAACCCCAGTACTATCCCAAGACCCCCCGCACTAACGCCAGCACTGTCACCAAGACCCCTCTCACTAACTCCAGTACTGTCCCAAGACCCCTCTGACTATCTCCAGCACAGTCTCCAAGACCCCTCCCTCACTATCTCCAGCACAGTCTCCAAGACCCCTCCCTCACTAACTCCAGTACTGTCTCTGGGACCCCTCGCACTAACTCCAGCACTGTCTCTGGGACCCCTCTCACTAACTCCAGCCCTGTCTCCAAGACCCCTCCCACTAACTCCAGTACTGTCCCAAGACCCCTCGCACTAACTCCAGCACTGCCTCCGTGACCCTCTCACTAACTCAGTGTAGAGGGAGCTTTACTCTGTATCTAATCCATTTTTTTGCTTTTTTTTCTTCTTTTGTTTCCTTAGCCAGCAGAGCAGATTAGATTAACCCATGCCCTCTAGTGAGGTATTTGCTCAAATAGATTGAGTTAAAGATAGTAACCAGACTTTTTAAGTAACTTTTGAAAGCAAAATATTGCAGATGCTTAAATAGAAAACAAAGAGAGAAAAATAGAGGGAGCTTTACTCTGCATCTAACCCATTTTTTCCCTTTTTATTTTAGAGGTGGCCTTTATACCCCAGGCCCCTTTGTTGTATTTCATGTCGAGGGGGCCTTTATTACTCAGGCCCCCAATGTATCTAACCCATTTTTAAAAAAAAAATGTTTATTTAGTGTAGAGGGAGCTTTACTCTGTATCTAACCCCGTGCTGTACCAGCCCTGGGAGTGTTTAATGGGACAGTGTAGGGGGAGCTTTACTCTGTATCTAACCCCAGTGCTGTACCTTTCCTGGGAGTGTTTGATGGGGAAAGTGTAGAGGGAACTTTACTCCGTATCTAACCCCGTTTTTTTTTTTTCTTTTTCTTTTTTTGTTTTAGTGTTTGATGGGACAGTGTAGCGGGAGCTTTACTCTGTGGCCAAAAAAACTCAGATCTGTAGTGCCGCTGGAGCTGGAGATTCTCGGAGCGGGACACTCAGAATTTCCGGCAGTTTCTGGCACAGTCCGCGGGTCACATCACGCTCGGAAGGGCGCTTGCGCGGGGATGTCATGCGCTGGATGCTTCCCAAAAAATCAGATTGTGACGTCAAATCGATCTTCCTGCTGATTTGATGTACATATTCCAAACTTGGACCACGCAATTCCGTTCAGTGTCACTCACCAAAGAATATGTGTTCAGCTGCAAGAGGGAACCCTCCCTCATGTTAGTTAAAGGACCAGCCATCCAATTTGCAGGTAAGACGATTTAAATGTTAAATTAATGATTTAGACGTGAATATAGGAGGTATGATCAGTAAGTTCGCAGATGACATGAAAATTGGTGGTGTCGTAAATAGTGAGGAGGGAAGCCTTAGATTACAGGACGACATAGATGGGCTGGTAAGATGGACAGAGCAGTGGCAAATGGAATTTAATCCTGAGAAGTGTGAGGTGATGCATTTTGGGAGGACTAACAAGGCAAGGGAATATACAATGGATGGTAGGACCCTAGGAAGTACAGAGGGTCAGAGGGACCTTGGTGTACTTGTCCATAGATCACTGAAGGCAGCAGCATAGGTAAATAAGTTGGTTCGGAAGGCATATGGGATACTTGCCTTTATTAGCCGAGGCATAGCATATAAGAGCAGGGAGGTTATGATGGAGCTGTATAAAACGCTAGTTAGGCCACAGCTGGAGTACTGTGTACAGTTCTGGGCACCACACTCAGAAGGTGATTGGAATCTGGAATGCACTGCCTGAAGAGGTGGTAGAGGCAGGAACTCTCAAAACTTTTAAGAAGTATTTAGATGAGCAACTGAAATGCCATAGCATTCAATTTAATGGGATTACAATAGTTTGGTGCTTGATGGCCAGCATAGACACAATGGGCCGAAGGGCCTGTTTCTGTGCTGTATAACTCTATGATTCTGTGACTCTAAATTAAGATCTGCTACTGCAAAGGTTGTGTAAATACGGAGGAGTCATTTTGGAGGGGCTGTGGTGAATTGCTGTATTTGACAAAGGGTGTAGCTTACAGGGAGGGCAGAGGACTTGGTGACCTGTTTTCACACGAAGGCTGCCTCAGGTACGGGGGCTGCAGTTGCTGTGCCTTTGGGTCTGCAGGATGACAGATAAATGGAGCAGTGGCTGCAGAAAGGGCAGGCCCGTTGCCAAGGCGGAGTCAGACTCCTCCATGCTCCTTGACAGTGACAGGAGGCCTTCTGGCAGGCCAGCCAGTGCAGCCAGCATCGCGGTGCGCATTGTCATCAGCATTCTCCTGTATGCCTCACCACCTGTGTCCCCTGTAGCAGAACTGATCTGCAACCTCGCCCTCGAGTGAGCCGGCACACACACAGTATCCTTTCCTCACCTGGCCTGGCTGCAGCGCACTTGTGCCTGGTGACTCACCACTTGCAGATCCTGACTCTGTACGAGCCTCTAAGGTACACGTAGTGCCTCAGATAAGGGACACAGAACTGGCGGCTCTGAGTGTTTGATCGAGTGACTGGGCCTCTTCATCAGTGTTGGTGCTGTTGCTGTCTCTCTCTTTCTCCTTGTCTGCTGTGGCTGGGCAGGTGGCAGTTCTTGGGAGTCTGAAAACAGAAAATCAGAAAGGGGCAGGTTGGGGTCACTGTAGGAGGGTGGGTTGGAAAGCAAGTGGTCCACGGTCACACTATCAGGAGCACATCATAACATTTAGCAGGATGAGGTTGAGGTTGGAGTTGAGAAGAGAAATAAGGTAGGAACATACAGATATCCTTAATATTCTCAGTGACGCTGGATGCCACAGGCTGTTGCAGCTGGGCCCATGACATGGAGAACCATCTCCTCCATAGGGCTCAGGTGTCCCTGTCCCCCACTGGTTCTGCTCTGCTCTGCTCCCAATCATTATGGGCCATTTTGTCCTTGAAGGGAGAGGGAGGGTTGTGTTGCACCGCGTTTGGGTGACGTGCCGGCCACTGTTGAATAGCTGGAGGTATTTGGAAGCAATGGGAGTTGGTTGTGAGGGTAGGTTAGAAAAGCAAAACGCTGCAGACGCCGGAAGTCTGAAATAAAACAGAAAATGCTGGAAACGTTCAGCAGGTCAGGCAGCATCTGTGGAGAGAGAAACAGAGTTAACGATTCAGGTCCATGGGTTCCGATGCTAGGTCACAGACCTGGAACGTCAACTCTGTTTCTCTCTTCACAGATGCTACCGGCTCTGCTGAGTATTTCCAGCATTTCCTGTTTTTTATCTGGATGTTATTCCTGTAGGTGGAAATGTGGAGTGATCAGTTCAGCCATGAACTTATTGAATGGCGGAGCAGGCTCGAAGGGCCGAGTGGCCTACCCCTGCTCCTAATTTGTATGTTCGTATGTCCATGTCCTGAGTGCAAGGGACTGCTGATGGGTGAGTGATGGGAATGTGTTGCATTGAGCAGCGTGAGAGATTGGTGGTGCAGTGGGTCGGAGATTTCCTTCAAAAGTGCATTCACTGACCTAGATCACCCATGTGAGGTCATTGAACTTCTTGGTAATTTTTGTTGCACTGCTGCCAGGTCCTCAGGACCAGACTCTGGGCATTGACTTCCCTGGCCACCTGCTCCCATTCCCTTCCGAGGGTTTGCCTTGAGGGCTTCCTGGTCTCCTGCAGAAGCATGACCTCTCTCCTCCTGTCAACCTCCATCACTAAGGCCTCCAGCGCTGCATCCATGAACCTAGGAGCCCTCTTTCGTCCCTGGTTCTCAGTTTGTGCAGCTCCTACTTGCAACCAGTGTCAATACAGTCAGCAGCAGCAGCTCCCTTCTACTGAGTGCAGCTCCCCTTTCAGAGGGACAGACTGCCTTTAAGAGGAGCAGGCTGACTGCACCATGTAATATCAACGCACACTGCTTGGCCCCCTGCCGAACACCCAGACAGCCAATAGCGCGGGCCCCACTTGGGCCAATGCTTCAGTCCTACAAACAAGGGGTGGGGGGTGGGGGCAGCACCAAATTTGTGTGCTGCCTGCCTCATTGGGAACAGGTGCGGGCAGATCACAAATCACGACCTTTGCACCCAAAGACAAGCCTTAACAAATTTCTAGTCCTGTATCTATTCTGTGCTGTATCTGATGCAGGAGTGCTGGATGCTGTCAGACTGCCTGAATTGCAAAGTGTTCTTAATGCCGCCCCCCGCCCCCCTAATTTTAATGGGGAGAACGTTGTTACGAAAGTCAGAACATGTCATAACTCAAATATTCCCCAAGTTCTGTTGGATTGGCAGTGCCAATTTTACTATATCATTCTGTTGTCGGTGGTAATCCATGAATCTCCGATTGTAAGAACTGTCCTGTTCTGTCTTCTGCGTGTCATCTGTGAGATTACTGAAGCTTGCATTTATGAACACCAGGTGAGCATGCTGGATCAGGTTTGCAAGAGTCTCTGATGAATGAATTTGCCTGCACAAAGCAACAAGTTTCCCTTGTGGGTTGGGCACATCTAATGGATTACAGCCACATGTCCCAACAGGCAGTTTCTGCAACAATCTCTTCTGTAGCCACATTAGTGAAAGAACCTTTCAGCTGAGGGCAAGTCGGAGGCCGAATTCCAGGGAGGGGTAGGTGAAGACCATTGGCTTGGATGCAAATCAGTCAGAAACAGAAGTTTTATTGATTGTCAACTTTTCTGAACCCTGAGTCAAACAAAGCTCCCAGTAAATTAATCTGCTCCTTGGGGAATATTCTGCAGCTAAGAAATGGAGAGGGTACTCGAGAGGGTACAGAGAAGATTTACGAGGATGTTGCCAGGAATGGAGAATTTTAGCCATGAGGAAAGATTGGATAGGCCGGAGTATGTTTTCTTTGGAACAGTGGAGGCTGAGGTGAGATTTAATTGTATTGTATAAAATTTTGAGGATCCTAGATGGAGTGGATAGGAAGGACCAATTTCCCTCAGCAGAGAGAGATCAATAACCAGAGGGCACAGATTTAAAGTAATTGGCAGAAAGATTACAGGAGAGTCGAGGAGACATTTTTCACCCAGAGGGCGGTAGGGATCTAGAACTCACTGTCTGAAAAGTTGGTGGAGCCAGAAACCCTTATTGCATTTAAGAATTACCTTAAATGCACTTGAAGTGCCATAACCTGCAAGGCTACAGACCAAGAGATGGAAAGTGGGATTTGGCTGGATTGCTCTTTCTCAGGTGGTTTGGACACAATGGATCCAATGGACTCCTGTGTCATAAATATTTTACATTTCTAAATCAACATTGCCTCCTTACTTTTGTGTTTTGCAAGGATGTCTCTGGAAGAAAGGACGAAGGTGGATCGAACAGTGTTCTTCGTGTGATCAAGTTACTGGAGTGGGACTTGAACCTACCACCATTCTCACTGAGGAGTGAGTGTGCTGCTGTGAGCCAAGGCTGACACCGACATCTTTAACCACACTCCTCTTAGAGCCATTATCTTTGGCATAAAGTTTCTGATGTGGCACCTGATCAAATACTATTTGAAATTCCATATAAGCCACGTCAATTGTATCTCCTTTCTCTCTCTTTTTTTTTCTTCAAATTCTGTAAAGTTGATCAGACAAGGTGAGCCATTTAGAAATCTGTTCTCACAGGCCCGGAAACACGCCCACTTTGAAGATAGAAACTTTGAGGAAGCCAATGCAAAAACCACCTAAGCTAGTCTTTCCTCCTGAGTGGTTGAAGAACCTCGTGTGTGAGACTTAACTCAGAACCTGCCCTGGGGGCAGAACACGATGGATACATGAATTATCAACTCTGGAATATTGCCACCACTGAGGTGAACAGCCAGTGGTCCAGAACCTCCTGGCTTTGCCCAGTCTCCTTACTGCGGTGTGGGGACTTGCTGAGGAAACTGGAGTTCAAATGGAAAGAATGTTTGAGCAAAATGCACCGACAAAGTTCTTATCTTCATGTTGCTCTACACATTATGTGAACACAGTTACCAGCTTGCTTCACAGAGCATGCTAAGAATTCTTCCCCTCCACCCCCCCCCCCCCCCCACCACCTCCTCCACCCCACCCCACCCACCTCCCCATTTATCTCAACTCCTTTTTCCCATTGTGCAATATATTTTTGGGTCTCCGACGTCAGAGAGTTTGTCTGGGTTAGTGTTTCAATACAGGCTTTAGTTTCGATTGAACTAGCACAGGAGCCTGAGCCACCTCTGTAAAGCCAACTGAGGTATTTGAACGAGGCTCAGGCGAACTCCATGTCAATGGACAATCTTTTTGCCAAGGTTTGTTTGTTGAAGAAGAAATCTTTGGATAGCTGCGGCTTGTGTGTTATTTCACTGTGAATTCTCTGTAGGAGAGTCTGAAGGGAGGGTCACCTGCTAAACCGCAATATTTATGACCTTATCTCTTGTGCTACTCATTCCTGAAGCATAGCAGAGAGTCAACATGCCCAACTTAACACAGCTCTTTTTCCAATTGAGAAACCCTTTTGTTCAGGATTGAGGGACTTCAGTTATGTGGAGAGACTGGAGAAGCTGGGATTGTTCTCCTTAGAGCAGAGAAGGTTAAGGGGAGATTTATTAGAAGTGCTCAAAATCATGTAGGGTTTGATAGGGCAAATAAGGCAAAACTGTTTCCTCTGGCAGGAGGGTCAGAGGACACAGATTTAAGTTAATTGGCAAAAGATCCAGGAAGCGAGATGAAAAGAATTTTTTGACACAGCGAGTTGTTGTGATCTGGAATGCGCTGCCTGAAAGGGCAGAGAAAGCAGATTCAATAGTAACTTTTGAAAGGGAATTGGATAAATACCTGAAAAGGAAAAATGTACAGGGCTATGGGGGGAGGGCAGGGGCAACCAATTGGATAATTCTTTCAAATGGCTTGCACAGGCAGGATAGGTCGAATGCACCTTCTGCACTGTCAGATTTGATGATTAAAGTACAGGGAAAATACACAGTGGGAAAAGGTAGGACAGAACAAAGAACAGTACAGCACAGGAACAGGCCATTCGGCCCTCCAAGCCTGCGCCGATCTTGATGCCTGCCTAAACTAAAACCTTCTGCACTTCCTCAAGGGATTCGTCTGTTCCTAGCCTTCCAGCCCTTACGAATGCTTCCTTTTCTTTTTGACTAGGCTCACAATATCCCGAAACTTGCCAAACTTATCCTTCTTCCTCACCGGAACATGCTGGTCCTGGATTCTAATCAACTGACATTTGAAAGACTCCCACATGTCAGATGTTGATTTACCCTCAAACAGCCGCCCCCAATCTAAATTCTTCAGTTCCTGCCTAATATTGTTATAATTAGCCTTCCCCCAATTTAGCATCTTCACCCGAGGACTACTCTTATCCTTATCCACAAGTAACTTAAAACTTATGGAATTATGGTCACTGCTCCCGAAATGCTCCCCTACTGAAACTTCGACCACCTGGCCGGGCTCATTCCCCAATACCAGGTCCAGTACGGCCCCATCCCTAGTTGGACTATCTACATATTGTTTCAAGAAGCCCTCCTGGATGCTCCTTACAAATTCTGCCCCATCCAAGCTGCTAACACTAAGCGAGTCCCAGTCAATATTGGGGAAGTTAAAATCACCCACCACTACAACCCTGTTACCTTTACATCTTTCCAAAATCTGTCTACATATCTGCTCCTCTACCTCCTGCTGGCTGTTGGGAGGCCTGTAGTAAACCCCCAACACCGTGACTGCACCCTTCCTATTCCTGAGCTCCACCCATATTGCCTCGCTGCACGACCCCGAAGATGAGGGAAATAGGGAATGTGGGTGATGTGGTGGGGGGCATGGAGTTGTGGTGGGTGGTCACCCACCAGCTAGTAAAGCTGACAGGGCCCACCTATCCGCTTAAATTGAGAGCAGGAAACAAGTGTGTGAAGCTGACAGCATGGATGGGGGAGGGGGCAGGACACACCTGAGAGGGTCCGCCAACGCGAATTTTACCAGGGCCACAGTCAATGGAACAATGGGCGCTTATTTTGGTCGAGTGACTCACCGTGAGTGATCCTGACATTTAACTTTGCATACTCACTGTGACATGTGTCCGATATCCTGGAAACTGTTTAATTATTAACGTGCGAATCTGATCAACAAACAGATTATGTTTCAATCAATCAGAAAAGTTAGCACCAAGTCTGCAAAACTGAGCAAATGAGGCATTTTGAATCTTTCTGTCCCACTCTCTCTATCCAACCATCTCTCTGTCTCTATTTCTCTATCTCTCTGTCTCTGTCAATTTCTCTGTCTCACTGTCTCTCTATTTCTGTCTGTCTCTCTATTTCTCAGTCTCTCTCTATTTCTCTATCTCTCTATTTGTCTGTCCATTTCTCAATCTGTCTCCCTGTCTCTATTTCTGTCTCACTCTCTCTCTATTTCTCTGTCTCACTATCTATTTCTGCCTCTCTATTTCTCTGTCTCAGTCTTTTTCTGTCTGTCTGTTTCTCTCTCTGTCTCTCTATTTCTCTGTCTCTATTTCTGTCTCTATTTCTCAGGCTTACTCTCTCTATTTCTCCGTCTCTCTGTCTCTCTATCTGAACTTCCCATTGAGTCACAAGGCGGCGTCTGATTTTTGGGCTGTGAACCTAGACAGGTGCATGGTGGGACAACGGGTGTGATCTTCCCAAAGGAGGCCAATTAAGAATCTGCTTTTGGGAGTGCTTTCCAATTAGACGGCAGGTAGCCTGAGGACACGAGAGCACCAATCAAAGCACCCGAAGTAACGGGCGGCTGGCTGGGCCTCTGTGAATGCCGGTTGCTGCTGAGTTAATCGGAGGAGGAGAGGGTCGCAATAGATAGAGGTGCCAGCAACCAATTCCTCATGCCGAGCACTATCCGGTGGATCCGTCTGTAGGCGACGAGTAAACAATTGTGAGCATTTGCCTGCGGACGTCCTGAGGATCACCAATTTTGTCCTTTAAAGTGGCCACTGCATATGAATCTCATTGAATCTCTTTGAACTCCCGCTCTGCTCTCACCTCCTGTCAGTAGACGAGCTGCAGACATAATGGGAGTTCCATGCATCACTGGTAAAATTCCATAGCCTTCTAAAAATGCACGGTAACTGCCTTCATGGGAAAAGCACGAGGAGGCAGGAAGACATCGGGAGCCAGCCTGACATTTTTTTTCAGATTTTCCCGGCACTCTCCCCTACTCCCCCCAACCCCATCACCAGCCTCCAAAGCTGTATCCACAGGGCTGAGAAAATCCTGCCCTCTATCTGTCTGGCTGTCTCTCTATCTCACTCTTTATCTCTCTGCCTGCCTCTATCTCTCTATCTCTCTCTCTATCTCCTTGCTGTCTGTCTGCCTTTCTATCTGTATCACTGTCCCTCTAGGTGACTGTCTCTGTCTCCCTGTCTATCTGACTCTCTCTCTATTTATCTGCCTGCCCTCTCTCTACCTGTCTCACATTCCCTCTACCTGATGGTACAGTTTGTTGCAGTTTTGTGGTGACAGTTACCTCTTATAATGCTAAGACTTAGGAAGGTTCAAGCGACAAGAATATAACCAGACGAGACTGTCGCTACTGAAAATAATTGCATTTATTTCTTAATATAATTCCCATCACAAATTTAATAGGATGCATCACTTGTGATTAAACCTGTGAGGAGCAATTGAGACCAAGCTTTTGCCCAGCGTATTGACATTCTTCTGCATCCTCATTTACTCGAAAGTGCATCAGTTGGAAGGCACAAAACCCCTTGGGGCTGAAGCAGTCTTTTACCTCTTATTGTCAACTCCACTGAGCAGAGCAGATGGGTAGCTGGAATTGGAACTGATGTGGGTCCCAACTTATCGCAACCTTGTGTGAGCACAGACTGATGTGGCCCTCCTGCGAAGTCTGCTTGTTATCTGCACTGGTGCACACTGGATCTAAACCATTATCTGCCACACCAAATACATTACAGTCTGAGCAATGGCTACCTGTTTGCAGTACAAAGGTGCCACAGGCCTGGGCACATGGGCAGTATTGGTTTAGAGAGCCTGTGGTACTAGGCCCAGTTGCAGTGCCTGCGGTACGATGCCTGGCTAGCACCTATGGTATCAGGCCCAATTATAGTGCCTGCAGTACTAGACCTGGTTACAGATCCTGTGGTACTAGGCCCAAGTATAGAGCCTGCAGTACTAGGCCTGGTTAAACCCCCAAGGCACAGTCCCAATTACACAGCCTGTGGTACTAGGCCGAATTACAGAGCCTGCGGTATTAGGTCTGGTTACAGCAACTATGGCACAGGCCCAATTAAAAGCCTGCAGTACTAGGCCTGGTTACAGTGCCTGTGGTACTATAGTCCCGGTTACTGCACCTATAGCACAGTCCCAATTACAGAGCCTGCAGTACTAGGCCCGGTTACAATGCCTGTGATGTACAGGCTAGTTATTGAGGGTGCCTTTGATACCAATCGGTTTATCATTGCAACCTACCTCCCTCTCCACATTTAATTAAATAAAACATTAAACCATCTACACTAAGATACATTAAAGATACTAATGACGAAAATTATTGCTAACACACTTCTTAAATACAGCAACTGATCTCAGTGACCCAGCTCCACTCATTAAAGGTGGTTTAAGATTTACAATGTACTTAATAAAATTATATTCAACCTGTTTTACACATTTAGACGAGAAAGACACTATCCACATTCACCTCACAAACCAACCACTGAAAGAACTGGAAATTTGTCCATCACGAGCTTCAAAAATGCAGATGGTGACAATGCAAAAGGGAGATGCTGCACTTTCAGTTTTGTGAAAACTGGATTGAGCCCTGAAAGTAAATGCGATGGGGACTCCCCCCAGGCTTTCTCTCCTCTCTCCTGAAGATGTTTTCTCACGTTGGGATTCACTTCTAGAGTTGCTGACTCTTGCTGGGGTACAGTCCCAGAGTTGCTGACTGTTGCTAGGGTACAGTTCCAGAGTTGCTGACTGTTGCTAGGGTACAGTTCCAGAGTTGCTGACTATAGCTAGGGTACAGTTCCAGAGTTGCTGACTGTTGCTGGGGTACAGTCCCAGAGTTGCTGACTGTTGCTAGGGTACAGTTCCAGAGTTGCTGACTATAGCTAGGGTACAGTTCCAGAGTTGCTGACTGTTGCTGGGGTACAGTCCCAGAGTTGCTGACTGTTGCTGGGGTACAGTCCCAGAGTTGCTGACTGTTGCTAGGGTACAGTTCCAGAGTTGCTGTCTGTTGCTAGGATACAGTTCCAGGGATGTTGATTGTTGCTAAGGTACAGTTCCAGACATGCCGGCTTGCTCGGGGTACAGTTGCAGGGATGCTGATCATTACTAGGGAACAGTTGCAGAGATGTTGGGTATCGTATTCTTCTGTCTGTAGGAAAGTACCAGGCTCCTCTGTCAGAAAGCACTGGCTTAAGGTGACCATTTTGTCCCAATCTGTTGCTGGGAACAGACTGGTCTCTGTGTAAGGGATGGTTCACACATATTTTGGAATAGTTGAAAGGTTCCCTCCCTAGCTGTAAGAACAGCAGAGACTTAGCTGCAGCTTACACTGCACACCTCCATGCTCTCACCACCCTCAGCACCAATTATTCCCTCATTACCAACCTCCCCCTCCCCCACATCACTATGCAACCCTATAAACAGCTAAAGTAAGTGTACTGCTCCAACCTGGACCATTAACCCTCAGCATAGGAACAGCCTGTTCCACCACTCAGCGAGACCATGGCTAATTTGCTACCTAACTCCATACACCCGCCTTTGCCCCATATCCCTTAATACCTTTGGTTAACAAAAATCTGTCAATCTCAGTTTTAAAATTAACAATTTTAGCAGCAGCAGCAGAGGCTATCGGGCGGTGGGGGGGGGGGGGGGGGGAAACAGAGTGTAAGATTTACACAGTGCAGGAGAGCTAACAGCAGCAGACAAACAGAGGGAAATACTCAAAAGGTGACATAATAGTCAGCACACAGTGAAGTGGTGCAGCCAAGTTACAGTATTAACTTTATTGTTTAGTGTTTTTAGTGGTTAGTGTTTTGCTGTTAGCTAACCAGTTAATTAACCTAAAAGCTAAAAGGATTCTATCAATAAATATAGAGAGATAAGGAGGTGCATGTGTCAGGGAGAGAGGTAAAAGATACCTAAATTGACGTCAGCACAAGGGAGCGTGAGGTGACTGATGAGTTGCTGAGGACTGTTTCTTTTTGTCCAGATCAGGGACAAGTCTTAAGTTTATTTTTAAGTTAGTGAACAGTCCAACAAATACATGCTTAGTAGGACACCTCAGTCCCGTTGAATGCACATCCTGTGCCATGTGGGAACTCCAGGATGCTTCTTATGTCCTGGACAATCACGTGCAGGCAGTGTCATCAGCTGGAGGAGCTCCGGCTTTCAGAACTTGAGCAGCAGCTGGCATCACTGCAGTGCGTCTGCAAGGCTGAGAGCTACATGGATAACACATTTCTGGAGTTGATCACCCCACAGCTTAAGAGTGTGCAGGCAGAGATGGAATGGCTGGCTGCCAGACTGACGAGGAGGACCAGGCAGATAATGCAGAGGTCCCTGAGTGCACCTCACGATCTAACCGGAATTCAGTTCTGAATACTGGTGAAGCTGGAGACAAGGACACAGCACCAAAGGTGGCTCAGCTGTGCAGGATGGGTGGATGCAGGGCGGAGAAAGGTCAGAAACGCAATGCTAATAGGAGATTCAATAATTAGGGAAACAGACAGGCATTTCTACAGCTACAGATCTGACTCCAGGTTGCCTCCCGGGTACCAGGGTCAAGGACGTCATCGAGTGGCTGCAGAAAATTCTGAAGGGGAGAGTGAACAGCCAGAGGTCGTGGTCCTTATCGGTACCAATAACAGAGGTAGAAAGAGGGATGAGGTTCTGCAGGCAGGTTTTGGGGAATTAGGAAAGAAATTAAAAAGTAGGACCTCAAAGCTGGTAATCTCCAGATTACTCCCGGGTCCATGCACTCGGGAGTACAGAAATAGGCAAATAGTGAGGATGAATGCATGGCTGGAGAGATTGTGCAGCAGGGAGGGCTTTAGATTCCTGGGGCATTGGGACCGGTTCAGGGGGAGGTGGGACCTGTAAAAACTTGATGGGTTGCACCTCAACGGGGCCGGGACAAATATCTTGGGAGGGAGGTTTGCTTGTGCTGTTAGGAAATGGTTAAACTAGCTTGGCAGGGGGATGGAAACTTGAGTGTAGATTCAGAAGGGGGCAAAGCAAAGCTGAAAACAGAAGGCAGAAAATTAGCAAGCGAGTATGGAAGGTAGAAAAAGCAAAGGCTAGAAAATAGACAACAAACTTGTTGTTCAGTGATTAATGGTATGTACTTCAATGCAAGGAGTCTACTGAACAAGGCAGATGAGCTGAGGGCACAGAAAGAGACTGGGAAATGTGGCATCGCTCTTACTGAAATGTGGCTTAAAGAAGGGCAGGAATGGCAGCTTGGTTACAGTGTTTAAGATGGGATAGAGAGGGGAATGAAAAAGCAGGCAGGGGTTGCAATATTGGTTAAAGAAACAATCACAGCTTGTGAGGAGGGATGATATACTTGAAGGAGCATCCAATGAGGCCATTTGGGCTGTATTGAGGAAAAGGGGCAATCACACTGCTGGGAGTGTACTATAGACCCCCAAACAGTCAGAGGGATATAGAAGAGCAGATATGTAGGCAAATTGTTGAGAAGTGCAAAAACAATAGGGCAGTAATAGTGGGCAATTTCAGCTACCCTAATATTAACTGGGATAGAATTAATGTGAAAGACACAGAGGGAGCAGAATTCTTAAAATGCATTCAGCAGAACTTTTTCTGGCAGTACGTAGCAAGCCCAACAAGAGAGGGGACAGTTCTGGACTTAGTTTTAAGAAATGAAGCTGGGCAGGTGGAGGGCCTTTTACTGGGAAAGCACTTTGATGGTAGTGGTCATAATTCAGTTAGATCTAGTGTAGTTAATGAAAAGGACAAAGACAGACCAAGAGTAAATGTTTTAAGTTGGGGAAAGGCCTATTTTACTGAGCTGAGATGTGGTTTGGCAAAAGTGGACTGGAAACAGCTACTTGAGGGCAAATCAGTGTCAGAGCAGTGGGAGGCATTCAAAAAGGAGATAGAGACCGTTCAGAACAAATATGTTGAAGGAGGGTGGGACTACCAAACCTAGACCCCCCAAACCCCCTCCCCCACCCTGTTGGATGTCAGTTAACATACAGAGCAGGTTAAGGTGAGAAAGGTAACCTAATGTCAGACACTGTGAGCTCAATACTGCAGAAATCCCTCAGGTGTATAGAAAGTGCAGGGATGAAATTAAAAAGGAAATTAGGAAACAAACAGAGGGCATGAAAAAACATTTGGCAAGTAAAATCAAGGAAAACCCAGATATTTTATAAATGCGTAAAGAACAAGAGGATAACTAAGGCAAGAGTGTGGCCTGTTAGAGACTAGAAAAGTAACTTGTATAGAGGAGGAAGACATTGGTATGGGTCTCAATGCATACTTTGCATTTTCTTCACAATTACATGATGACAATGCAGACATTGTAGTTAAGGAGGAGGAGCATGAAATATTGGATGGTATAAACACAGTGAGAGAGGAGATATTAAGGGGTTTAGCATCCTTGAAAGTGAAAAAAATCACCAGACCCAGATGGAATATATCTCAGGCTGCTACGAAAAGCAAGGGAAGAAATAGTGGAGGCTCTGACCATCATTTTCCAAACCTATATGTCTACAGGCATGGTGCCAGTGGACTGGAGGACTACTAATGTTGTAACGTTGTTTAAAAAGGGAGAAAAGGATAGACTGAGTAATTACAGGCCACTCAGCCTAACCACAGTGGTGGAAAAATTATTGGAAAAATTCTGAGGGACAGTAAAAATGGTTATTTAGAAAGGCACGAATTAATCATGGACAGTCAGCATGGATTTATTAAGGGAAAGTCAGGTCTGACTAACTTGATGGAATTTTTTGAGGAGGTAAAGAGAAGGGTCATTGAGAGTAGCACAGTTGATGTAGTCCGCATGGATTTTGGCAAGGCAGACAGGTCAGAAAAGTAAGAGTCCATGGGATCCAAGGGAAAGTGACAAGGTGAATCTAAAATTGGCTCAGAGACAGGAAGCAAAGGGTAATGGCTGACGGGTGTTTTTGTGACTGGAAGGCGGTTTCCAATGAGGTTCCGCAGGGCTCAGTAGTGGGTCCCTCACTCTGTTTGTGGTATATATCAATGATTTAGACTTAAATGTAGGGGGCATGATTAAGAAGTTTGCAGATGATATGAAAATTGACCGTATGGTTGAAAGTGAAGAAAGCTGTACACTGTAGGTCAGGTGGATAGAAAAGTAGCAAATCAATCCGGAGAAGTGTGAGGTAATGCATTTGATGAGGGCAAACAAGGCAAGGGAATACACTACCACTGGTAGGATACTGAGGAATCTTGGAGTGCATATCAACAGATCCCTGAAAGTAGCAGTACAGGTAGATAAGGTAATACGGGATACTTCACTTCATTGGCTGAGGCTTAGCGTATAAGAGCAGGGAGATTATGCTAGAACTGTATAAAACACTAGTTAAGCAACAGCAGCAGAATGGTGTACAGTTCTGGTCACCACATTACAGGAAGCATGTGATCGCACTAGAGCGGGTACAAAGGACATTTACGAGGATGTTGTCAGGAATGGAGATTTTCAGCTATGAGGAAAGATTGGTTAGGCTAGGGTTGTTTTCTTTGGAAGAGAGGAGGCTGAGGGGAGATTTAATTGAGGTGTATAAAATTATGAGGGGCCTGGATAGAGTGGATAGGAAGGACCTATTTCCCTTAGCAGAGAGGTCAATAACTGGGAGGGGGCATAGATTTAAAGTAATTGGTAGAAGGACTAAAGGGGAATTATGGAGAAATATTTTCACCCAGAGGGTGGTGGGGGTCTGGAACTCACTGCCTGCAAGGGTGGTAGAGGCAGAAACCCTCATCACATTTAAAAGATACTTAAAGTGCTGTAACCTGCAGGGCTATGGATCAAGACCTGGAATGTGAGATGAAGCTGGATAGCTCTTCCTCGGCTGGCACAGGTATGATGGGCTGAATGGCCTCCTTCTGTGCCATACATTTTCTATGTTTCTAATTGATCTAGCACAATTGCCGCTTGTGGAAGAGAGTTGCAAACTTTTATGGTCCTTTGTGTGTAGAAATGTTCCCAATTTCACTCAACAACAACTTGCATTTATATAGCACCTTTAAAGGTAATAAAATGTCCCAAGATGCTTCAGAGGGGCACTATAAAACGAAATATGTCACCAAGCCACATAAGGCAACAATAGGACAGATGACCAAAAGCTTAGTCAAAGAGGTAGAATTTAAAGAGTATCTTAAAGGAGGAAAGTGAATTAGAGAGACGGCGAGGTTTAGGGAGGGAATTCCATACCTTAGTGTCTAGGCAGCTGAAGGCACGGCCACCAATGGTGTTGTGTGATTGCCTTTAAGAGTGATGCCCCTTTAAGATCTTAATATGATAATGAGCTAAGTACCAGGATGTGGTCATGTGACTACATGCCAGTCTCACTCTGCTACTGTATCACCAAGAGGCAAGTCCTGTAAATAGATAGCTCTGCACTGTCTCTACTTAGTTGTTTAATAAACCTGTTTGAGATCTTCAACAACATGAATTCCATGCATCTCATTTATGTTGCATCAGACAACGTAAAAAGCTTCTAATTACAAATGGTAGAGCAATTAAAGTCGGGATGCTCAAGAAGCGAGAATTCGAGGAGCACAGATATCTCAGAGGGTTGTAAGTGTTCGTGTCTGAAGTTCTGTTAATGGATGATAAATACCTAGTAGTTCAAGGCAATAGGGTGAACAGGTGTTGGGTGTTAATTAGTTAATTGTATTCAAATGTGTATATATAAAGAAGAGCCAGCCAGCACTGGCTGTGTGTTCGGAGTGGAGAATTAAGCTCTGTGGCAAGCAATAAAAAGTCTCTGCCTAAGCCTCCTGGTCTCAGTGTCTTTTTCACAAGCAGGCCTAGAAGTTCTATAACAGTAGGGCTGGAGGAGATGACAGAGATAGGAAGGGGCGAGGCAATGGAGAGTTTTGCAAACAAGGCTATTTTAGAAGGCTTTGCTTAACTGGGAGCCAATGTAGCTCAGCAAGCAAAGGGGTGCTTCACAGGAGGGAGAATTTCGGATGACATCAAGTTTACGAAGGGTAGAATATGGGAACCTGGCCAGGAGTGCATAGGAATAATTGTCCAGAGGTAACACACTCCTGAATGGTCTGGCTGTAATTTTTCAACTATGCCCCTTAGTCCTAGACCCCAACCAGCAGAAATCGTTTCTCTCTATCCAACCTATGTGTTTCCCTTAATATTGTGAAAACTTCGATCAAATCACCCCTTTAGCCTTCTAAATTCCAGGGAATACAACCCTAGTTTGTGTAATCTCTCTTTGTAATTTAACCCTTGGAGCCCAGGTATCATTAGCAAGGCCCCTGTATGTCCCCTGGCCCCCAGATTAGGTTTCTCACTGCCATTAAGGGTTTCCTTGGCTCTGCGTTCCCTTAATACTTCCCAAATTACATTGTGTGCCAATTTCCTGTTATAAAATCCCATTCGTTAAGAGTTTTATGGGGATTGGGTGGGAAAGTGCAGTTGAGATGGAAGATCAGCCGTGATCTTATTGAATGGTGGAGCAGACCCAAGGGGCTGAATGGCCTCCTGCTGCTCCTATTATGTTCTTATATCAAAGTCCGCACTTACCCAGTGGGACTGGCCAGGTAGGAAATGCATGGAACTGCCATCGGCAGATTCTAGTCTATTCCTCACTTTCAACTCGCTTCATCCAATAGCATCCATGAGTTGTATCCAACCTGGAGATCATTAGAAGCCTTTAACTGTGGGGGGGGGGGGGGGGGGTTTCTCTCTGGATTTCAAATCCTATGTCAACCATTTAAAGGGATCCAGTAGTAGAGATGCTAGTTCATGAACAATGTCTCTGGGATCTTGCCTCAGGGATCCTGTCTTAGGGATTGTGTCTGCATTATGTTTAAGGATCCCATGTCAGGGATCCTACCTCGGGAAGCCCGTTTGGTAGATGCTGCCTCGTAAATCCTCAAACTGGGATCCTGTCCAGGGATCCAGTCGTTGGGATCCTGTCTCTTTTTCAAAAAAAACGTTGCAAACAGAACAATATGAAAATAATATCACAAAATGACTATGAAGGAGGGGGCAGTGAGCCCACACTAAACACAAACAGGGAGAGGCTGCCAAGGGTCAGTGCAAGATCGGAATACTTTGCACGTCTTGTCCCGAGCTGTGGTCTGCGGGCTTGCGATGGAGGGGACTGGGAGTTGTTGCCGTTACGAGGTGTTCAGGACAGATCTGTTGTACATCACCTGATAATAGGAGCCAGAATCATTCATTGCTCCTGGTGTTTCAAACCCACTTTTGCTCAGCAATGAGTTGTATGTGTTGTTATAGTGAACTGGCTGATCGTAGAGCTTCAGGTCCATCTTGTGGGACTGCTCCGAAGACATCAGGTTAGTGATTGAGAACGGATGGTTGAAGCTGTAGTGAGGGTCCATCTTCAGCTCGTTTTGGAGGTCGGGCAGGTGCTGAACCGAAGGTGGGAGAAGGTGATGGAGCATCGTTTGATGCAAGGAGGCCGGGACTGGCGAGGGTCCAGAAGCTGAAGATGTGTTGTCCATGCTGCGACACCCGAGCTCAGTCAGGGTCCTCTGCTCGTCAGAGCCTGGGGAGGTGTCAGACTGACTGGATTCAGCATCCTCGGAGCTGGGGCTCGAGTTCTTTCCGTCTGGGCCGTTCTCTAATCCCTTGGCGCCTGGTTCCAGAGCCGGCCGAGAGGAGAGTTTCTCCTTTTGGCACTTGAAGCGTTTCTGGCGTCGGAGGTAGCAGCCATTCTCGAACATGTTCCCCGAGTCAGGATGCAGGGCCCAGTACGAGCCTTTCCCGGGTTTATCTGGGGATCGGGGCACCTTCACAAAGCAGTCGTTAAACGACAGGGAATGGCGAATGGAATTCTGCCACCGCTGTTGGTTCTCCCTGTAATATGGGAAGAGGTCCATGATCCACTGGTAAATCTCATTCAGAGTCAGCATCTTATTGGAAGCCTGTTGGATGGCCATGGTTATCAGGGAGATGTAGGAGTACGGGGGCTTTGCATGGCTGAAATTTCGACGGTACGGTTTCGAATCTTTCCCCCTGTTCAGCACTGGCGATAAAGCCAACGGCCCCAGGGGTTGGCTCATGGGCTGATATGGAGACAGCGAGTTGATGGGGGCAGTCTGACCTCCTGCTGGACCAATACTGGGGCTCATGGAGCTTTGCATCGACGAGAGTCCGTTGGTCATTGGGCTGACAGTGCCTGGCAAGACTGAGAGAGGTGGGCTGAGATTGGTGTAGGACATGTTGAGTGAGGCGGGAGAAAGGTTTCCAACAGACCCCATGGAATTCATGCTCATGTAACTGTTGATTGTGTTCATGGGCCCCAGACTGGGATTCATGCTGTTCGCCACAGGATAGATCTTTGGGAAGATAAAGAAATTCCATATCAATGTAAGATGAATAAGATTTCATGTATTTCTACAGCATCACTTTAACAACCTCAGGACATCCCAAAGCAATTGAATTATTTTTGAAGTGTGGCTGCATGTTGCAGTTTGTTACAAGCATTCATTGTGTATAAGTGTTGAAGGGTACAGTTATCTTAGCACATGTTGGTGCTATATGTATGTTGATAGATACATGCATCCAAGCTTCAGTGATAATTACATTTATGTTCTGTACATATATTGAAGGATGCACATGTGTGTTGCAGTAAATATTGCACATGCTAGTGCTGTATATATGTCAGCACGTTAAGCCAAACTGGATCCTACTGGAGGTGTCAAAATTTTCCAACTGCATGTTCAGGCCACTTAAAGCTCTGCTCAGTTCAGTTGATGTCCTACACAGATTTAATTAACAAAAACAACAACAACGTGTATTTAGATGGCACCATTAACGTAGTAAAACACCCTAAGGCGCTTCACAGGAGCGTTATAACAACAACAACTTATATATTTAAGATAGAGAAAGATTATAAAACAAAATACGACACCGAGTCATGTAAGGAGATAGTAGGTCAGAGGACAAAAAGCTGGGTCAAAGAGATAGGTTTTAAGAGGTGTCTTAAAGGAGGAAAGCAAGTCAGAGAGGTGGAGAGGTTTAAGGAGGGAATTGCAGAGCTTAGAGCTCAGGCAGCTGAAGGCATGGCCACCAATGATTAAAATCGTGTTGCTTGCGAGGCCAGAATTAGAGGTAGGCAGATAGCTCAGACTGTTGTGGAACTGGAGGAGACTACAGAGATAGCAAGGAGCGAATCTGATTCTATCAAGGGATAAAACGAATTCCTTTTTGTAATTTCTTAATGCCTAGGACCACCATCATCTCTGTTCCCATGGAAAGAAAGATACAAATCGACAAACAGCAACAATTTGACTTTCCATTGTATCCATGCAGGAGAAACAGTGCAAGTCTGCAGCCTGCCTGCTGAACAGCAGCTGAATCTCTCAAACATGCAGTGTCACTGTTTTAACATGTACATCATTCTGAGAGAAACAAACACACTGACACTGATATACACACACTGACACACTGATATACACATACTGACACACTGATATACACACACTGACACACTGATATACATACTGACACTGATATACACACACTGACACACTGATGTACATACTGACACTGATATACACACACTGACACACTGATATGCATACTGACACTGATATACACACACTGACACACTGATGTACATACTGACACTGATATACACTGATATACATACGAACACTGATATACACACAGTGACACATTGATGTACATACTGACACTGATATACACACACTGACACACTGATGTACATACTGACACTGATATACACACACTGATATGCATACTGACACTGATATACACACACTGACACACTGATGTACATACTGACACTGATATACACATACTGACACAGATATACACACACTGACACACTGATATACATACTGACACTGATATACACACAGTGAAACACTGATATACATACTGACACTGATATACACACACTGACACACTGACACTGATATACACACACTGACACACTGATATGCATACTGACACTAATATACACACAGTGAAACACTGATATACATACTGACACTGATATATATACTGACACTAATATACACATACTGACACACTGATATACACACAGTGACATGCTGACACACATACTGACATTGATATACACACAGTGACATGCTGCTATATATACTGACACTGATATACACACACTGACACACTGATATGCATACTGACACTGATATGCATACTGACACACTGATATACATACTGACACTGATATACACACAGTGACACACTGATATACATACTAACACTGATATACACATACTGACACACTGATATACATACTGACACTGATATACACACAGTGACATGCTGCTATATATATACTGAGACTGATATACACACACTGGATTTTCAAAAAACATTCGTTAAACTGCCACACAAGTAGTTATTTAGTACATAAAATTAGGACTTATGGCATTGGGAGTAATATATTTGCAGTGCTTGAAGATTGGTTAATGGACAGGAAACAGAGAGAAGCATAAACAGACCATTATCAGGTTGGCAGTGGTAATGCAATGATCAGTGACTCCAAGTGTCACTACGTGCTGAGGTTCTATCTGTCCCTGGTGTTGCGAAGGATGGGCCTGGTCACATTGCCGCGGAATGCTCCAAGCAGTTGGACCGTGCCGTACCACCTATCCTTCGTGGAGCAGTTCCTGCGGGAAAACACCTTTGACCACCGATCCATCAGGCAGTGGTCTGCACGGAACGTCCTCAAGGCCCTACGGGAAAAGGAGACGGGGGATCCTGTCGGATGGTTCCCCGAGCAGACTGCCAAAGTCATTTGGCGGAATGCCTCATCACCAGAACTTTCAAACAAGCACCAAGACGTAGCTTGGCTGGTGGTGAGAAGGGCCCTCCCCGTCAGATCCTTCATGCACGCCCGAAGTCTCGCCCCCTCCGAGCAATGCCCCCGCGGTGGCTGTGGTGGGGAAGAGACGGTCGCCCACCTCCTCCTGGAATGTGTCTTTGCAAAGCAGGTGTGGAAAGAGATGCAGTGGTTTTTGTCGAGGTTCATTCCAAGCAGCTCTGTAACACAGGAGTCTGTGCTGTACGGGCTGTTCCCAGGGACGCACACCGAGACAAACATCAACTGCTGCTGGAGGACTATCAATTCGGTGAAAGATGCCCTTTGGTCTGCCCGAAACTTGCTGGTCTTCCAGCGCAAAGAGTTGTCCACCACCGAATGTTGCAGACTGGCACATTCCAAGGTCCAGGACTACGTGCTGAGGGACGCACTAAAGCTTGGGGCGGCCGCAGCAAAGGCTCAATGGGGAAAGACCACAGTGTAAGGTCCCCCCACCAAGCTGAACTGAGGGGCTGGATCCATGGGAAACCCCTCGAACTGTATCGGGAAAATTTTGTGTGCTGTAAATGTAAAAATGTATATGGCATGACAATGAAATGGAAGGGTTGTGAGGCAACTCATGATTGTATTGAAGGTAACTGATCACCTTTGCACTGTCTGTATTCTTTGACTTGATGCTGTTTTAAACTGTTTGGGAATGTAATTTTTATGAATAAAGTATATTTTGGAAAAAAAAAATGATCAGTGCTTGGGCCTCAGCTATTTACATTCTAATCTGCATGACTGGCCAGGGCGGACCACCCCACGTCCCACCCCCCCCCCCCCCCCCCACCTCCCCTCCCCTCCCCCGCCGATGACGTGGAGGGGCGGGCGGTCCGTTCCTTGCAATGGTGTTAGTTGCCTTTGCGCAAAGGCAGCTGGTGCCATTTTTAAAGGATTTCGAGCCCTATCGTGACATTTAAATATTTAAAGGAGAATTGAACTTATAAAATGAAATAAATCGATCTTGCCCCTCTCCCACCCCCCACAACAACCATAGATTTGACCTTCCCCCCCCCCCACAAAGATCATAAACTGTACACTTTACCCCTTCCCACCGTCCCCTACACCAATGAAATGACCCAGACGCCGCTCCCCCTCCCCCTCCCCACCAGTGTTCCACCTCGGAACCCTGGCTACTGGGACAGACGGCAGGAGTGAGAAGGTAATATAATAGTTCATTTAAATGAATTAACATATTTAAATTTGGCTCCTGTCGCCGAGGAACTGGGGGGGTGGGGGTGGTGGGCACCATGAGGCCTCGCTGCTGCCGGCAATATCGTACCGGGCCTTCCCAGTGCCGGAGGCATTTTCTGCTCCTCCCCCACCCCGGCATGACCCCCGACATCGGTGGGGGCCTGTAAAATTCAGCCCACTGTGTTAAATGCGCACACTGATATAAACACACACACCGACACACTGGTATAAACACACACACCGACACACTGGTATAAACACACACCGACACACTGATATAAACACACACACCGACACACTGATATAAACACACACACCGACACACTGGTATAAACACACACACCGACACACTGGTATAAACACACACACCGACACACTGGTATAAACAAACACACCGACACACTGGTATAAACACACACACCGACACACTGGTATAAACACACACACCGACACACTGATATAAACACACACACCGACACACTGGTATAAACACACACACCGACACACTGATATAAACACACACACCGACACACTGGTATAAACACACACACCGATACACTGATATAAACACACACACCGACACACTGATATAAACACACACACCGACACACTGGTATAAACAAACACACCGACACACTGGTATAAACACACACACCGACACACTGGTATAAACACACACACCGACACACTGATATAAACACACACACCGACACACTGGTATAAACACACACACCGACACACTGATATATGATCACGGAAAGCGGCAGAATATTCTGCAGGGGGATGGGAGTGAGGCAGAGGTTGTGGTACACATCGGTAGCATTGACATAGAGAGGGCAGGTATTGAGATCCTACAGGAGCTAGGGAGGAAGTTAAAAAGTAGGACCTCAAAGGTAGTAATCTCTGGATTAATCCCAGTGCCATGCAGTAGCAAGAGTAGAAACAGGAAGATAAGGAAGATTATTGTGTGGCTTGAGGCATAGTGCAGGAGGGCGGGCTTCAGATTCTTGGGGCATTGTCAGTTCTGGGGCTGGAGGCACCTATTCAAAAGGGACAGGTTGCACCTCAACAGGACTGGGACCAATGTCCTCGTGGGGAGGTTCACTAGTGTGGTTGGGGAGGGTTTAAACTAAAGTGGCAGGGGGGTGAACACAGCATATAGAAGTAGAAAAGAGCAATAAGGTGCATAAAGGAGTGACAGTGTTGGATAGTACCAGAGAAGGCAGCAGATAGGAGCACACTAAGAAGGACAACGAGGAATACAAGGACAGATTTTGAATGCATGTGTGTCAATGCACAAAGTGTGGTGAATAAGGTTGGTGAGCTACAAGCACAAATGGCCAAATAGGAATATGCTGTTGTGGCAATAATGGAAAGGTGGTTGTAAAATGGTGAGGACTGGGCGCTTAATATTCAAGGAGACAAAGTGTTCAGAAAAGATAGGGAAGGAAAAAGGGAGGTGGGGCAGCAGTACTGATTAGGGAAGACATTGTATTGTTGGAAAGAGAGGATGTCCTTGAGGAGGAAAAGACAGAATCAATTTGGTTACAGTTGAGAAGCAAAAAGCGTAAGATCACACGACTGGGGATATTCTTCAGCCTCCAAATAGTGATAGAGAGAGATAGAGGAGCAAATCTGCAAGGAAATCTGCGCAGAGATATGCAAGAACTATAGAGTGGTGATATTGGGGGACTTTAATGACCCAAATATTGATTGGGTTAATGTTAGATTAAAGGGTAAGGAGGGGAGGAATTTCTGAAATGTGTTCAGGAGAAGTTCCTTGACCAGTATGTTCTCGGGCCAACTAGGAAGGAGGCATTGCTGGATCTGGTGCTGGGGAATGAGGTGGGCCAAGTGTCTGTGGGGGTGCACTTGGATAACAGTGATCATTGTATCATAAGGTTTAGATTAGTAATGGAGAATAGCAAGGAACAATCTAAAGTAGACTTCTAAATTGGAAGAGGGCTAACCGCAATGGGATGAGAAGGGATCTAGCCAGGGTAAAATGAAGCAAAGATTGACAAAAGAAACAGTAACAGAACAATGGGTGATCTTTAAGGAAGAGATGGTTCAGGTACAGCTAGGTACATTCTAACAAAGGCGAAAGGTAAGTGAACCAAAGCCAGGGCTCCTTGGATGACGAGGGAGATAGAGAATATGATGAAACAAAAAAAAAGGTGTGTGATGCATGTCAGGTGAATTCTACAAGCGAGAATCAGGCCAAATACAATAAGTTAAGAGAGGAAGTGAAGAGGAAAATAAGACTGGCAAAGAGAGAGTATGAGAATAGAATGGCAGTTAACATAAAAGAGAACCCAAAAATCTTCTACTGGCTTGTAAATTGTAAGCAGGTAGTAAAAGGTGGAGTGGGGCCAATTAGGGACAAAGAAGGTGATATGTGCTTAGAAGCGCAGGGCAAGGCTATGGACAAGGATGCTGACAAAACACAAGTAGAAGCAAAGGTGTCAGAGGTAATGAATGGGGTGAAAATTAATAGGAAGGATGTACTGGAAAGACTGGCTATGATTAGAGTGGATACGTTGCCTGGTCCGAACGTTGCTGAACGAAATGGGAGTGGAGATAGCGGAAAGGCTTGTCATAATCTTCCAATCTTCCCTAGATATGGGGGAGGAGCTGAGACTGGAGAGTGGCAAATGTGATAACCTTATTCAAGAAAAAGGTACAAGGATATTCCTAGTAACTACAGGCCAGTTGGTTTAACATCAGTGTTGGTAAGGTTTTAGAAACAATAATCAGAGAAAAATATCAACAGGCACATGGAGAGGTTTGAGTTAATTAAGGAGAGCCAGCATGGATTTGTAAAAGGCAAATCATGTTTGACTAATCTAATTGAATTTTTTGATGAAATAACAGAGAAGGTTGATGAAGGGAAAGCAATGGATGTTGTCTATGAGGATTTTAAGAAAGCATTTGACAAAGTACCACATAAAAGACTGATTAACAAAGTTGAGGCTCATGGAATAAGGTCAGTGTCAGCTTGGATAAAAAATTGGCTTAAGGACAGAAAACAGCAAGTTGTGGTAAATGGTTGTTTTTCAGACTGGAGAATGGTAGATAGTGGTGTTCCCCAAGGGTCAGTGCTGGGACCACTGCTTTTTTTGATATATATAAATGACTTGGGTATTGGAATACAGAGTAACATCTCAAAATTTGCTGATGATACCAAACTTGGAGATGTGACAAACAGTGAGGATTATACCAATCAACTGCAACAGGACATAGGCTAGCAGAATGGGCAGACAAGTGGCAGATGGCATTTAATACAGAGAAGTGTGAGGTCTTGCATTTTGGCAAAAGGGATAGAGAGAGACAATATAGACTAAATGGCACAATTCTAAAGAGTGTGCAGGGACAGAGGGACCTGGAGGAATGTGCATAGATCCTTGAAGGTGGCAGGACATATTGAGAGAGCAGTTAGCAAAGCATATGGGATCTTGGGCTTCATAAATAGAGGTATTGAGTAGAAAAGCAGTGAAGTTATGCTGAACCTTTTTATAAAGCTCTGGTTAAGCTACAACTAGAGTATTGCTTCCAGTTCTGGTCGCCACACTTTAGGAAGGATGTGAGGGTCCTTGAGAGGGTGCAGAGGAGATTTACCAGAACGGTTCCAGGAATGAGAGATTTTAGCAATAAGGTTAGGTTGGAGAAGTTGGGGTTGTTCTCCTTCGAGAAAAGGAGATTAAGAAGAGATTTGATAGCAGTGTGCAAGATTATGACAGGTTTAGATAAGGTAGACAAAGAAAAGCTGTTGATGGTACAAGGACCACGGGACACAGAGTTATGGTTTTGGGTAAGAGATGCAGGGGTGGTAGGAGGGGAGAACGTGAAGAAGAACTATTATATGTAGCGCGTGGTAATGACCTGGAACTCGCTGCCTACGAGGGTGGTGGAAGCGGAGATGAACGATTTCAAAAGAAAATTGGATGGGCACTTTAGGGAAATAAATTTGCAGGGCTACGGGGATAAAGCGGGGGAATGGGACTGACTGGATTGCTCTACAGAGAGCCAGCACGGACTCAATGGACCGAATGTCCGCCTTCTGTGCTGTAATGCCTCTATGACTCTACTCTGTGGGGAATAAGGAAATGGCAGAATCATTAAATGAATACCTTGCATCTGTCTTCACAGTAGAAGACACAAAATATATTCTGGAAACAACGCGGATCCAAGGGTCTAGTGAAAATGAGGAATTTAGGCATTTTATGATTTGTGAAGAAATTAATGGGACTTAAAATCGACAAATCCCATGCTCCTGATGGCCTGCATGCTAGGGTTTTAAAAGCCATAGCTACACAGATTGTGGATGGATTGGTGGTAATCTTCCAGAATTCCCCAGAATTTAGTAAATTCTCCATGCATTGGAAGGTAGCAGTTGTAACCCTGCTATTCAAGAAAGGAGGGAGAGAGAAAACATGGAACTATAGTCCAGTTAGCCTGACATCAGGAGGAGGGGAAATGCTAGAATCTATTATTATGGACAAGGTAACAGAGCACTTAGAGAATCATAATGATTAAGCAGAGTCAACACGGATTTATACAAGTTAATCATGTCTGAAAAATCTGTTAAGAGTTTTTTGAGGTTGTAACCAGCAGGTAGACAATAGGGAACCAGTGGATATAGTGTATTTGGATTTTCAAAAAGCATTAGATAAGGTGCCTCACAAGAGGTTATTACACAAAATCAGAGTTTATGGGACTGAAGATTGGTTAATGGATCAAATACAGATTGTAGGAATAAATGAGTCATTTTTGAACTGGCAGGCTGTAAACTAGTTGGGTACCACAGGATCAGTGCTGGGACCTCAGCTATTTACAATTATATCATTGACTTAGGTGAGGGAACCGAATGTAATGTAATTTTGAGAGGCCTGGATAGAGTGGAGGTGAAGGGCCTATTTGCCTTAGCAGAGACATCAGTGACTAGGGGGCATAGATTTAAAGTGATTGGTAGAAAGATTAGAGGAGAGATGAGGAAAGGTTTTTTCACCCAGAGGGTGTTGGGGGTCTGGAACTCACTGCCTGAAAGGGTAGTTGAGGCAGAAACCCTCACCTCACTCAAAAGGAGTCTGGATATGCACCTCAAGTGCCGTATTCTGCAGGGCGAGGGACCAAATGCTGGAAGGTGGAATTAGAATGGGGGGGAATGTTTTTTGGCTGGCACAGACTCGATGGGCCAAGCGGCCTCTTTCTGTGCCATAAACTTTCTATGATCCATGTTTGCTGATGATACAAAGTATGTTTTGAATTCAAAGAGTCTGCAAAGATATATGGACAGGTTAAGTGAGTGGACAAGACAATGGCAGATGGAGTATAATGTGTGGAAGTGTGAAGTTATCCACTTTGGAAGGGAAAAATAGAAAAGCTGAATATTTTTTAAATGGTGAGAGACTGGGAAATGTTGGTATTCAGAGGGATCTGGGTGTCCTTGTACATGAATCACAGAAAATTAACATGCAGGTACAGCAAACAATTAAGAAAGCAAATGGTATGTTAGCATTTAGTACAAAGAGTATAAGTGTGAAGAAATTTTACTGCAATTGTGTAGGACCTTTGTGAGTCCATACCTGGGGAACTGTGTACAGTTTTGGTCTCCTTACCTAAGAAAGAACATACCAGCCTTGGAGGAAGTGCATCGAAGATTCACTAGACTAGTTTCTGGGATGATGGGATTGTCCTATAAGGAAAGATTGAGTAGCATGGGCCCTGGAATTCCCTGGAATTTAGAAGAATGAGAGACAATCTCATTGAAACATATAAAATTCTTAATGGACTTGACAGTGTAGATGCTGGGAGAATGTTTCCTTGGCTTGGAAGACTAGAACTAGGGGTCACAATTTCAGAATAATGGCTCAGCATTTAGGATTGATATGAGGAGAAATTCATTTGCTCAGAGGGTTGTGAAGCTTTGGAATTCTCTACCCCCGAGAGCTGTGGCTGCTCTGTCATTGAGTATATTCAAGACTGCGATTGATAGATTTGTGGGTACTAAGGGGGAGAAATTCATTCATGAAACATTACTTATAGCAGCACTAGGCAGACTTGTGTCAATTCCCTACAGGCATTCAGTCCGTGAGCCATACCCATGTAGTGTTTGTCATTGATATCATCGTGCATGCACAGGTAGAGGGCCACGCGCTGTCTTCCTTCAAAGAATTGACACAAGTCTGTGTATCATCTCCAGAAGCAGCACAATGCTGACAAAGTTCTCCCCCGAAGGGTCTATTCCTGCTCCAATTTATTATTCTTGTATCCTGACACATTGCTTAAAACACACACACTGAAACATTGCTTTAAACACACACACAGTGACAGACTGCTTAATACACACACAGTGATATAAACACACCTACTGACACACTGTTTAAAAACACACACAGTGATATAAACACACACTGACACACTGCTTAAAACACATGCACTGAAACACTGCTTAAAACACACACAGTGATAGAAACACACACTGACACACTGCTTAAAACACACACAGTGATATAAACACACACTGACACACTGCTTAAAACACACACACTGAAACACTGCTTAAAACACACACAGTGATATAAACACACACTGACACACTGCTAAAAACACACACACTGAAACACTGCTTAAAACACACACAGTGATATAAACACACACTGACACACTGCCTAAAACACACACAGCGATATAAACACACACTGACACACTGCCTAAAACACACACAGTGATATAAACACACACTGACACACTGTTTAAAACACACACACTGAAACACTGCTTAAAACACACACAGTGATATAAACACACACTGACACACTGCTTAAAACACACACACTGAAACACTGCTTAAAACACACACAGTGATATAAACACACACTGACACACTGCCTAAAACACACACAGTGATATAAACACACACTGACACACTGCCGAAAACACACACAGTGATATAAACACACACTGAAACACTGCTTAAATCACACACAGTGATATAAACACACACTGACACACTGCTGAAAACACACACACTGAAACACTGCTTAAAACACACACAGTGATATAAACACACACTGACACACTGCTTAAAACACACACACTGAAACACTGCTTAAAACACACACAGTGATATAAACACACACTGACACACTGCCTAAAACACACACAGTGATATAAACACACACTGACACACTGCCTAAAACACACACAGTGATATAAACACACACTGACACACTGCTTAAAACACACACACTGAAACACTGCTTAAAACACACACAGTGATATAAACACACACTGACACACTGCTTAAAACACACACACTGAAACACTGCTTAAAACACACACAGTGATATAAACACACACTGACACACTGCTTAAAACACACACAGTGATATAAACACACACTGACACACTGCTTAAAACACACACAGTGATATAAACACACACTGACACACTGCCTAAAACACACACACTGAAACACTGCTTAAAACACACACAGTGATATAAACACACACTGACACACTGCCTAAAACACACACAGTGATATAAACACACACTGACACACTGCCTAAAACACACACAGTGATATAAACACACACTGACACACTGCTTAAAGCACACACAGTGATATAAACACACACTGACACACTGCTTAAAGCACACACAGTGATATAAACACACCTACTGACACACTGCTTAAAACACACACACTGAAACACTGCTTAAAACACACACAGTGATATAAACACACACTGACACACTGCTTAAAATACACACAGTGATATAAACACACACTGACACACTGCCTAAAACACATACACTGAAACACTGCTTAAAACACACACAGTGATATAAACACACACTGACACACTGCTTAAAACACACACAGTGATATAAACACACACTGACACACTGCCTAAAACACACACACTGAAACACTGCTTAAAACACACACAGTGATATAAACACACACTGACACACTGCTTAAAACACACACAGTGATATAAACACACACTGACACACTGCTTAAAACACACAGTGATATAAACACACACTGACACACTGCCTAAAACACACACAGTGATATAAACACACACTGAAACACTGCTTAAAACACACACAGTGATATAAACACACACTGACACACTGCCTAAAACACACACACTGAAACACTGCTTAAAACACACACAGTGATATAAACACACACTGACACACTGCTTAAAACACACAGTGATATAAACACACACTGACACACTGCCTAAAACACACACAGTGATATAAACACACACTGAAACACTGCTTAAAACACACACAGTGATATAAACACACACTGACACACTGCCTAAAACACACACAGTGATATAAACACACACTGACACACTGCTTAAAACACACACAGTGATATAAACACACACTGACACACTGCCTAAAACACACACAGTGATATAAACACACACTGAAACACTGCTTAAAACACACACAGTGATATAAACACACACTGACACACTGCTTAAAACACACACAGTGATATAAACACACACTGACACACTGCCTAAAAAACACACACACTGAAACACTGCTTAAAACACACACAGTGATATAAACACACACTGACACACTGCTTAAAACACACACAGTGATATAAACACACACTGACACACTGCCTAAAACACACACAGTGATATAAACACACACTGACACACTGCCTAAAACACACACAGTGATATAAACACACACTGACACACTGCTTAAAACACACACACTGAAACACTGCTTAAAACACACACAGTGATATAAACACACACTGACACACTGCTTAAAACACACACACTGAAACACTGCTTAAAACACACACAGTGATATAAACACACACTGACACACTGCTTAAAACACACACAGTGATATAAACACACACTGACACACTGCTTAAAACACACACAGTGATATAAACACACACTGACACACTGCCTAAAACACACACACTGAAACACTGCTTAAAACACACACAGTGATATAAACACACACTGACACACTGCCTAAAACACACACAGTGATATAAACACACACTGACACACTGCCTAAAACACACACACTGAAACACTGCTTAAAACACACACAGAGATATAAACACACACTGACACACTGCCTAAAACACACACAGTGATATAAACACACACTGACACACTGCTTAAAACACACACAGTGATATAAACACACCTACTGACACACTGCCTAAAACACACACACTGAAACACTGCTTAAAACACACACAGTGATATAAACACACACTGACACACTGCCTAAAACACACACACTGAAACACTGCTTAAAACACACACAGTGATATAAACACACACTGACACACTGCTTAAAATACACACAGTGATATAAACACACACTGAAACACTGCCTAAAACACATACACTGAAACACTGCTTAAAACACACACAGTGATATAAACACACACTGACACACTGCTTAAAACACACACACTGAAACACTGCTTAAAACACACACAGTGATATAAACACACACTGACACACTGCTTAAAATACACACAGTGATATAAACACACACTGAAACACTGCCTAAAACACATACACTGAAACACTGCTTAAAACACACACAGTGATATAAACACACACTGACACACTGCTTAAAACACACACAGTGATATAAACACACACTGACACACTGCCTAAAACACACACACTGAAACACTGCTTAAAACACACACAGTGATATAAACACACACTGACACACTGCTTAAAACACACACAGTGATATAAACACACACTGACACACTGCTTAAAACACACAGTGATATAAATACACACTGACACACTGCCTAAAACACACACAGTGATATAAACACACACTGAAACACTGCTTAAAACACACACAGTGATATAAACACACACTGACACACTGCCTAAAACACACACACTGAAACACTGCTTAAAACACACACAGTGATATAAACACACACTGACACACTGCTTAAAACACACACAGACACACTGCCTAAAACACACACAGTGATATAAACACACACTGAAACACTGCTTAAAACACACACAGTGATATAAACACACACTGACACACTGCCTAAAACACACACAGTGATATAAACACACACTGACACACTGCTTAAAACACACACAGTGATATAAACACACACTGACACACTGCCTAAAACACACACAGTGATATAAACACACACTGAAACACTGCTTAAAACACACACAGTGATATAAACACACACTGACACACTGCTTAAAACACACACAGTGATATAAACACACACTGACACACTGCCTAAAACACACACACTGAAACACTGCTTAAAACACACACAGTGATATAAACACACACTGACACACTGCCTAAAACACACACAGTGATATAAACACACACTGACACACTGCTTAAAACACACACAGTGATATAAACACACACTGACACACTGCCTAAAACACACACAGTGATATAAACACACACTGACACACTGCTTAAAACACACACAGTGATATAAACACACACTGACACACTGCTTAAAACACACACACTGAAACACTGCTTAAAACACACACACTGAAACACTGCTTAAAACACACACAGTGATATAAACACACACTGACACACTGCCTAAAACACACACAGTGATATAAACACACACTGACACACTGCTTAAAACACACACAGTGATATAAACACACACTGACACACTGCTTAAAACACACACAGTGATATAAACACACACTGACACACTGCTTAAAACACACACAGTGATATAAACACACACTGACACACTGCCTAAAACACACACAGTGATATAAACACACACTGACACACTGCTTAAAACACACACAGTGATATAAACACACACTGACACACTGCTTAAAACACACACACTGAAACACTGCTTAAAACACACACACTGAAACACTGCTTAAAACACACACAGTGATATAAACACACACTGACACACTGCCTAAAACACACACAGTGATATAAACACACACTGACACACTGCTTAAAACACACACAGTGATATAAACACACACTGACACACTGCTTAAAACACACACAGTGATATAAACACACACTGACACACTGCTTAAAACACACACAGTGATATAAACACACACTGAAACACTGCTTAAAACACACACAGTGATATAAACACACACTGACACACTGCTTAAAACACACACAGTGATATAAACACACACTGACACACTGCCTAAAACACACACAGTGATATAAACACACACTGACACACTGCCTAAAACACACAGTGATATAAACACACACTGACACACTGCTTAAAACACACACAGTGATATAAACACACACTGACACACTGCTTAAAACACACACAGTGATATAAACACACACTGACACACTGCCTAAAACACACACAGTGATATAAACACACACTGACACACTGCTTAAAACACACACAGTGATATAAACACACACTGACACACTGCCTAAAACACACAGAGTGATATAAACACACACTGACACACTGCCTAAAACACACACAGTGATATAAACACACACTGACACACTGCTTAAAACACACACAGTGATATAAACACACACTGACACACTGCTTAAAACACACACAGTGATATAAACACACACTGACACACTGCTTAAAACACACACAGTGATATAAATACACACTGACACACTGCTTAAAACACACAGAGTGATATAAACACACACTGACACACTGCCTAAAACACACACACTGAAACACTGCTTAAAACACACACAGTGATATAAACACACACTGACACACTGCTTAAAACACACACAGTGATATAAACACACACTGACACACTGCCTAAAACACACACACTGAAACACTGCCTAAAACACACACACTGACACACTGCTTAAAACACACACAGTGATATAAACACACACTGACACACTGCCTAAAACACACACAGTGATATAAACACACACTGACACACTGCTTAAAACACACACAGTGATATAAACACACACTGACACACTGCCTAAAACACACACAGTGATATAAACACACACTGACACACTGCTTAAAACACACACAGTGATATAAACACACACTGACACACTGCCTAAAACACACACAGTGATATAAACACACACTGAAACACTGCTTAAAACACACACAGTGATATAAACACACACTGACACACTGCCTAAAACACACACAGTGATATAAACACACACTGACACACTGCTGAAAACACACACAGTGATATAAACACACACTGACACACTGCCTAAAACACACACAGTGATATAAACACACACTGAAACACTGCTTAAAACACACACAGTGATATAAACACACACTGACACACTGCTTAAAACACACACAGTGATATAAACACACACTGACACACTGCCTAAAACACACACACTGAAACACTGCTTAAAACACACACAGTGATATAAACACACACTGACACACTGCTTAAAACACACACAGTGATATAAACACACACTGACACACTGCCTAAAACACACACAGTGATATAAACACACACTGACACACTGCTTAAAACACACACAGTGATATAAACACACACTGACACACTGCTTAAAACACACAGAGTGATATAAACACACACTGACACACTGCCTAAAACACACACACTGAAACACTGCTTAAAACACACACAGTGATATAAACACACACTGACACACTGCCTAAAACACACACAGTGATATAAACACACACTGACACACTGCTTAAAACACACACAGTGATATAAACACACACTGACACACTGCTTAAAACACACACAGTGATATAAACACACACTGACACACTGCCTAAAACACACACAGTGATATAAACACACACTGACACACTGCTTAAAACACACACAGTGATATAAACACACACTGACACACTGCTTAAAACACACACAGTGATATAAACACACACTGACACACTGCTTAAAACACACAGAGTGATATAAACACACACTGACACACTGCCTAAAACACACACACTGAAACACTGCTTAAAACACACACACTGAAACACTGCTTAAAACACACACAGTGATATAAACACACACTGACACACTGCCTAAAACACACACAGTGATATAAACACACACTGACACACTGCTTAAAACACACACAGTGATATAAACACACACTGACACACTGCTTAAAACACACACAGTGATATAAACACACACTGACACACTGCTTAAAACACACACACTGAAACACTGCTTAAAACACACACACTGAAACACTGCTTAAAACACACACAGTGATATAAACACACACTGACACACTGCCTAAAACACACACAGTGATATAAACACACACTGACACACTGCTTAAAACACACACAGTGATATAAACACACACTGACACACTGCTTAAAACACACACAGTGATATAAACACACACTGACACACTGCTTAAAACACACACAGTGATATAAACACACACTGAAACACTGCTTAAAACACACACAGTGATATAAACACACACTGACACACTGCTTAAAACACACACAGTGATATAAACACACACTGACACACTGCCTAAAACACACACAGTGATATAAACACACACTGACACACTGCTTAAAACACACACAGTGATATAAACACACACTGACACACTGCTTAAAACACACACAGTGATATAAACACACACTGACACACTGCCTAAAACACACACAGTGATATAAACACACACTGACACACTGCTTAAAACACACACAGTGATATAAACACACACTGACACACTGCTTAAAACACACACACACTGAAACATTGCTGTAAACACACACAGTGATATAAACATACACACATGACACACTGTCAAACACACTGATATAGACTGACACACTGATATAAACAATCACTGAAACACCGATATAAATACATTAACACCCTGCGTTAAACATGCACACTGATATAAATACAATCACTGACACACTGATATAAGTTCAATCACAAACTCTGCTTTAAACACACACTAAAACACTTAAATGCACATGCTGACACACTGATGTATGTACACGCAAAAACCACTCTGAACATTGCTCATCTTTCCAGCGAAACCGCATCAATTAACACTTAATTTCAGCCAGTGCGTGTGAAGCCCTGAAAGTGAAAGTTGTGATTTGCAGCCTGGAGTCGGCGAGGTGTCTGTTACATTAAGATCGAAACTATTTTGAATCTGGCACTTTTGAGGGAGAATATTCAAGACTGATGATTTGGTGTCATTTTCAGTCACATGCTCCATCTTCACTGCGCCTGTTGCCTTCCCAAACAGCGGCAGGAGCTGTAACTGGTCAGATTTGAATTAGCATCAGCAGAAACAATCTCTAACTCTCAAATTCAGAGGCTACTCGAGCATTTCCTCGGTCCTTCCGTGTCACATAAAGAAATTAAATAGAAGAACATTTAGTAAAATGACAGTCAGGATCTCAACCCTGACTATGACAGGTAAGCAATGCGTTATACTGACCTCTCCAGGGTCTGGATACAAACTACTCCAATCGGACACTTCATGTGATTCCATTTTCACCGAGCCCAACATTGTTCCTTTGCTTTTTTGGGGTAAAAGTGAGCTCAAGCAAGGCGCTTGAGGGAGGGAGATTGGAGCGGTGAATAAAAATCCTTTGGCTCCCAAACTGTATTCCAGTCCCCGACTGCAGCAAGTTGTGGGGAACCTCAAGCAGGTAGAGACACTCCGAGACGAAAGCAACCCCCTTTCAGTAGAAATATACCAAGGGGAGAGGAGTGACAGTCCCGAGTTGAAAGGATCCGGTTGGAGTTCCAGGGCTCCCTATATAGTCCGAAGCTTCAGGCTTGCCCAGAATCAAGTGGTAGGTTTTTGTTAAGTTGGAGAGTTCCCCCTTCAGCAGTTTAACCTGTGTTTGCAGCTCTGCTTTTCTCTTGCCACTGAGGGAGCACCTCTGCAATACAAGTGTGTGTATGTGTGACTGTTGGGAAGTTACTGATTAACTGAGTTGTGATGCCAAGTTGTGTTGCTTCAGCGGGAGGTCAATTGAGAAGGACTGAATGGACAAGTTAAACAACGGGAGCGTCCTCTGGTGCCTGCAGTAGAAAGTTGCCTCTTGCCCAACCTGAACCGTCCCAGAGACTGCAGGGCAGGCAAGTCTGGACTGGCAATAGCCCCGGGCTGGGAACACTATTGACCACTGCACGTTGGCTGCCTGCTGTAGGACGTGCAGTACTGTCGAGTGCGTTCAACCATTTCCAAATATGAATTAAGACCATCCCTGTTTGCATTCCACATCCACCTCCCCCCCACCCTCCCCCCAAAAAAGCAAACAAGCTCTTCGATTCCCTCCGCCAAATGTTGCTTTGCAAGACGGATAAACTTTGCAAACAGAACCCCCACCCACCCCGCCGGAGTCTTTCACATCCGCCTGGTCTGGAGCACTGATTCCACTCCCAGAATGATCCCAGCGGTGAGTGTGGAAGCGGGTTGGGTGTAAACTTGCACACTTGAGTGTCAGTAGATTATCCAACTACTGTGCAAAAGACTTGCATTTATATAGCGCCCCTTTGGCGGCCACCAGACGTCTCAAAGTGCTCTACAAGCCAATGAAGGGACTTTTTGAAAAGTGCAGTCATTTGTTGTAGGAAACGCAGCAGCCAATTTGCTCACTGCAAGCTCCCACAAACACTAATGTGATGATCACAAAATGGTTACAGCACAGAAGGCAGCCATTCACCCCATTGTGTCTGTGCCAGCTCTCTGGAAGAGCAACTGACCTAGTCCCACTCCCCTGCGTTTTCCCCATAGCCCTGCAAATTTTTTCTCTTTGGATAATTATCCCATTCCCTTTTGGATTCCTCGATTGAACCTGCCTCCACCACACTCTCAGGCAGTGCATCCCAGATCCTAACCACTCGCTGCATAAAAAAAATGTTTTTCCTCATGTCCCCTTTCGCCAATCACCTTAAATCGGTGTTCCCTGGTTCTCGACCCGTCTGCTAATGGGAACAGTTTCTCTCTATCCAGACTCCTCATGATTTTGAATGCCTCTATCAAATCTCCTCTAAGCCTTCTCTTTGCTAAGGTGAACAACTCCCGCTTCTCCAACCTATCCACATTAACTGAAATCCCTCATCCCTGGAACCATTTCTGTGAATCTTTTCTGCACTCTCTCTAATGCCTTCATGATGGGCTGAATGGCCTGTTTCTGTGCTGTATAACTCTACAACTCTATCCTTCCTAAAGTGTAGTGCCCAGATTTGGACACAGTACTCCAGTTGAGGCCGAGTCAGTGTTTTATAAAGATCAGATCTTTTTTTTTTGTGAGGTTGCTTAAGAATAAATATTAGCCAGGACACCGGGGAGAACTCCCCTGCTCTTCTTCAGAATATTGCCACAGGATCATTTACATCCACCTGAGAGGGCCTCAGTGTAATGTCTCAGCTGCAAGCTAGCACCTCTGACAGTGCAGTACTCCCTCAGTATTGCACTGAGCCACAGCTGACCATTATACCTGATTACAAACCCATCCTTATACACACCCACACAGTTTCCAACATTGCTCACTACCAGCTGGAACGCTGACTGGTTTTTACCAGGGCCAAAGAGACCCATTGTCATTCCTCCTGCCCTGGCTGAGGTCAGCTCCCTCGGCACAGAACAGGGATTGGATTTGCTTTGCGAGCTTCCTGCGTTGTGCAGTTCAGACTCCCAGCAAGCAATTCATTCACCAAGTGAGGCAAGGGGCTAAGCAGAGTTAATGCCGAAGTCTCTATCATGCGAATTGTTATCTGACTGTTACATATTGTTATAATATCTGTAAAGTGCTAGGAACTAATTAGTTAGGTACTAATTGTTATGTGTAAGTGTTCCAGTGGGCCACATTCATGGCTGCACTGGAGAGTCATGTGATGCGTAACAGGAAACGAGTCTCAAGCAGTGCAATGCCAGGCAGCATGATGGCTGAATGAATAAACAAAGACTCCAGCCTTTCCAAGTTTGAAGTGTGATTATTACCAACATCTGGGAACCAGAAGACATAACACTGACTACCTGTGAACAAATAGATATAAAGAGATCTTGGCTAAAAGCTTCACTTATTAATTTTGAATAACCAACATTTTGGAAAAGTCCATTAAATAATCTATTAGAAATATGCACATTGCGGACTGCACCCAGAAGCCAGCCGACCCCTGCAGTACCCAGTAACCTCTGGGGGTACCCTGAAACCCCCTGTAATGCCCAGTGGCCACCCACAGCCCCCAACA